>NC_060148.1:45312179-45622681 GCF_021461385.2 Schistocerca piceifrons | reverse complement strand
GTGATATCAATTTCAACTAAATACGACCTTACTGTCCCAGGCAAAAACGCACTCAAGGACGCAAATACAAACCGAAAAGAAAAACGGATCACACAAACTCACGCAAAAGCTACTTCTTCGTCACATGTAATTACAAATTAACCGCTTTCCGATACTCTCCTTTCATTCTACTGTGGAAACTAGTATTTTTTTACGTCGCCACACGGTCCTATATCAAAGCAAACTACGCTCACTGGGCCAGGCGGCGCGGCGCGTCTCTGCTCTTCGTGTTTCAAATCATGCTGCATAAACGTCCGTAACTCCTCGATGCCTTCACTTACAATTTTAAAACTCTGACACCGCCAAGCGACTACCGACCTCAGTACGTGATATCAATTTCAACTAGATACGACCTTACTGTCCCAGGCAAAAACGCACTCAAAGACGCAAATACAAACCGAAAAACGGATCACACAAACTCGCGCAAAAGCTACGTTTTCGTCTTATGTAGTTACAAATTAAACACTTTCCGTTACTCTCCTTTCATTCCACTGTGGAAACTAGTATTTTTTTACGTCGCCACACGGTCCTATATCAAAGCAAACTACGCTCACTGGGCCAGGCGGCGCGGCCCGTCTCTGCTCTTCGTGTTTCAAATCATGCTGCATAAACGTCCGTAACTCCTCGATGCCTTCACTTACAATTTTAAAACTCTGACACCGCCAAGCGACTACCGATCTCAGTACGTGATATCAATTTCAACTAGATACGACCTCACTGTCCCAGGCAAAAACGCACTCAAAGACGCAAATACAAACTGAAAAACGGATCACACAAACTCGCGCAAAAGCTACGTTTTCGTCTTATGTAGTTACAAATTAAACACTTTCCGTTACTCTCCTTTCATTCCACTGTGGAAACTAGTATTTTTTTACCTCGCCACACGGTCCGATATCAAACCAAAGTACGCTCACTGGGCCAGGCGGCGCGGCGCGGCGCGTCTCTGCTCATCGTGTTTTTCAAAACATGCTGCATAAACGTCCGTAACTCCTCGATGCCTTCACTTACAATTTTAAAACTCTGACACCGCCAAGCGACTACCGACCTCAGTACGTGATATCAATTTCAACTAAATACGACCTTACTGTCCCAGGCAAAAACGCACTCAAGGACGCAAATACAAACCGAAAAGAAAAACGGATTACACAAACCCACGCAAAAGCTACTTCTTCGTCACATGTAATTACAAATTAACCACTTTCCGATACTCTCCTTTCATTCTACTGTGGAAACTAGTATTTTTTTACGTCGCCACACGGTCCTATATCAAAGCAAACTACGCTCACTGGGCCTGGCGGCGCGGCGCGTCTCTGCTCTTCGTGTTTCAAATCATGCTGCATAAACGTCCGTAACTCCTCGATGCCTTCACTTACAATTTTAAAACTCTGACACCGCCAAGCGACTACCGACCTCAGTACGTGATATCAATTTCAACTAGATACGACCTCACTGTCCCAGGCAAAAACGCACTCAAAGACGCAAATACAAACCGAAAAACGGATCACACAAACTCGCGCAAAAGCTACGTTTTCGTCTTATGTAGTTACAAATTAAACACTTTCCGTTACTCTCCTTTCATTCCACTGTGGAAACTAGTATTTTTTTACCTCGCCACACGGTCCGATATCAAACCAAAGTACGCTCACTGGGCCAGGCGGCGCGGCGCGGCGCGGCGCGTCTCTGCTCATCGTGTTTTTCAAAACATGCTGCATAAACGTCCGTAACTCCTCGATGCCTTCACTTACAATTTTAAAACTCTGACACCGCCAAGCGACTACCGACCTCAGTACGTGATATCAATTTCAACTAAATACGACCTTACTGTCCCAGGCAAAAACGCACTCAAGGACGCAAATACAAACCGAAAAGAAAAACGGATTACACAAACTCACGCAAAAGCTACTTCTTCGTCACATGTAATTACAAATTAACCACTTTCCGATACTCTCCTTTCATTCTACTGTGGAAACTAGTATTTTTTTACGTCGCCACACGGTCCTATATCAAAGCAAACTACGCTCACTGTGCCAGGCGGCGCGGCGCGTCTCTGCTCTTCGTGTTTCAAATCATGCTGCATAAACGTCCGTAACTCCTCGATGCCTTCACTTACAATTTTAAAACTCTGACACCGCCAAGCGACTACCGACCTCAGTACGTGATATCAATTTCAACTAGATACGACCTTACTGTCCCAGGCAAAAACGCACTCAAAGACGCAAATACAAACCGAAAAACGGATCACACAAACTCGCGCAAAAGCTACGTTTTCGTCTTATGTAGTTACAAATTAAACACTTTCCGTTACTCTCCTTTCATTCCACTGTGGAAACTAGTATTTTTTTACGTCGCCACACGGTCCTATATCAAAGCAAACTACGCTCACTGGGCCAGGCGGCGCGGCCCGTCTCTGCTCTTCGTGTTTCAAATCATGCTGCATAAACGTCCGTAACTCCTCGATGCCTTCACTTACAATTTTAACACTCTGACACCGCCAAGCGACTACCGACCTCAGTACGTGATATCAATTTCAACTAGATACGACCTCACTGTCCCAGGCAAAAACGCACTCAAAGACGCAAATACAAACCGAAAAACGGATCACACAAACTCGCGCAAAAGCTACGTTTTCGTCTTATGTAGTTACAAATTAAACACTTTCCGTTACTCTCCTTTCATTCCACTGTGGAAACTAGTATTTTTTTACCTCGCCACACGGTCCGATATCAAACCAAAGTACGCTCACTGGGCCAGGCGGCGCGGCGCGGCGCGTCTCTGCTCATCGTGTTTTTCAAAACATGCTGCATAAACGTCCGTAACTCCTCGATGCCTTCACTTACAATTTTAAAACTCTGACACCGCCAAGCGACTACCGACCTCAGTACGTGATATCAATTTCAACTAAATACGACCTTACTGTCCCAGGCAAAAACGCACTCAAGGACGCAAATACAAACCGAAAAGAAAAACGGATTACAAAAACTCACGCAAAAGCTACTTCTTCGTCATATGTAATTACAAATTAACCACTTTCCGATACTCTCCTTTCATTCTACTGTGGAAACTAGTATTTTTTTACGTCGCCACACGGTCCTATATCAAAGCAAACTACGCTCACTGGGCCAGGCGGCGCGGCGCGTCTCTGCTCTTCGTGTTTCAAATCATGCTGCATAAACGTCCGTAACTCCTCGATGCCTTCACTTACAATTTTAAAACTCTGACACCGCCAAGCGACTACCGACCTCAGTACGTGATATCACTTTCAACTAGATACGACCTTACTGTCCCAGGCAAAAACGCACTCAAAGACGCAAATACAAACCGAAAAACGGATCACACAAACTCGCGCAAAAGCTACGTTTTCGTCTTATGTAGTTACAAATTAAACACTTTCCGTTACTCTCCTTTCATTCCACTGTGGAAACTAGTATTTTTTTACCTCGCCACACGGTCCGATATCAAACCAAAGTACGCTCACTGGGCCAGGCGGCGCGGCGCGTCTCTGCTCATCGTGTTTTTCAAAACATGCTGCATAAACGTCCGTAACTCCTCGATGCCTTCACTTACAATTTTAAAACTCTGACACCGCCAAGCGACTACCGACCTCAGTACGTGATATCAATTTTAACTAAATACGACCTTACTGTCCCAGGCAAAAACGCACTCAAGGACGCAAATACAAACCGAAAAGAAAAACGGATTACACAAACTCGCGCAAAAGCTACTTCTTCGTCACATGTAATTACAAATTAACCACTTTCCGATACTCTCCTTTCATTCTACTGTGGAAACTAGTATTTTTTTACGTCGCCACACGGTCCTATATCAAAGCAAACTACGCTCACTGGGCCAGGCGGCGCGGCCCGTCTCTGCTCTTCGTGTTTCAAATCATGCTGCATAAACGTCCGTAACTCCTCGATGCCTTCACTCACAATTTTAAAACTCTGACACCGCCAAGCGACTACCGACCTCAGTACGTGATATCACTTTCAACTAGATACGACCTTACTGTCCCAGGCAAAAACGCACTCAAAGACGCAAATACAAACCGAAAAACGGATCACACAAACTCGCGCAAAAGCTACGTTTTCGTCTTATGTAGTTACAAATTAAACACTTTCCGTTACTCTCCTTTCATTCCACTGTGGAAACTAGTATTTTTTTACGTCGCCACACGGTCCTATATCAAAGCAAACTACGCTCACTGGGCCAGGCGGCGCGGCCCGTCTCTGCTCTTCGTGTTTCAAATCATGCTGCATAAACGTCCGTAACTCCTCGATGCCTTCACTTACAATTTTAAAACTCTGACACCGCCAAGCGACTACCGACCTCAGTACGTGATATCAATTTCAACTAGATACGACCTCACTGTCCCAGGCAAAAACGCACTCAAAGACGCAAATACAAACCGAAAAACTGATCACACAAACTCGCGCAAAAGCTACGTTTTCGTCTTATGTAGTTACAAATTAAACACTTTCCGTTACTCTCCTTTCATTCCACTGTGGAAACTAGTATTTTTTTACGTCGCCACACGGTCCTATATCAAAGCAAACTACGCTCACTGGGCCAGGCGGCGCGGCGCGGCGCGTCTCTGCTCATCGTGTTTTTCAAAACATGCTGCATAAACGTCCGTAACTCCTCGATGCCTTCACTTACAATTTTAAAACTCTGACACCGCCAAGCGACTACCGACCTCAGTACGTGATATCAATTTCAACTAAATACGACCTTACTGTCCCAGGCAAAAACGCACTCAAGGACGCAAATACAAACCGAAAAGAAAAACGGATTACACAAACTCACGCAAAAGCTACTTCTTCGTCACATGTAATTACAAATTAACCACTTTCCGATACTCTCCTTTCATTCTACTGTGGAAACTAGTATTTTTTTACGTCGCCACACGGTCCTATATCAAAGCAAACTACGCTCACTGGGCCAGGCGGCGCGGCGCGTCTCTGCTCTTCGTGTTTCAAATCATGCTGCATAAACGTCCGTAACTCCTCGATGCCTTCACTTACAATTTTAAAACTCTGACACCGCCAAGCGACTACCGACCTCAGTACGTGATATCAATTTCAACTAGATACGACCTCACTGTCCCAGGCAAAAACGCACTCAAAGACGCAAATACAAACCGAAAAACGGATCACACAAACTCGCGCAAAAGCTACGTTTTCGTCTTATGTAGTTACAAATTAAACACTTTCCGTTACTCTCCTTTCATTCCACTGTGGAAACTAGTATTTTTTTACGTCGCCACACGGTCCTATATCAAAGCAAACTACGCTCACTGGGCCAGGCGGCGCGGCCCGTCTCTGCTCTTCGTGTTTCAAATCATGCTGCATAAACGTCCGTAACTCCTCGATGCCTTCACTTACAATTTTAAAACTCTGACACCGCCAAGCGACTACCGACCTCAGTACGTGATATCAATTTCAACTAGATACGACCTCACTGTCCCAGGCAAAAACGCACTCAAAGACGCAAATACAAACCGAAAAACGGATCACACAAACTCGCGCAAAAGCTACGTTTTCGTCTTATGTAGTTACAAATTAAACACTTTCCGTTACTCTCCTTTCATTCCACTGTGGAAACTAGTATTTTTTTACCTCGCCACACGGTCCGATATCAAACCAAAGTACGCTCACTGGGCCAGGCGGCGCGGCGCGGCGCGGCGCGTCTCTGCTCATCGTGTTTTTCAAAACATGCTGCATAAACGTCCGTAACTCCTCGATGCCTTCACTTACAATTTTAAAACTCTGACACCGCCAAGCGACTACCGACCTCAGTACGTGATATCAATTTCAACTAAATACGACCTTACTGTCCCAGGCAAAAACGCACTCAAGGACGCAAATACAAACCGAAAAGAAAAACGGATTACACAAACTCACGCAAAAGCTACTTCTTCGTCACATGTAATTACAAATTAACCACTTTCCGATACTCTCCTTTCATTCTACTGTGGAAACTAGTATTTTTTTACGTCGCCACACGGTCCTATATCAAAGCAAACTACGCTCACTGGGCCAGGCGGCGCGGCGCGTCTCTGCTCTTCGTGTTTCAAAACATGCTGCATAAACGTCCGTAACTCCTCGATGCCTTCACTTACAATTTTAAAACTCTGGCACCGCCAAGCGACTACCGACCTCAGTACGTGATATCAATTTCAACTAGATACGACCTCACTGTCCCAGGCAAAAACGCACTCAAAGACGCAAATACAAACCGAAAAACGGATCACACAAACTCGCGCAAAAGCTACGTTTTCGTCTTATGTAGTTACAAATTAAACACTTTCCGTTACTCTCCTTTCATTCCACTGTGGAAACTAGTATTTTTTTACCTCGCCACACGGTCCGATATCAAACCAAACTACGCTCACTGGGCCAGGCGGCGCGGCCCGTCTCTGCTCTTCGTGTTTCAAATCATGCTGCATAAACGTCCGTAACTCCTCGATGCCTTCACTTACAATTTTAAAACTCTGACACCGCCAAGCGACTACCGACCTCAGTACGTGATATCAATTTCAACTAAATACGACCTTACTGTCCCAGGCAAAAACGCACTCAAGGACGCAAATACAAACCGAAAAGAAAAACGGATTACACAAACTCACGCAAAAGCTACTTCTTCGTCACATGTAATTACAAATTAACCACTTTCCGATACTCTCCTTTCATTCTACTGTGGAAACTAGTATTTTTTTACGTCGCCACACGGTCCTATATCAAAGCAAACTACGCTCACTGGGCCAGGCGGCGCGGCGCGTCTCTGCTCTTCGTGTTTCAAATCATGCTGCATAAACGTCCGTAACTCCTCGATGCCTTCACTTACAATTTTAAAACTCTGACACCGCCAAGCGACTACCGACCTCAGTACGTGATATCAATTTCAACTAGATACGACCTTACAGTCCCAGGCAAAAACGCACTCAAAGACGCAAATACAAACCGAAAAACGGATCTCACAAACTCGCGCAAAAGCTACGTTTTCGTCTTATGTAGTTACAAATTAAACACTTTCCGTTACTCTCCTTTCATTCCACTGTGGAAACTAGTATTTTTTTACGTCGCCACACGGTCCTATATCAAAGCAAACTACGCTCACTGGGCCAGGCGGCGCGGCCCGTCTCTGCTCTTCGTGTTTCAAATCATGCTGCATAAACGTCCGTAACTCCTCGATGCCTTCACTTACAATTTTAAAACTCTGACACCGCCAAGCGACTACCGACCTCAGTACGTGATATCAATTTCAACTAGATACGACCTCACTGTCCCAGGCAAAAACGCACTCAAAGACGCAAATACAAACCGAAAAACGGATCACACAAACTCGCGCAAAAGCTACGTTTTCGTCTTATGTAGTTACAAATTAAACACTTTCCGTTACTCTCCTTTCATTCCACTGTGGAAACTAGTATTTTTTTACCTCGCCACACGGTCCGATATCAAACCAAAGTACGCTCACTGGGCCAGGCGGCGCGGCGCGGCGCGTCTCTGCTCATCGTGTTTTTTAAAACATGCTGCATAAACGTCCGTAACTCCTCGATGCCTTCACTTACAATTTTGAAACTCTGACACCGCCAAGCGACTACCGACCTCAGTACGTGATATCAATTTCAACTAAATACGACCTTACTGTCCCAGGCAAAAACGCACTCAAGGACGCAAATACAAACCGAAAAGAAAAACGGATTACACAAACTCACGCAAAAGCTACTTCTTCGTCACATGTAATTACAAATTAACCACTTTCCGATACTCTCCTTTCATTCTACTGTGGAAACTAGTATTTTTTTCCGTCGCCACACGGTCCTATATCAAAGCAAACTACGCTCACTGGGCCAGGCGGCGCGGCGCGTCTCTGCTCTTCGTGTTTCAAATCATGCTGCATAAACGTCCGTAACTCCTCGATGCCTTCACTTACAATTTTAAAACTCTGACACCGCCAAGCGACTACCGACCTCAGTACGTGATATCAATTTCAACTAGATACGACCTTACTGTCCCAGGCAAAAACGCACTCAAAGACGCAAATACAAACCGAAAAACGGATCACACAAACTCGCGCAAAAGCTACGTTTTCGTCTTATGTAGTTACAAATTAAACACTTTCCGTTACTCTCCTTTCATTCCACTGTGGAAACTAGTGTTTTTTTACCTCGCCACACGGTCCGATATCAAACCAAAGTACGCTCACTGGGCCAGGCGGCGCGGCGCGGCGCGTCTCTGCTCATCGTGTTTTTCAAAACATGCTGCATAAACGTCCGTAACTCCTCGATGCCTTCACTTACAATTTTAAAACTCTGACACCGCCAAGCGACTACCGACCTCAGTACGTGATATCAATTTCAACTAAATACGACCTTACTGTCCCAGGCAAAAACGCACTCAAGGATGCAAATACAAACCGAAAAGAAAAACGGATTACACAAACTCACGCAAAAGCTACTTCTTCGTCACATGTAATTACAAATTAACCACTTTCCGATACTCTCCTTTCATTCTACTGTGGAAACTAGTATTTTTTTACGTCGCCACACGGTCCTATATCAAAGCAAACTACGCTCACTGGGCCAGGCGGCGCGGCGCGTCTCTGCTCTTCGTGTTTCAAATCATGCTGCATAAACGTCCGTAACTCCTCGATGCCTTCACTTACAATTTTAAAACTCTGACACCGCCAAGCGACTACCGACCTCAGTACGTGATATCAATTTCAACTAGATACGACCTTACTGTCCCATGGCAAAAACGCACTCAAAGACGCAAATACAAACCGAAAAACGGATCACACAAACTCGCGCAAAAGCTACGTTTTCGTCTTATGTAGTTACAAATTAAACACTTTCCGTTACTCTCCTTTCATTCCACTGTGGAAACTAGTATTTTTTTACGTCGCCACACGGTCCTATATCAAAGCAAACTACGCTCACTGGGCCAGGCGGCGCGGCCCGTCTCTGCTCTTCGTGTTTCAAATCATGCTGCATAAACGTCCGTAACTCCTCGATGCCTTCACTTACAATTTTAAAACTCTGACACCGCCAAGCGACTACCGACCTCAGTACGTGATATCAATTTCAACAAGATACGACCTCACTGTCCCAGGCAAAAACGCACTCAAAGACGCAAATACAAACCGAAAAACGGATCACACAAACTCGCGCAAAAGCTACGTTTTCGTCTTATGTAGTTACAAATTAAACACTTTCCGTTACTCTCCTTTCATTCCACTGTGGAAACTAGTATTTTTTTACCTCGCCACACGGTCCGATATCAAACCAAAGTACGCTCACTGGGCCAGGCGGCGCGGCGCGGCGCGTCTCTGCTCATCGTGTTTTTCAAAACATGCTGCATAAACGTCCGTAACTCCTCGATGCCTTCACTTACAATTTTAAAACTCTGACACCGCCAAGCGACTACCGACCTCAGTACGTGATATCAATTTCAACTAAATACGACCTTACTGTCCCAGACAAAAACGCACTCAAGGACGCAAATACAAACCGAAAAGAAAAACGGATTACACAAACTCACGCAAAAGCTACTTCTTCGTCACATGTAATTACAAATTAACCACTTTCCGATACTCTCCTTTCATTCTACTGTGGAAACTAGTATTTTTTTACGTCGCCACACGGTCCTATATCAAAGCAAACTACGCTCACTGGGCCAGGCGGCGCGGCGCGTCTCTGCTCTTCGTGTTTCAAATCATGCTGCATAAACGTCCGTAACTCCTCGATGCCTTCACTTACAATTTTAAAACTCTGACACCGCCAAGCGACTACCGACCTCAGTACGTGATATCAATTTCAACTAGATACGACCTTACTGTCCCAGGCAAAAACGCACTCAAAGACGCAAATACAAACCGAAAAACGGATCACACAAACTCGCGCAAAAGCTACGTTTTCGTCTTATGTAGTTACAAATTAAACACTTTCCGTTACTCTCCTTTCATTCCACTGTGGAAACTAGTATTTTTTTACGTCGCCACACGGTCCTATATCAAAGCAAACTACGCTCACTGGGCCAGGCGGCGCGGCCCGTCTCTGCTCTTCGTGTTTCAAATCATGCTGCATAAACGTCCGTAACTCCTTGATGCCTTCACTTACAATTTTAAAACTCTGACACCGCCAAGCGACTACCGACCTCAGTACGTGATATCAATTTCAACTAGATACGACCTCACTGTCCCAGGCAAAAACGCACTCAAAGACGCAAATACAAACCGAAAAACGGATCACACAAACTCGCGCAAAAGCTACGTTTTCGTCTTATGTAGTTACAAATTAAACACTTTCCGTTACTCTCCTTTCATTCCACTGTGGAAACTAGTATTTTTTTACCTCGCCACACGGTCCGATATCAAACCAAAGTACGCTCACTGGGCCAGGCGGCGCGGCGCGGCGCGTCTCTGCTCATCGTGTTTTTCAAAACATGCTGCGTAAACGTCCGTAACTCCTCGATGCCTTCACTTACAATTTTAAAACTCTGACACCGCCAAGCGACTACCGACCTCAGTACGTGATATCAATTTCAACTAAATACGACCTTACTGTCCCAGGCAAAAACGCACTCAAGGACGCAAATACAAACCGAAAAGAAAAACGGATTACACAAACTCACGCAAAAGCTACTTCTTCGTCACATGTAATTACAAATTAACCACTTTCCGATACTCTCCTTTCATGCTACTGTGGAAACTAGTATTTTTTTACGTCGCCACACGGTCCTATATCAAAGCAAACTACGCTCACTGGGCCAGGCGGCGCGGCCCGTCTCTGCTCTTCGTGTTTCAAATCATGCTGCATAAACGTCCGTAACTCCTCGATGCCTTCACTTACAATTTTAAAACTCTGACACCGCCAAGCGACTACCGACCTCAGTACGTGATATCAATTTCAACTAGATACGACCTCACTGTCCCAGGCAAAAACGCACTCAAAGACGCAAATACAAACCGAAAAACGGATCACACAAACTCGCGCAAAAGCTACGTTTTCGTCTTATGTAGTTACAAATTAAACACTTTCCGTTACTCTCCTTTCATTCCACTGTGGAAACTAGTATTTTTTTACCTCGCCACACGGTCCGATATCAAACCAAAGTACGCTCACTGGGCCAGGCGGCGCGGCGCGGCGCGTCTCTGCTCATCGTGTTTTTCAAAACATGCTGCGTAAACGTCCGTAACTCCTCGATGCCTTCACTTACAATTTTAAAACTCTGACACCGCCAAGCGACTACCGACCTCAGTACGTGATATCAATTTCAACTAAATACGACCTTACTGTCCCAGGCAAAAACGCACTCAAGGACGCAAATACAAACCGAAAAGAAAAACGGATTACACAAACTCACGCAAAAGCTACTTCTTCGTCACATGTAATTACAAATTAACCACTTTCCGATACTCTCCTTTCATTCTACTGTGGAAACTAGTATTTTTTTACGTCGCCACACGGTCCTATATCAAAGCAAACTACGCTCACTGGGCCAGGCGGCGCGGCCCGTCTCTGCTCTTCGTGTTTCAAATCATGCTGCATAAACGTCCGTAACTCCTCGATGCCTTCACTTACAATTTTAAAACTCTGACACCGCCAAGCGACTACCGACCTCAGTACGTGATATCAATTTCAACTAGATACGACCTCACTGTCCCAGGCAAAAACGCACTCAAAGACGCAAATACAAACCGAAAAACGGATCACACAAACTCGCGCAAAAGCTACGTTTTCGTCTTATGTAGTTACAAATTAAACACTTTCCGTTACTCTCCTTTCATTCCACTGTGGAAACTAGTATTTTTTTACCTCGCCACACGGTCCGATATCAAACCAAAGTACGCTCACTGGGCCAGGCGGCGCGGCGCGGCGCGTCTCTGCTCATCGTGTTTTTCAAAACATGCTGCATAAACGTCCGTAACTCCTCGATGCCTTCACTTACAATTTTAAAACTCTGACACCGCCAAGCGACTACCGACCTCAGTACGTGATATCAATTTCAACTAGATACGACCTTACTGTCCCAGGCAAAAACGCACTCAAAGACGCAAATACAAACCAAAAAACGGATCACACAAACCCGCGCAAAAGCTACGTTTTCGTCTTATGTAGTTACAAATTAAACACTTTCCGTTACTCTCCTTTCATTCCACTGTGGAAACTAGTATTTTTTTACGTCGCCACACGGTCCTATATCAAAGCAAACTACGCTCACTGGGCCAGGCGGCGCGGCCCGTCTCTGCTCTTCGTGTTTCAAATCATGCTGCATAAACGTCCGTAACTCCTCGATGCCTTCACTTACAATTTTAAAACTCTGACACCGCCAAGCGACTACCGACCTCAGTACGTGATATCAATTTCAACTAGATACGACCTCACTGTCCCAGGCAAAAACGCACTCAAAGACGCAAATACAAACCGAAAAACGGATCACACAAACTCGCGCAAAAGCTACGTTTTCGTCTTATGTAGTTACAAATTAAACACTTTCCGTTACTCTCCTTTCATTCCACTGTGGAAACTAGTATTTTTTTACCTCGCCACACGGTCCGATATCAAACCAAAGTACGCTCACTGGGCCAGGCGGCGCGGCGCGGCGCGTCTCTGCTCATCGTGTTTTTCAAAACATGCTGCATAAACGTCCGTAACTCCTCGATGCCTTCACTTACAATTTTAAAACTCTGACACCGCCAAGCGACTACCGACCTCAGTACGTGATATCAATTTCAACTAAATACGACCTTACTGTCCCAGGCAAAAACGCACTCAAGGACGCAAATACAAACCGAAAAGAAAAACGGATTACACAAACTCACGCAAAAGCTACTTCTTCGTCACATGTAATTACAAATTAACCACTTTCCGATACTCTCCTTTCATTCTACTGTGGAAACTAGTATTTTTTTACGTCGCCACACGGTCCTATATCAAAGCAAACTACGCTCACTGGGCCAGGCGGCGCGGCGCGTCTCTGCTCTTCGTGTTTCAAATCATGCTGCATAAACGTCCGTAACTCCTCGATGCCTTCACTTACAATTTTAAAACTCTGACACCGCCAAGCGACTACCGACCTCAGTACGTGATATCAATTTCAACTAGATACGACCTTACTGTCCCAGGCAAAAACGCACTCAAAGACGCAAATACAAACCGAAAAACGGATCACACAAACTCGCGCAAAAGCTACGTTTTCGTCTTATGTAGTTACAAATTAAACACTTTCCGTTACTCTCCTTTCATTCCACTGTGGAAACTAGTATTTTTTTACGTCGCCACACGGTCCTATATCAAAGCAAACTACGCTCACTGGGCCAGGCGGCGCGGCCCGTCTCTGCTCTTCGTGTTTCAAATCATGCTGCATAAACGTCCGTAACTCCTCGATGCCTTCACTTACAATTTTAAAACTATGACACCGCCAAGCGACTACCGACCTCAGTACGTGATATCAATTTCAACTAGATACGACCTCACTGTCCCAGGCAAAAACGCACTCAAAGACGCAAATACAAACCGAAAAACGGATCACACAAACTCGCGCAAAAGCTACGTTTTCGTCTTATGTAGTTACAAATTAAACACTTTCCGTTACTCTCCTTTCATTCCACTGTGGAAACTAGTATTTTTTTACCTCGCCACACGGTCCGATATCAAACCAAAGTACGCTCACTGGGCCAGGCGGCGCGGCGCGGCGCGTCTCTGCTCATCGTGTTTTTCAAAACATGCTGCATAAACGTCCGTAACTCCTCGATGCCTTCACTTACAATTTTAAAACTCTGACACCGCCAAGCGACTACCGACCTCAGTACGTGATATCAATTTCAACTAAATACGACCTTACTGTCCCAGGCAAAAACGCACTCAAGGACGCAAATACAAACCGAAAAGAAAAACGGATTACACAAACTCACGCAAAAGCTACTTCTTCGTCACATGTAATTACAAATTAACCACTTTCCGATACTCTCCTTTCATTCTACTGTGGAAACTAGTATTTTTTTACGTCGCCACACGGTCCTATATCAAAGCAAACTACGCTCACTGGGCCAGGCGGCGCGGCGCGTCTCTGCTCTTCGTGTTTCAAATCATGCTGCATAAACGTCCGTAACTCCTCGATGCCTTCACTTACAATTTTAAAACTCTGACACCGCCAAGCGACTACCGACCTCAGTACGTGATATCAATTTCAACTAGATACGACCTTACTGTCCCAGGCAAAAACGCACTCAAAGACGCAAATACAAACCGAAAAACGGATCACACAAACTCGCGCAAAAGCTACGTTTTCGTCTTATGTAGTTACAAATTAAACACTTTCCGTTACTCTCCTTTCATTCCACTGTGGAAACTAGTATTTTTTTACGTCGCCACACGGTCCTATATCAAAGCAAATTACGCTCACTGGGCCAGGCGGCGCGGCCCGTCTCTGCTCTTCGTGTTTCAAATCATGCTGCATAAACGTCCGTAACTCCTCGATGCCTTCACTTACAATTTTAAAACTCTGACACCGCCAAGCGACTACCGACCTCAGTACGTGATATCAATTTCAACTAGATACGACCTCACTGTCCCAGGCAAAAACGCACTCAAAGACGCAAATACAAACCGAAAAACGGATCACACAAACTCGCGCAAAAGCTACGTTTTCGTCTTATGTAGTTACAAATTAAACACTTTCCGTTACTCTCCTTTCATTCCACTGTGGAAACTAGTATTTTTTTACCTCGCCACACGGTCCGATATCAAACCAAAGTACGCTCACTGGGCCAGGCGGCGCGGCGCGGCGCGTCTCTGCTCATCGTGTTTTTCAAAACATGCTGCATAAACGTCCGTAACTCCTCGATGCCTTCACTTACAATTTTAAAACTCTGACACCGCCAAGCGACTACCGACCTCAGTACGTGATATCAATTTCAACTAAATACGACCTTACTGTCCCAGGCAAAAACGCACTCAAGGACGCAAATACAAACCGAAAAGAAAAACGGATTACACAAACTCACGCAAAAGCTACTTCTTCGTCACATGTAATTACAAATTAACCACTTTCCGATACTCTCCTTTCATTCTACTGTGGAAACTAGTATTTTTTTACGTCGCCACACGGTCCTATATCAAAGCAAACTACGCTCACTGGGCCAGGCGGCGCGGCGCGTCTCTGCTCTTCGTGTTTCAAATCATGCTGCATAAACGTCCGTAACTCCTCGATGCCTTCACTTACAATTTTAAAACTCTGACACCGCCAAGCGACTACCGACCTCAGTACGTGATATCAATTTCAACTAGATACGACCTTACTGTCCCAGGCCAAAACGCACTCAAAGACGCAAATACAAACCGAAAAACGGATCACACAAACTCGCGCAAAAGCTACGTTTTCGTCTTATGTAGTTACAAATTAAACACTTTCCGTTACTCTCCTTTCATTCCACTGTGGAAACTAGTATTTTTTTACGTCGCCACACGGTCCTATATCAAAGCAAACTACGCTCACTGGGCCAGGCGGCGCGGCGCGGCGCGTCTCTGCTCATCGTGTTTTTCAAAACATGCTGCATAAACGTCCGTAACTCCTCGATGCCTTCACTTACAATTTTAAAACTCTGACACCGCCAAGCGACTACCGACCTCAGTACGTGATATCAATTTCAACTAAATACGACCTTACTGTCCCAGGCAAAAACGCACTCAAGGACGCAAATACAAACCGAAAAGAAAAACGGATTACACAAACTCACGCAAAAGCTACTTCTTCGTCACATGTAATTACAAATTAACCACTTTCCGATACTCTCCTTCCATTCCACTGTGGAAACTAGTATTTTTTTACGTTGCCACACGGTCCTATATCAAAGCAAACTACGCTCACTGGGCCAGGCGGCGCGGCGCGTCTCTGCTCTTCGTGTTTCAAATCATGCTGCATAAACGTCCGTAACTCCTCGATGCCTTCACTTACAATTTTAAAACTCTGACACCGCCAAGCGACTACCGACCTCAGTACGTGATATCAATTTCAACTAGATACGACCTTACTGTCCCAGGCAAAAACGCACTCAAAGACGCAAATACAAACCGAAAAACGGATCACACAAACTCGCGCAAAAGCTACGTTTTCGTCTTATGTAGTTACAAATTAAACACTTTCCGTTACTCTCCTTTCATTCCACTGTGGAAACTAGTATTTTTTTACGTCGCCACACGGTCCTATATCAAAGCAAACTACGCTCACTGGGCCAGGCGACGCGGCCCGTCTCTGCTCTTCGTGTTTCAAATCATGCTGCATAAACGTCCGTAACTCCTCGATGCCTTCACTTACAATTTTAAAACTCTGACACCGCCAAGCGACTACCGACCTCAGTACGTGATATCAATTTCAACTAGATACGACCTTACTGTCCCAGGCAAAAACGCACTCAAAGACGCAAATACAAACCGAAAAACGGATCACACAAACTCGCGCAAAAGCTACGTTTTCGTCTTATGTAGTTACAAATTAAACACTTTCCGTTACTCTCCTTTCATTCCACTGTGGAAACTAGTATTTTTTTACCTCGCCACACGGTCCGATATCAAACCAAAGTACGCTCACTGGGCCAGGCGGCGCGGCGCGGCGCGTCTCTGCTCATCGTGTTTTTCAAAACATGCTGCATAAACGTCCGTAACTCCTCGATGCCTTCACTTACAATTTTAAAACTCTGACACCGCCAAGCGACTACCGACCTCAGTACGTGATATCAATTTCAACTAAATACGACCTTACTGTCCCAGGCAAAAACGCACTCAAGGACGCAAATACAAACCGAAAAGAAAAACGGATTACACAAACTCACGCAAAAGCTACTTCTTCGTCACATGTAATTACAAATTAACCACTTTCCGATACTCTCCTTTCATTCTACTGTGGAAACTAGTATTTTTTTACGTCGCCACACGGTCCTATATCAAAGCAAACTACGCTCACTGGGCCAGGCAGCGCGGCGCGTCTCTGCTCTTCGTGTTTCAAATCATGCTGCATAAACGTCCGTAACTCCTCGATGCCTTCACTTACAATTTTAAAACTCTGACACCGCCAAGCGACTACCGACCTCAGTACGTGATATCAATTTCAACTAGATACGACCTTACTGTCCCAGGCAAAAACGCACTCAAAGACGCAAATACAAACCGAAAAACGGATCACACAAACTCGCGCAAAAGCTACGTTTTCGTCTTATGTAGTTACAAATTAAACACTTTCCGTTACTCTCCTTTCATTCCACTGTGGAAACTAGTATTTTTTTACGTCGCCACACGGTCCTATATCAAAGCAAGCTACGCTCACTGGGCCAGGCGGCGCGGCCCGTCTCTGCTCTTCGTGTTTCAAATCATGCTGCACAAACGTCCGTAACTCCTCGATGCCTTCACTTACAATTTTAAAACTCTGACACCGCCAAGCGACTACCGACCTCAGTACGTGATATCAATTTCAACTAGATACGACCTCACTGTCCCAGGCAAAAACGCACTCAAAGACGCAAATACAAACCGAAAAACGGATCACACAAACTCGCGCAAAAGCTACGTTTTCGTCTTATGTAGTTACAAATTAAACACTTTCCGTTACTCTCCTTTCATTCCACTGTGGAAACTAGTATTTTTTTACCTCGCCACACGGTCCGATATCAAACCAAAGTACGCTCACTGGGCCAGGCGGCGCGGCGCGGCGCGTCTCTGCTCATCGTGTATTTCAAAACATGCTGCATAAACGTCCGTAACTCCTCGATGCCTTCACTTACAATTTTAAAACTCTGACACCGCCAAGCGACTACCGACCTCAGTACGTGATATCAATTTCAACTAAATACGACCTTACTGTCCCAGGCAAAAACGCACTCAAGGACGCAAATACAAACCGAAAAGAAAAACGGATTACACAAACTCACGCAAAAGCTACTTCTTCGTCACATGTAATTACAAATTAACCACTTTCCGATACTCTCCTTTCATTCTACTGTGGAAACTAGTATTTTTTTACGTCGCCACACGGTCCTATATCAAAGCAAACTACGCTCACTGGGCCAGGCGGCGCGGCGCGTCTCTGCTCTTCGTGTTTCAAATCATGCTGCATAAACGTCCGTAACTCCTCGATGCCTTCACTTACAATTTTAAAACTCTGACACCGCCAAGCGACTACCGACCTCAGTACGTGATATCAATTTCAACTAGATACGACCTTACTGTCCCAGGCAAAAACGCACTCAAAGACGCAAATACAAACCGAAAAACGGATCACACAAACTCGCGCAAAAGCTACGTTTTCGTCTTATGTAGTTACAAATTAAACACTTTCCGTTACTCTCCTTTCATTCCACTGTGGAAACTAGTATTTTTTTACGTCGCCACACGGTCCTATATCAAAGCAAACTACGCTCACTGGGCCAGGCGGCGCGGCCCGTCTCTGCTCTTCGTGTTTCAAATCATGCTGCATAAACGTCCGTAACTCCTCGATGCCTTCACTTACAATTTTAAAACTCTGACACCGCCAAGCGACTACCGACCTCAGTACGTGATATCAATTTCAACTAGATACGACCTCACTGTCCCAGGCAAAAACGCACTCAAAGACGCAAATACAAACCGAAAAACGGATCACACAAACTCGCGCAAAAGCTACGTTTTCGTCTTATGTAGTTACAAATTAAACACTTTCCGTTACTCTCCTTTCATTCCACTGTGGAAACTAGTATTTTTTTACCTCGCCACACGGTCCGATATCAAACCAAAGTACGCTCACTGGGCCAGGCGGCGCGGCGCGGCGCGTCTCTGCTCATCGTGTTTTTCAAAACATGCTGCATAAACGTCCGTAACTCCTCGATGCCTTCACTTACAATTTTAAAACTCTGACACCGCCAAGCGACTACCGACCTCAGTACGTGATATCAATTTCAACTAAATACGACCTTACTGTCCCAGGCAAAAACGCACTCAAGGACGCAAATACAAACCGAAAAGAAAAACGGATTACACAAACTCACGCAAAAGCTACTTCTTCGTCACATGTAATTACAAATTAACCACTTTCCGATACTCTCCTTTCATTCTACTGTGGAAACTAGTATTTTTTTACGTCGCCACACGGTCCTATATCAAAGCAAACTACGCTCACTGGGCCAGGCGGCGCGGCGCGTCTCTGCTCTTCGTGTTTCAAATCATGCTGCATAAACGTCCGTAACTCCTCGATGCCTTCACTTACAATTTTAAAACTCTGACACCGCCAAGCGACTACCGACCTCAGTACGTGATATCAATTTCAACTAGATACGACCTTACTGTCCCAGGCAAAAACGCACTCAAAGACGCAAATACAAACCGAAAAACGGATCACACAAACTCGCGCAAAAGCTACGTTTTCGTCTTATGTAGTTACAAATTAAACACTTTCCGTTACTCTCCTTTCATTCCACTGTGGAAACTAGTATTTTTTTACGTCGCCACACGGTCCTATATCAAAGCAAACTACGCTCACTGGGCCAGGCGGCGCGGCCCGTCTCTGCTCTTCGTGTTTCAAATCATGCTGCATAAACGTCCGTAACTCCTCGATGCCTTCACTTACAATTTTAAAACTCTGACACCGCCAAGCGACTACCGACCTCAGTACGTGATATCAATTTCAACTAAATACGACCTTACTGTCCCAGGCAAAAACGCACTCAAGGACGCAAATACAAACCGAAAAGAAAAACGGATTACACAAACTCACGCAAAAGCTACTTCTTCGTCACATGTAATTACAAATTAACCACTTTCCGATACTCTCCTTTCATTCTACTGTGGAAACTAGTATTTTTTTACGTCGCCACACGGTCCTATATCAAAGCAAACTACGCTCGCTGGGCCAGGCGGCGCGGCGCGTCTCTGCTCTTCGTGTTTCAAATCATGCTGCATAAACGTCCGTAACTCCTCGATGCCTTCACTTACAATTTTAAAACTCTGACACCGCCAAGCGACTACCGACCTCAGTACGTGATATCAATTTCAACTAGATACGACCTTACTGTCCCAGGCAAAAACGCACTCAAAGACGCAAATACAAACCGAAAAACGGATCACACAAACTCGCGCAAAAGCTACGTTTTCGTCTTATGTAGTTACAAATTAAACACTTTCCGTTACTCTCCTTTCATTCCACTGTGGAAACTAGTATTTTTTTACGTCGCCACACGGTCCTATATCAAAGCAAACTACGCTCACTGGGCCAGGCGGCGCGGCCCGTCTCTGCTCTTCGTGTTTCAAATCATGCTGCATAAACGTCCGTAACTCCTCGATGCCTTCACTTACAATTTTAAAACTCTGACACCGCCAAGCGACTACCGACCTCAGTACGTGATATCAATTTCAACTAGATACGACCTCACTGTCCCAGGCAAAAACGCACTCAAAGACGCAAATACAAACCGAAAAAGGGATCACACAAACTCGCGCAAAAGCTACGTTTTCGTCCTATGTAGTTACAAATTAAACACTTTCCGTTACTCTCCTTTCATTCCACTGTGGAAACTAGTATTTTTTTACCTCGCCACACGGTCCGATATCAAACCAAAGTACGCTCACTGGGCCAGGCGGCGCGGCGCGTCTCTGCTCATCGTGTTTTTAAAAACATGCTGCATAAACGTCCGTAACTCCTCGATGCCTTCACTTACAATTTTAAAACTCTGACACCGCCAAGCGACTACCGACCTCAGTACGTGATATCAATTTCAACTAAATACGACCTTACTGTCCCAGGCAAAAACGCACTCAAGGACGCAAATACAAACCGAAAAGAAAAACGGATTACACAAACTCACGCAAAAGCTACTTCTTCGTCACATGTAATTACAAATTAACCACTTTCCGATACTCTCCTTTCATTCTACTGTGGAAACTAGTATTTTTTTACGTCGCCACACGGTCGTATATCAAAGCAAACTACGCTCACTGGGCCAGGCGGCGCGGCCCGTCTCTGCTCTTCGTGTTTCAAATCATGCTGCATAAACGTCCGTAACTCCTCGATGCCTTCACTTACAATTTTAAAACTCTGACACCGCCAAGCGACTACCGACCTCAGTACGTGATATCAATTTCAACTAGATACGACCTCACTGTCACAGGCAAAAACGCACTCAAAGACGCAAATACAAACCGAAAAACGGATCACACAAACTCGCGCAAAAGCTACGTTTTCGTCTTATGTAGTTACAAATTAAACACTTTCCGTTACTCTCCTTTCATTCCACTGTGGAAACTAGTATTTTTTTACCTCGCCACACGGTCCGATATCAAACCAAAGTACGCTCACTGGGCCAGGCGGCGCGGCGCGGCGCGTCTCTGCTCATCGTGTTTTTCAAAACATGCTGCATAAACGTCCGTAACTCCTCGATGCCTTCACTTACAATTTTAAAACTCTGACACCGCCAAGCGACTACCGACCTCAGTACGTGATATCAATTTCAACTAAATACGACCTTACTGTCCCAGGCAAAAACGCACTCAAGGACGCAAATACAAACCGAAAAGAAAAACGGATTACACAAACTCACGCAAAAGCTACTTCTTCGTCACATGTAATTACAAATTAACCACTTTCCGATACTCTCCTTTCATTCTACTGTGGAAACTAGTATTTTTTTACGTCGCCACACGGTCCTATATCAAAGCAAACTACGCTCACTGGGCCAGGCGGCGCGGCGCGTCTCTGCTCTTCGTGTTTCAAATCATGCTGCATAAACGTCCGTAACTCCTCGATGCCTTCACTTACAATTTTAAAACTCTGACACCGCCAAGCGACTACCGACCTCAGTACGTGATATCAATTTCAACTAGATACGACCTTACTGTCCCAGGCAAAAACGCACTCAAAGACGCAAATACAAACCGAAAAACGGATCACACAAACTCGCGCAAAAGCTACGTTTTCGTCTTATGTAGTTACAAATTAAACACTTTCCGTTACTCTCCTTTCATTCCACTGTGGAAACTAGTATTTTTTTACGTCGCCACACGGTCCTATATCAAAGCAAACTACGCTCACTGGGCCAGGCGGCGCGGCCCGTCTCTGCTCTTCGTGTTTCAAATCATGCTGCATAAACGTCCGTAACTCCTCGATGACTTCACTTACAATTTTAAAACTCTGACACCGCCAAGCGACTACCGACCTCAGTACGTGATATCAATTTCAACTAGATACGACCTTACTGTCCCAGGCAAAAACGCACTCAAAGACGCAAATACAAACCGAAAAACGGATCACACAAACTCGCGCAAAAGCTACGTTTTCGTCTTATGTAGTTACAAATTAAACACTTTCCGTTACTCTCCTTTCATTCCACTGTGGAAACTAGTATTTTTTTACGTCGCCACACGGTCCTATATCAAAGCAAACTACGCTCACTGGGCCAGGCGGCGCGGCCCGTCTCTGCTCTTCGTGTTTCAAATCATGCTGCATAAACGTCCGTAACTCCTCGATGCCTTCACTTACAATTTTAAAACTCTGACACCGCCAAGCGACTACCGACCGCAGTACGTGATATCAATTTCAACTAGATACGACCTCACTGTCCCAGGCAAAAACGCACTCAAAGACGCAAATACAAACCGAAAAACGGATCACACAAACTCGCGCAAAAGCTACGTTTTCGTCTTATGTAGTTACAAATTAAACACTTTCCGTTACTCTCCTTTCATTCCACTGTGGAAACTAGTATTTTTTTACCTCGCCACACGGTCCGATATCAAACCAAAGTACGCTCACTGGGCCAGGCGGCGCGGCGCGGCGCGTCTCTGCTCATCGTGTTTTTCAAAACATGCTGCATAAACGTCCGTAACTCCTCGATGCCTTCACTTACAATTTTAAAACTCTGACACCGCCAAGCGACTACCGACCTCAGTACGTGATATCAATTTCAACTAAATACGACCTTACTGTCCAAGGCAAAAACGCACTCAAGGACGCAAATACAAACCGAAAAGAAAAACGGATTACACAAACTCACGCAAAAGCTACTTCTTCGTCACATGTAATTACAAATTAACCACTTTCCGATACTCTCATTTCATTCTACTGTGGAAACTAGTATTTTTTTACGTCGCCACACGGTCCTATATCAAAGCAAACTACGCTCACTGGGCCAGGCGGCGCGGCCCGTCTCTGCTCTTCGTGTTTCAAATCATGCTGCATAAACGTCCGTAACTCCTCGATGCCTTCACTTACAATTTTAAAACTCTGACACCGCCAAGCGACTACCGACCTCAGTACGTGATATCAATTTCAACTAGATACGACCTCACTGTCCCAGGCAAAAACGCACTCAAAGACGCAAATACAAACCGAAAAACGGATCACACAAACTCGCGCAAAAGCTACGTTTTCGTCTTATGTAGTTACAAATTAAACACTTTCCGTTACTCTCCTTTCATTCCACTGTGGAAACTAGTATTTTTTTACCTCGCCACACGGTCCGATATCAAACCAAAGTACGCTCACTGGGCCAGGCGGCGCGGCGCGGCGCGTCTCTGCTCATCGTGTTTTTCAAAACATGCTGCATAAACGTCCGTAACTCCTCGATGCCTTCACTTACAATTTTAAAACTCTGACACCGCCAAGCGACTACCGACCTCAGTACGTGATATCAATTTCAACTAAATACGACCTTACTGTCCCAGGCAAAAACGCACTCAAGGATGCAAATACAAACCGAAAAGAAAAACGGATTACACAAACTCACGCAAAAGCTACTTCTTCGTCACATGTAATTACAAATTAACCACTTTCCGATACTCTCCTTTCATTCTACTGTGGAAACTAGTATTTTTTTACGTCGCCACACGGTCCTATATCAAAGCAAACTACGCTCACTGGGCCAGGCGGCGCGGCGCGTCTCTGCTCTTCGTGTTTCAAATCATGCTGCATAAACGTCCGTAACTCCTCGATGCCTTCACTTACAATTTTAAAACTCTGACACCGCCAAGCGACTACCGACCTCAGTACGTGATATCAATTTCAACTAGATACGACCTTACTGTCCCAGGCAAAAACGCACTCAAAGACGCAAATACAAACCGAAAAACGGATCACACAAACTCGCGCAAAAGCTACGTTTTCGTCTTATGTAGTTACAAATTAAACACTTTCCGTTACTCTCCTTTCATTCCACTGTGGAAACTAGTATTTTTTTACGTCGCCACACGGTCCTATATCAAAGCAAACTACGCTCACTGGGCCAGGCGGCGCGGCCCGTCTCTGCTCTTCGTGTTTCAAATCATGCTGCATAAACGTCCGTAACTCCTCGATGCCTTCACTTACAATTTTAAAACTCTGACACCGCCAAGCGACTACCGATCTCAGTACGTGATATCAATTTCAACTAGATACGACCTCACTGTCCCAGGCAAAAACGCACTCAAAGACGCAAATACAAACCGAAAAACGGATCACACAAACTCGCGCAAAAGCTACGTTTTCGTCTTATGTAGTTACAAATTAAACACTTTCCGTTACTCTCCTTTCATTCCACTGTGGAAACTAGTATTTTTTTACCTCGCCACACGGTCCGATATCAAACCAAAGTACGCTCACTGGGCCAGGCGGCGCGGCGCGGCGCGTCTCTGCTCATCGTGTTTTTCAAAACATGCTGCATAAACGTCCGTAACTCCTCGATGCCTTCACTTACAATTTTAAAACTCTGACACCGCCAAGCGACTACCGACCTCAGTACGTGATATCAATTTCAACTAAATACGACCTTACTGTCCCAGGCAAAAACGCACTCAAGGACGCAAATACAAACCGAAAAGAAAAACGGATTACACAAACTCACGCAAAAGCTACTTCTTCGTCACATGTAATTACAAATTAACCACTTTCCGATACTCTCCTTTCATTCTACTGTGGAAACTAGTATTTTTTTACGTCGCCACACGGTCCTATATCAAAGCAAACTACGCTCACTGGGCCAGGCGGCGCGGCGCGTCTCTGCTCTTCGTGTTTCAAATCATGCTGCATAAACGTCCGTAACTCCTCGATGCCTTCACTTACAATTTTAAAACTCTGACACCGCCAAGCGACTACCGACCTCAGTACGTGATATCAATTTCAACTAGATACGACCTTACTGTCCCAGGCAAAAACGCACTCAAAGACGCAAATACAAACCGAAAAACGGATCACACAAACTCGCGCAAAAGCTACGTTTTCGTCTTATGTAGTTACAAATTAAACACTTTCCGTTACTCTCCTTTCATTCCACTGTGGAAACTAGTATTTTTTTTACGTCGCCACACGGTCCTATATCAAAGCAAACTACGCTCACTGGGCCAGGCGGCGCGGCCCGTCTCTGCTCTTCGTGTTTCAAATCATGCCGCATAAACGTCCGTAACTCCTCGATGCCTTCACTTACAATTTTAAAACTCTGACACCGCCAAGCGACTACCGACCTCAGTACGTGATATCAATTTCAACTAGATACGACCTCACTGTCCCAGGCAAAAACGCACTCAAAGACGCAAATACAAACCGAAAAACGGATCACACAAACACGCGCAAAAGCTACGTTTTCGTCTTATGTAGTTACAAATTAAACACTTTCCGTTACTCTCCTTTCATTCCACTGTGGAAACTAGTATTTTTTTACCTCGCCACACGGTCCGAAATCAAACCAAAGTACGCTCACTGGGCCAGGCGGCGCGGCGCGGCGCGTCTCTGCTCATCGTGTTTTTCAAAACATGCTGCATAAACGTCCGTAACTCCTCGATGCCTTCACTTACAATTTTAAAACTCTGACACCGCCAAGCGACTACCGACCTCAGTACGTGATATCAATTTCAACTAAATACGACCTTACTGTCCCAGGCAAAAACGCACTCAAGGATGCAAATACAAACCGAAAAGAAAAACGGATTACACAAACTCACGCAAAAGCTACTTCTTCGTCACATGTAATTACAAATTAACCACTTTCCGATACTCTCCTTTCATTCTACTGTGGAAACTAGTATTTTTTTACGTCGCCACACGGTCCTATATCAAAGCAAACTACGCTCACTGGGCCAGGCGGCGCGGCGCGTCTCTGCTCTTCGTGTTTCAAATCATGCTGCATAAACGTCCGTAACTCCTCGATGCCTTCACTTACAATTTTAAAACTCTGACACCGCCAAGCGACTACCGACCTCAGTACGTGATATCAATTTCAACTAGATACGACCTTACTGTCCCAGGCAAAAACGCACTCAAAGACGCAAATACAAACCGAAAAACGGATCACACAAACTCGCGCAAAAGCTACGTTTTCGTCTTATGTAGTTACAAATTAAACACTTTCCGTTACTCTCCTTTCATTCCACTGTGGAAACTAGTATTTTTTTACGTCGCCACACGGTCCTATATCAAAGCAAACTACGCTCACTGGGCCAGGCGGCGCGGCCCGTCTCTGCTCTTCGTGTTTCAAATCATGCTGCATAAACGTCCGTAACTCCTCGATGCCTTCACTTACAATTTTAAAACTCTGACACCGCCAAGCGACTACCGACCTCAGTACGTGATATCAATTTCAACTAGATACGACCTTACTGTCCCAGGCAAAAACGCACTCAAAGACGCAAATACAAACCGAAAAACGGATCACACAAACTCGCGCAAAAGCTACGTTTTCGTCTTATGTAGTTACAAATTAAACACTTTCCGTTACTCTCCTTTCATTCCACTGTGGAAACTAGTATTTTTTTACCTCGCCACACGGTCCGATATCAAACCAAAGTACGCTCACTGGGCCAGGCGGCGCGGCGCGGCGCGTCTCTGCTCATCGTGTTTTTCAAAACATGCTGCATAAACGTCCGTAACTCCTCGATGCCTTCACTTACAATTTTAAAACTCTGACACCGCCAAGCGACTACCGACCTCAGTACGTGATATCAATTTCAACTAAATACGACATTACTGTCCCAGGCAAAAACGCACTCAAGGACGCAAATACAAACCGAAAAGAAAAACGGATTACACAAACTCACGCAAAAGCTACTTCTTCGTCACATGTAATTACAAATTAACCACTTTCCGATACTCTCCTTTCATTCTACTGTGGAAACTAGTATTTTTTTACGTCGCCACACGGTCCTATATCAAAGCAAACTACGCTCACTGGGCCAGGCGGCGCGGCGCGTCTCTGCTCTTCGTGTTTCAAATCATGCTGCATAAACGTCCGTAACTCCTCGATGCCTTCACTTACAATTTTAAAACTCTGACACCGCCAAGCGACTACCGACCTCAGTACGTGATATCAATTTCAACTAGATACGACCTTACTGTCCCAGGCAAAAACGCACTCAAAGACGCAAATACAAACCGAAAAACGGATCACACAAACTCGCGCAAAAGCTACGTTTTCGTCTTATGTAGTTACAAATTAAACACTTTCCGTTACTCTCCTTTCATTCCACTGTGGAAACTAGTATTTTTTTACGTCGCCACACGGTCCTATATCAAAGCAAATTACGCTCACTGGGCCAGGCGGCGCGGCCCGTCTCTGCTCTTCGTGTTTCAAATCATGCTGCATAAACGTCCGTAACTCCTCGATGCCTTCACTTACAATTTTAAAACTCTGACACCGCCAAGCGACTACCGACCTCAGTACGTGATATCAATTTCAACTAGATACGACCTCACTGTCCCAGGCAAAAACGCACTCAAAGACGCAAATACAAACCGAAAAACGGATCACACAAACTCGCGCAAAAGCTACGTTTTCGTCTTATGTAGTTACAAATTAAACACTTTCCGTTACTCTCCTTTCATTCCACTGTGGAAACTAGTATTTTTTTACCTCGCCACACGGTCCGATATCAAACCAAAGTACGCTCACTGGGCCAGGCGGCGCGGCGCGGCGCGTCTCTGCTCATCGTGTTTTTCAAAACATGCTGCATGAACGTCCGTAACTCCTCGATGCCTTCACTTACAATTTTAAAACTCTGAAACCGCCAAGCGACTACCGACCTCAGTACGTGATATCAATTTCAACTAGATACGACCTTACTGTCCCAGGCAAAAACGCACTCAAAGACGCAAATACAAACCGAAAAACGGATCACACAAACTCGCGCAAAAGCTACGTTTTCGTCTTATGTAGTTACAAATTAAACACTTTCCGTTACTCTCCTTTCATGCCACTGTGGAAACTAGTATTTTTTTACGTCGCCACACGGTCCTATATCAAAGCAAACTACGCTCACTGGGCCAGGCGGCGCGGCGCGTCTCTGCTCTTCGTGTTTCAAATCATGCTGCATAAACGTCCGTAACTCCTCGATGCCTTCACTTACAATTTTAAAACTCTGACACCGCCAAGCGACTACCGACCTCAGTACGTGATATCAATTTCAACTAGATACGACCTTACTGTCCCAGGCAAAAACGCACTCAAAGACGCAAATACAAACCGAAAAGAAAAACGGATTACACAAACTCGCGCAAAAGCTACGTTTTCGTCTTATGTAGTTACAAATTAAACACTTTCCGTTACTCTCCTTTCATTCCACTGTGGAAACTAGTATTTTTTTACCTCGCCACACGGTCCGATATCAAACCAAAGTACGCTCACTGGGCCAGGCGGCGCGGCGCGGCGCGTCTCTTCTCATCGTGTTTTTCAAAACATGCTGCATAAACGTCCGTAACTCCTCGATGCCTTCACTTACAATTTTAAAACTCTGACACCGCCAAGCGACTACCGACCTCAGTACGTGATATCAATTTCAACTAGATACGACCTTACTGTCCCAGGCAAAAACGCACTCAAAGACGCAAATACAAACCGAAAAACGGATCACACAAACTCGCGCAAAAGCTACGTTTTCGTCTTATGTAGTTACAAATTAAACACTTTCCGTTACTCTCCTTTCATTCCACTGTGGAAACTAGTATTTTTTTACGTCGCCACACGGTCCTATATCAAAGCAAACTACGCTCACTGGGCCAGGCGGCGCGGCGCGTCTCTGCTCTTCGTGTTTCAAATCATGCTGCATAAACGTCCGTAACTCCTCGATGCCTTCACTTACAATTTTAAAACTCTGACACCGCCAAGCGACTACCGACCTCAGTACGTGATATCAATTTCAACTAGATACGACCTTACTGTCCCAGGCAAAAACGCACTCAAAGACGCAAATACAAACCGAAAAACGGATCACACAAACTCGCGCAAAAGCTACGTTTTCGTCTTATGTAGTTACAAATTAAACACTTTCCGTTACTCTCCTTTCATTCCACTGTGGAAACTAGTATTTTTTTACGTCGCCACACGGTCCTATATCAAAGCAAACTACGCTCACTGGGCCAGGCGGCGCGGCGCGTCTCTGCTCTTCGTGTTTCAAATCATGCTGCATAAACGTCCGTAACTCCTCGATGCCTTCACTTACAATTTTAAAACTCTGACACCGCCAAGCGACTACCGACCTCAGTACGTGATATCAATTTCAACTAGATACGACCTTACTGTCCCAGGCAAAAACGCACTCAAAGACGCAAATACAAACCGAAAAACGGATCACACAAACTCGCGCAAAAGCTACGTTTTCGTCTTATGTAGTTACAAATTAAACACTTTCCGTTACTCTCCTTTCATTCCACTGTGGAAACTAGTATTTTTTTACGTCGCCACACGGTCCAATATCAAAGCAAACTACGCTCACTGGGCCAGGCGGCGCGGCGCGTCTCTGCTCTTCGTGTTTCAAATCATGCTGCATAAACGTCCGTAACTCCTCGATGCCTTCACTTACAATTTTAAAACTCTGACACCGCCAAGCGACTACCGACCTCAGTACGTGATATCAATTTCAACTAGATACGACCTTACTGTCCCAGGCAAAAACGCACTCAAAGACGCAAATACAAACCGAAAAACGGATCACACAAACTCGCGCAAAAGCTACGTTTTCGTCTTATGTAGTTACAAATTAAACACTTTCCGTTACTCTCCTTTCATTCCACTGTGGAAACTAGTATTTTTTTACGTCGCCACAGGGTCCTATATCAAAGCAAACTACGCTCACTGGGCCAGGCGGCGCGGCGCGTCTCTGCGCTTCGTGTTTCAAATCATGCTGCATAAACGTCCGTAACTCCTCGATGCCTTCACTTACAATTTTAAAACTCTGACACCGCCAAGCGACTACCGACCTCAGTACGTGATATCAATTTCAACTAGATACGACCTTACTGTCCCAGGCAAAAACGCACTCAAAGACGCAAATACAAACCGAAAAACGGATCACACAAACTCGCGCAAAAGCTACGTTTTCGTCTTATGTAGTTACAAATTAAACACTTTCCGTTACTCTCCTTTCATTCCACTGTGGAAACTAGTATTTTTTACCTCGCCACACGGTCCGATATCAAACCAAAGTACGCTCACTGGGCCAGGCGGCGCGGCGCGGCGCGTCTCTGCTCATCGTGTTTTTCAAAACATGCTGCATAAACGTCCGTAACTCCTCGATGCCTTCACTTACAATTTTAAAACTCTGACACCGCCAAGCCACTACCGACCTCAGTACGTGATATCAATTTCAACTAAATACGACCTTACTGTCCCAGGCAAAAACGCAATCAAAGACGCAAATACAAACCGAAAAGAAAAACGGATTACACAAACTCACGCAAAAGCTACTTCTTCGTCACATGTAATTACAAATTAACCACTTTCCGATACTCTCCTTTCATTCTACTGTGGAAACTAGTATTTTTTTACGTCGCCACACGGTCCTATATCAAAGCAAACTACGCTCACTGGGCCAGGCGGCGCGGCGCGTCTCTGCTCTTCGTGTTTCAAATCATGCTGCATAAACGTCCGTAACTCCTCGATGCCTTCACTTACAATTTTAAAACTCTGACACCGCCAAGCGACTACCGACCTCAGTACGTGATATCAATTTCAACTAAATACGACCTTACTGTCCCAGGCAAAAACGCACTCAAGGACGCAAATACAAACCGAAAAGAAAAACGGATTACACAAACTCACGCAAAAGCTACTTCTTCGTCACATGTAATTACAAATTAACCACTTTCCGATACTCTCCTTTCATTCTACTGTGGAAACTAGTATTTTTTTACGTCGCCACACGGTCCTATATCAAAGCAAACTACGCTCACTGGGCCAGGCGGCGCGGCGCGTCTCTGCTCTTCGTGTTTCAAATCATGCTGCATAAACGTCCGTAACTCCTCGATGCCTTCACTTACAATTTTAAAACTCTGACACCGCCAAGCGACTACCGACCTCAGTACGTGATATCAATTTCAACTAGATACGACCTTACTGTCCCAGGCAAAAACGCACTCAAAGACGCAAATACAAACCGAAAAACGGATCACACAAACTCGCGCAAAAGCTACGTTTTCGTCTTATGTAGTTACAAATTAAACACTTTCCGTTACTCTCCTTTCATTCCACTGTGGAAACTAGTATTTTTTTACGTCGCCACACGGTCCTATATCAAAGCAAACTACGCTCACTGGGCCAGGCGGCGCGGCGCGTCTCTGCTCTTCGTGTTTCAAATCATGCTGCATAAACGTCCGTAACTCCTCGATGCCTCCACTTACAGATTTAAAACTCTGACACCGCCAAGCGACTACCGACCTCAGTACGTGATATCAATTTCAACTAGATACGACCTTACTGTCCCAGGCAAAAACGCACTCAAAGACGCAAATACAAACCGAAAAACGGATCACACAAACTCGCGCAAAAGCTACGTTTTCGTCTTATGTAGTTACAAATTAAACACTTTCCGTTACTCTCCTTTCATTCCACTTTGGAAACTAGTATTTTTTACCTCGCCACACGGTCCGATATCAAACCAAAGTACGCTCACTGGGCCAGGCGACGCGGCGCGGCGCGTCTCTGCTCATCGTGTTTTTCAAAACATGCTGCATAAACGTCCGTAACTCCTCGATGCCTTCACTTACAATTTTAAAACTCTGACACCGCCAAGCGACTACCGACCTCAGTACGTGATATCAATTTCAACTAAATACGACCTTACTGTCCCAGGCAAGAACGCACTCAAAGACGCAAATACAAACCGAAAAGAAAAACGGATTACACAAACTCACGCAAAAGCTACTTTTTCGTCACATGTAATTACAAATTAACCACTTTCCGATACTCTCCTTTCATTCTACTGTGGAAACTAGTATTTTTTTACCTCGCCACACGGTCCTATATCAAAGCAAACTACGCTCACTGGGCCAGGCGGCGCGGCGCGTCTCTGCTCTTCGTGTTTCAAATCATGCTGCATAAACGTCCGTAACTCCTCGATGCCTTCACTTACAATTTTAAAACTCTTACACCGCCAAGCGACTACCGACCTCAGTACGTGATATCAATTTCAACTAGATACGACCTCACTGTCCCAGGCAAAAACGCACTCAAAGACGCAAATACAAACCGAAAAACGGATCACACAAACTCGCGCAAAAGCTACGTTTTCGTCTTATGTAGTTACAAATTAAACACTTTCCGTTACTCTCCTTTCATTCCACTGTGGAAACTAGTATTTTTTTACCTCGCCACACGGTCCGATATCAAACCAAAGTACGCTCACTGGGCCAGGCGGCGCGGCGCGGCGCGTCTCTGCTCATCGTGTTTTTCAAAACATGCTGCATAAACGTCCGTAACTCCTCGATGCCTTCACTTACAATTTTAAAACTCTGACACCGCCAAGCGACTACCGACCTCAGTACGTGATATCAATTTCAACTAAATACGACCTTACTGTCCCAGGCAAGAACGCACTCAAAGACGCAAATACAAACCGAAAAGAAAAACGGATTACACAAACTCACGCAAAAGCTACTTCTTCGTCACATGTAATTACAAATTAACCACTTTCCGATACTCTCCTTTCATTCTACTGTGGAAACTAGTATTTTTTTACCTCGCCACACGGTCCGGTATCAAAGCAAAGTACGCTCACTGGGCCAGGCGGCGCGGCGCGGCGCGGCGCGTCTCTGCTCATCGTGTTTTCAAAACATGCTGCATAAACGTCCGTAACTCCTCGATGCCTTCACTTACAATTTTAAAACTCTGACACCGCCAAGCGACTACCGACCTCAGTACGTGATATCAATTTCAACTAAATACGACCTTACTGTCCCAGGCAAGAACGCACTCAAAGACGCAAATACAAACCGAAAAGAAAAACGGATTACACAAACTCACGCAAAAGCTACTTCTTCGTCACATGTAATTACAAATTAACCACTTTCCGATACTCTCCTTTCATTCTACTGTGGAAACTAGTATTTTTTTACCTCGCCACACGGTCCTATATCAAAGCAAACTACGCTCACTGGGCCAGGCGGCGCGGCGCGTCTCTGCTCTTCGTGTTTCAAATCATGCTGCATAAACGTCCGTAACTCCTCGATGCCTTCACTTACAATTTTAAAACTCTTACACCGCCAAGCGACTACCGACCTCAGTACGTGATATCAATTTCAACTAGATACGACCTCACTGTCCCAGGCAAAAACGCACTCAAAGACGCAAATACAAACCGAAAGACGGATCACACAAACTCGCGCAAAAGCTACGTTTTCGTCTTATGTAGTTACAAATTAAACACTTTCCGTTACTCTCCTTTCATTCCACTGTGGAAACTAGTATTTTTTTACCTCGCCACACGGTCCGATATCAAACCAAAGTACGCTCACTGGGCCAGGCGGCGCGGCGCGGCGCGTCTCTGCTCATCGTGTTTTTCAAAACATGCTGCATAAACGTCCGTAACTCCTCGATGCCTTCACTTACAATTTTAAAACTCTGACACCGCCAAGCGACTACCGACCTCAGTACGTGATATCAATTTCAACTAAATACGACCTTACTGTCCCAGGCAAAAACGCACTCAAGGACGCAAATACAAACCGAAAAGAAAAACGGATTACACAAACTCACGCAAAAGCTACTTCTTCGTCACATGTAATTACAAATTAACCACTTTCCGATACTCTCCTTTCATTCTACTGTGGAAACTAGTATTTTTTTACGTCGCCACACGGTCCTATATCAAAGCAAACTACGCTCACTGGGCCAGGCGGCGCGGCGCGTCTCTGCTCTTCGTGTTTCAAATCATGCTGCATAAACGTCCGTAACTCCTCGATGCCTTCACTTACAATTTTAAAACTCTGACACCGCCAAGCGACTACCGACCTCAGTACGTGATATCAATTTCAACTAGATACGACCTTACTGTCCCAGGCAAAAACGCACTCAAAGACGCAAATACAAACCGAAAAACGGATCACACAAACTCGCGCAAAAGCTACGTTTTCGTCTTATGTAGTTACAAATTAAACACTTTCCGTTACTCTCCTTTCATTCCACTGTGGAAACTAGTATTTTTTTACGTCGCCACACGGTCCTATATCAAAGCAAACTACGCTCACTGGGCCAGGCGGCGCGGCGCGTCTCTGCTCTTCGTGTTTCAAATCATGCTGCATAAACGTCCGTAACTCCTCGATGCCTTCACTTACAATTTTAAAACTCTGACACCGCCAAGCGACTACCGACCTCAGTACGTGATATCAATTTCAACTAGATACGACCTTACTGTCCCAGGCAAAAACGCACTCAAAGACGCAAATACAAACCGAAAAACGGATCACACAAACTCGCGCAAAAGCTACGTTTTCGTCTTATGTAGTTACAAATTAAATACTTTCCGTTACTCTCCTTTCATTCCACTGTGGAAACTAGTATTTTTTTACCTCGCCACACGGTCCGATATCAAACCAAAGTACGCTCACTGGGCCAGGCGGCGCGGCGCGGCGCGTCTCTGCTCATCGTGTTTTTCAAATCATGCTGCATAAACGTCCGTAACTCCTCGATGCCTTCACTTACAATTTTAAAACTCTGACACCGCCAAGCGACTACCGACCTCAGTACGTGATATCAATTTCAACTAAATACGACCTTACTGTCCCAGGCAAAAACGCACTCAAAGACGCAAATACAAACCGAAAAGAAAAACGGATTACACAAACTCACGCAAAAGCTACTTCTTCGTCACATGTAATTACAAATTAACCACTTTCCGATACTCTCCTTTCATTCTACTGTGGAAACTAGTATTTTTTTACGTCGCCACACGGTCCTATATCAAAGCAAACTACGCTCACTGGGCCAGGCGGCGCGGCGCGTCTCTGCTCTTCGTGTTTCAAATCATGCTGCATAAACGTCCGTAACTCCTCGATGCCTTCACTTACAATTTTCAAACTCTGACACCGCCAAGCGACTACCGACCTCAGTACGTGATATCAATTTCAACTAAATACGACCTTACTGTCCCAGGCAAAAACGCACTCAAGGACGCAAATACAAACCGAAAAGAAAAACGGATTACACAAACTCACGCAAAAGCTACTTCTTCGTCACATGTAATTACAAATTAACCACTTTCCGATACTCTCCTTTCATTCTACTGTGGAAACTAGTATTTTTTTACGTCGCCACACGGTCCTATATCAAAGCAAACTACGCTCACTGGGCCAGGCGGCGCGGCGCGTCTCTGCTCTTCGTGTTTCAAATCATGCTGCATAAACGTCCGTAACTCCTCGATGCCTTCACTTACAATTTTGAAACTCTGACACCGCCAAGCGACTACCGACCTCAGTACGTGATATCAATTTCAACTAGATACGACCTTACTGTCCCAGGCAAAAACGCACTCAAAGACGCAAATACAAACCGAAAAACGGATCACACAAACTCGCGCAAAAGCTACGTTTTCGTCTTATGTAGTTACAAATTAAATACTTTCCGTTACTCTCCTTTCATTCCACTGTGGAAACTAGTATTTTTTTACCTCGCCACACGGTCCGATATCAAACCAAAGTACGCTCACTGGGCCAGGCGGCGCGGCGCGGCGCGTCTCTGCTCATCGTGTTTTTCAAATCATGCTGCATAAACGTCCGTAACTCCTCGATGCCTTCACTTACAATTTTAAAACTCTGACACCGCCAAGCGACTACCGACCTCAGTACGTGATATCAATTTCAACTAAATACGACCTTACTGTCCCAGGCAAAAACGCACTCAAAGACGCAAATACAAACCGAAAAGAAAAACGGATTACACAAACTCACGCAAAAGCTACTTCTTCGTCACATGTAATTACAAATTAACCACTTTCCGATACTCTCCTTTCATTCTACTGTGGAAACTAGTATTTTTTTACGTCGCCACACGGTCCTATATCAAAGCAAACTACGCTCACTGGGCCAGGCGGCGCGGCGCGTCTCTGCTCTTCGTGTTTCAAATCATGCTGCATAAACGTCCGTAACTCCTCGATGCCTTCACTTACAATTTTCAAACTCTGACACCGCCAAGCGACTACCGACCTCAGTACGTGATATCAATTTCAACTAAATACGACCTTACTGTCCCAGGCAAAAACGCACTCAAGGACGCAAATACAAACCGAAAAGAAAAACGGATTACACAAACTCACGCAAAAGCTACTTCTTCGTCACATGTAATTACAAATTAACCACTTTCCGATACTCTCCTTTCATTCTACTGTGGAAACTAGTATTTTTTTACGTCGCCACACGGTCCTATATCAAAGCAAACTACGCTCACTGGGCCAGGCGGCGCGGCGCGTCTCTGCTCTTCGTGTTTCAAATCATGCTGCATAAACGTCCGTAACTCCTCGATGCCTTCACTTACAATTTTGAAACTCTGACACCGCCAAGCGACTACCGACCTCAGTACGTGATATCAATTTCAACTAGATACGACCTTACTGTCCCAGGCAAAAACGCACTCAAAGACGCAAATACAAACCGAAAAACGGATCACACAAACTCGCGCAAAAGCTACATTTTCGTCTTATGTAGTTACAAATTAAACACTTTCCGTTACTCTCCTTTCATTCTACTGTGGAAACTAGTATTTTTTTACGTCGCCACACGGTCCTATATCAAAGCAAACTACGCTCACTGGGCCAGGCGGCGCGGCGCGTCTCTGCTCTTCGTGTTTCAAATCATGCTGCATAAACGTCCGTAACTCCTCGATGCCTTCACTTACAATTTTAAAACTCTGACACCGCCAAGCGACTACCGACCTCAGTACGTGATATCAATTTCAACTAGATACGACCTTACTGTCCCAGGCAAAAACGCACTCAAAGACGCAAATACAAACCGAAAAACGGATCACACAAACTCGCGCAAAAGCTACGTTTTCGTCTTATGTAGTTACAAATTAAATACTTTCCGTTACTCTCCTTTCATTCCACTGTGGAAACTAGTATTTTTTTACCTCGCCACACGGTCCGATATCAAACCAAAGTACGCTCACTGGGCCAGGCGGCGCGGCGCGGCGCGTCTCTGCTCATCGTGTTTTTCAAATCATGCTGCATAAACGTCCGTAACTCCTCGATGCCTTCACTTACAATTTTAAAACTCTGACACCGCCAAGCGACTACCGACCTCAGTACGTGATATCAATTTCAACTAAATACGACCTTACTGTCCCAGGCAAAAACGCACTCAAAGACGCAAATACAAACCGAAAAGAAAAACGGATTACACAAACTCACGCAAAAGCTACTTCTTCGTCACATGTAATTACAAATTAACCACTTTCCGATACTCTCCTTTCATTCTACTGTGGAAACTAGTATTTTTTTACGTCGCCACACGGTCCTATATCAAAGCAAACTACGCTCACTGGGCCAGGCGGCGCGGCGCGTCTCTGCTCTTCGTGTTTCAAATCATGCTGCATAAACGTCCGTAACTCCTCGATGCCTTCACTTACAACTTTCAAACTCTGACACCGCCAAGCGACTACCGACCTCAGTACGTGATATCAATTTCAACTAAATACGACCTTACTGTCCCAGGCAAAAACGCACTCAAGGACGCAAATACAAACCGAAAAGAAAAACGGATTACACAAACTCACGCAAAAGCTACTTCTTCGTCACATGTAATTACAAATTAACCACTTTCCGATACTCTCCTTTCATTCTACTGTGGAAACTAGTATTTTTTTACGTCGCCACACGGTCCTATATCAAAGCAAACTACGCTCACTGGGCCAGGCGGCGCGGCGCGTCTCTGCTCTTCGTGTTTCAAATCATGCTGCATAAACGTCCGTAACTCCTCGATGCCTTCACTTACAATTTTCAAACTCTGACACCGCCAAGCGACTACCGACCTCAGTACGTGATATCAATTTCAACTGGATACGACCTTACTGTCCCAGGCAAAAACGCACTCAAAGACGCAAATACAAACCGAAAAACGGATCACACAAACTCGCGCAAAAGCTACGTTTTCGTCTTACGTAGTTACAAATTAAACACTTTCCGTTACTCTCCTTTCATTCCACTGTGGAAACTAGTATTTTTTTACCTCGCCACACGGTCCGATATCAAAGCAAACTACGCTCACTGGGCCAGGCGGCGCGGCGCGGCGCGTCTCTGCTCATCGTGTTTTTCAAAACATGCTGCATAAACGTCCGTAACTCCTCGATGCCTTCACTTACAATTTTAAAACTCTGACACCGCCAAGCGACTACCGACCTCAGTACGTGATATCAATTTCAACTAAATACGACCTTACTGTCCCAGGCAAAAACGCACTCAAAGACGCAAATACAAACCGAAAAGAAAAACGGAGTACACAAACTCACGCAAAAGCTACTTCTTCGTCACATGTAATTACAAATTAACCACTATCCGATACTCTCCTTTCATTCTACTGTGGAAACTAGTATTTTTTTACGTCGCCTCACGGTCCTATATCAAAGCAAACTACGCTCACTGGGCCAGGCGGCGCGGCGCGTCTCTGCTCTTCGTGTTTCAAATCATGCTGCATAAACCTCCGTAACTCCTCGATGCCTTCACTTACAATTTTAAAACTCTGACACCGCCAAGCGACTACCGACCTCAGTACGTGATATCAATTTCAACTAAATACGACCTTACTGTCCCAGGCAAAAACGCACTCAAAGACGCAAATACAAACCGAAAAACGGATCACACAAACTCGCGCAAAAGCTACGTTTTCGTCTTATGTAGTTACAAATTAAACACTTTCCGTTACTCTCCTTTCATACCACTGTGGAAACTAGTATTTTTTTACCTCGCCACACGGTCCGATATCAAAGCAAAGTACGCTCACTGGGCCAGGCGGCGCGGCGCGGCGCGTCTCTGCTCATCGTGTTTTTCAAAACATGCTGCATAAACGTCCGTAACTCCTCGATGCCTTCACTTACAATTTTAAAACTCTGACACCGCCAAGCGACTACCGACCTCAGTACGTGATATCAATTTCAACTAAATACGACCTTACTGTCCCAGGCAAAAACGCACTCAAAGACGCAAATACAAACCGAAAAACGGATCACACAAACTCGCGCAAAAGCTACGTTTTCGTCTTATGTAGTTACAAATTAAACACTTTCCGTTACTCCCCTTTCATTCCACTGTGGAAACTAGTATTTTTTTACCTCGCCACACGGTCCTATATCAAAGCAAACTACGCTCACTGGGCCAGGCGGCGCGGCGCGTCTCTGCTCTTCGTGTTTCAAATCATGCTGCATAAACGTCCGTAACTCCTCGATGCCTTCACTTACAATTTTAAAACTCTGACACCGCCAAGCGACTACCGACCTCAGTACGTGATATCAATTTCAACTAGATACGACCTTACTGTCCCAGGCAAAAACGCACTCAAAGACGCAAATACAAACCGAAAAACGGATCACACAAACTCGCGCAAAAGCTACGTTTTCGTCTTATGTAGTTACAAATTAAACACTTTCCGTTACTCTCCTTTCATTCCACTGTGGAAACTAGTATTTTTTTACCTCGCCACACGGTCCGATATCAAAGCAAACTACGCTCACTGGGCCAGGCGGCGCGGCGCGGCGCGTCTCTGCTCATCGTGTTTTTCAAAACATGCTGCACAAACGTCCGTAACTCCTCGATGCCTTCACTTACAATTTTAAAACTCTGACACCGCCAAGCGACTACCGACCTCAGTACGTGATATCAATTTCAACTACATACGACCTTACTGTCCCAGGCAAAAACGCACTCAAAGACGCAAATACAAACCGAAAAGAAAAACGGATTACACAAACTCACGCAAAAGCTACTTCTTCGTCACATGTAATTACAAATTAACCACTTTCCGATACTCTCCTTTCATTCTACTGTGGAAACTAGTATTTTTTTACGTCGCCACACGGTCCTATATCAAAGCAAACTACGCTCACTGGGCCAGGCGGCGCGGCGCGTCTCTGCTCTTCGTGTTTCAAATCATGCTGCATAAACGTCCGTAACTCCTCGATGCCTTCACTTACAATTTTAAAACTCTGACACCGCCAAGCGACTACCGACCTCAATACGTGATATCAATTTCAACTAAATACGACCTTACTGTCCCAGGCAAAAACGCACTCAAAGACGCAAATACAAACCGAAAAACGGATCACACAAACTCGCGCAAAAGCTACGTTTTCGTCTTATGTGGTTACAAATTAAACACTTTCCGTTACTCTCCTTTCATTCCACTGTGGAAACTAGTATTTTTTTACCTCGCCACACGGTCCGATATCAAACCAAAGTACGCTCACTGGGCCAGGCGGCGCGGCGTGGCGCGTCTCTGCTCATCGTGTTTTTCAAAACATGCTGCATAAACGTCCGTAACTCCTCGATGCCTTCACTTACAATTTTAAAACTCTGACACCGCCAAGCGACTACCGACCTCAGTACGTGATATCAATTTCAACTACATACGACCTTACTGTCCCAGGCAAAAACGCACTCAAAGACGCAAATACAAACCGAAAAGAAAAACGGATTACACAAACTCACGCAAAAGCTACTTCTTCGTCACATGTAATTACAAATTAACCACTTTCCGATACTCTCCTTTCATTCTACTGTGGAAACTAGTATTTTTTTACGTCGCCACACGGTCCTATATCAAAGCAAACTACGCTCACTGGGCCAGGCGGCGCGGCGCGTCTCTGCTCTTCGTGTTTCAAATCATGCTGCATAAACGTCCGTAACTCCTCGATGCCTTCACTTACAATTTTAAAACTCTGACACCGCCAAGCGACTACCGACCTCAGTACGTGATATCAATTTCAACTACATACGACCTTACTGTCCCAGGCAAAAACGCACTCAAAGACGCAAATACAAACCGAAAAGAAAAACGGATTACACAAACTCGCGCAAAAGCTACGTTTTCGTCTTATGTAGTTACAAATTAAACACTTTCCGTTACTCCCCTTTCATTCCACTGTGGAAACTAGTATTTTTTTACCTCGCCACACGGTCCGATATCAAAGCAAAGTACGCTCACTGGGCCAGGCGGCGCGGCGCGGCGCGTCTCTGCTCATCGTGTTTTTCAAAACATGCTGCACAAACGTCCGTAACTCCTCGATGCCTTCACTTACAATTTTAAAACTCTGACACCGCCAAGCGACTACCGACCTCAGTACGTGATATCAATTTCAACTACATGCGACCTTACTGTCCCAGGCAAAAACGCACTCAAAGACGCAAATACAAACCGAAAAACGGATCACACAAACTCGCGCAAAAGCTACGTTTTCGTCTTATGTAGTTACAAATTAAACACTTTCCGTTACTCTCCTTTCATTCCACTGTGGAAACTAGTATTTTTTTACGTCGCCACACGGTCCGATATCAAAGCAAAGTACGCTCACTGGGCCAGGCGGCGCGGCGCGGCGCGTCTCTGCTCTTCGTGTTTTTCAAAACATGCTGCATAAACGTCCGTAACTCCTCGATGCCTTCATTTACAATTTTAAAACTCTGACACCGCCAAGCGACTACCGACCTCAGTACGTGATATCAATTTCAACTAAATACGACCTTACTGTCCCAGGCAAAAACGCACTCAAAGACGCAAATACAAACCGAAAAGAAAAACGGATTACACAAACTCACGCAAAAGCTACTTCTTCGTCACATGTAATTACAAATTAACCACTTTCCGATACTCTCCTTTCATTCTACTGTGGAAACTAGTATTTTTTTACGTCGCCACACGGTCCTATATCAAAGCAAACTACGCTCACTGGGCCAGGCGGCGCGGCGCGTCTCTGCTCTTCGTGTTTCAAATCATGCTGCATAAACGTCCGTAACTCCTCGATGCCTTCACTTACAATTTTAAAACTCTGACACCGCCAAGCGACTACCGACCTCAGTACGTGATATCAATTTCAACTACATACGACCTTACTGTCCCAGGCAAAAACGCACTCAGGGACGCAAATACAAACCGAAAAGAAAAAGGGATTACACAAACTCGCGCAAAAGCTACTTCTTCGTCACATGTAATTACAAATTAACCACTTTCCGATACTCTCCTTTCATTCTACTGTGGAAACTAGTATTTTTTTACGTCGCCACACGGTCCTATATCAAAGCAAACTACGCTCACTGGGCCAGGCGGCGCGGCGCGTCTCTGCTCTTCGTGTTTCAAATCATGCTGCATAAACGTCCGTAACTCCTCGATGCCTTCACTTACAATTTTAAAACTCTGACACCGCCAAGCGACTACCGACCTCAGTACGTGATATCAATTTCAACTATATACGACCTTACTGTCCCAGGCAAAAACGCACTCAAAGACGCAAATACAAACCGAAAAACGGATCACACAAACTCGCGCAAAAGCTACGTTTTCGTCTTATGTAGTTACAAATTAAACACTTTCCGTTACTCTCCTTTCATTCCACTGTGGAAACTAGTATTTTTTTACGTCGCCACACGGTCCTATATCAAAGCAAACTACGCTCACTGGGCCAGGCGGCGCGGCGCGTCTCTGCTCTTCGTGTTTCAAATCATGCTGCATAAACGTCCGTAACTCCTCGATGCCTTCACTTACAGATTTAAAACTCTGACACCGCCAAGCGACTACCGACCTCAGTACGTGATTTCAATTTCAACTAGATACGACCTTACTGTCCCAGGCAAAAACGCACTCAAAGACGCAAATACAAACCGAAAAACGGATCACACAAACTCGCGCAAAAGCTACGTTTTCGTCTTATGTAGTTACAAATTAAACACTTTCCGTTACTCTCCTTTCATTCCACTGTGGAAACTAGTATTTTTTTACCTCGCCGCACGGTCCGATATCAAAGCAAAGTACGCTCACTGGGCCAGGCGGCGCGGCGCGGCGCGTCTCTGCTCATCGTGTTTTTCAAAACATGCTGCATAAACGTCCGTAACTCCTCGAAGCCCTTACTAACAATTTTAAAACTCTGACACCGCCAAGCGACTACCGATGTCAGTACGTGATATCAATTTCAACTAAATACGACCTTACTGTCCCAGGCAAAAACGCACTCAAAGACGCAAATACAAACCGAAAAGAAAAACGGATTACACAAACTCACGCAAAAGCTACTTCTTCGTCACATGTAATTACAAATTAACCACTTTCCGATACTCTCCTTTCATTCCACTGTGGAAACTAGTATTGTTTTACCTCGCCACACGGTCCGATATCAAAGCAAAGTACGCTCACTGGGCCAGGCAACGCGGCGCGGCGCGTCTCTGCTCATCGTGTTTTTCAAAACATGCTGCATAAACGTCCGTAACTCCTCGATGCCTTCACTTACAATTTTAAAACTCTGACACCGCCAAGCGACTACCGACCTCAGTACGTGATATCAATTTCAACTAAATACGACCTTACTGTCCCAGGCAAAAACGCACTCAAAGACGCAAATACAAACCGAAAAGAAAAACGGATTACACAAACTCACGCAAAAGCTACTTCTTCGTCACATGTAATTACAAAGTAACCACTTTCCGATACTCTCCTTTCATTCTACTGTGGAAACTAGTATTTTTTTACGTCGCCACACGGTCCTATATCAAAGCAAACTACGCTCACTGGGCCAGGCGGCGCGGCGCGTCTCTGCTCTTCGTGTTTCAAATCATGCTGCATAAACGTCCGTAACTCCTCGATGCCTTCACTTACAATTTTAAAACTCTGACACCGCCAAGCGACTACCGACCTCAGTACGTGATATCAATTTCAACTAAATGCGCCCTTACTGTCCCAGGCAAAAACGCACTCAAAGACGCAAATACAAACCGAAAAACGGATCACACAAACTCGCGCAAAAGCTAAGTTTTCGTCTTATGTAGTTACAAATTAAACACTTTCCGTTACTCTCCTTTCATTCCACTGTGGAAACTAGTATTTTTTTACCTCGCCACACGGTCCGATATCAAAGCAAAGTACGCTCACTGGGCCAGGCGGCGCGGCGCGGCGCGTCTCTGCTCATCGTGTTTTTCAAAACATGCTGCATAAACGTCCGTAACTCCTCGATGCCTTCACTTACAATTTTAAAACTCTGACACCGCCAAGCGACTACCGACCTCAGTACGTGATATCAATTTCAACTAAATTCGACCTTACTGTCCCAGGCAAATACGCACTCAAAGACGCAAATACAAACCGAAAAGAAAAACGGATTACACAAACTCACGCAAAAGCTACTTCTTCGTCACATGTAATTACAAATTAACCACTTTCCGATACTCTCCTTTCATTCTACTGTGGAAACTAGTATTTTTTTACGTCGCCACACGGTCCTATATCAAAGCAAACTACGCTCACTGGGCCAGGCGGCGCGGCGCGGTGCGTCTCTGCTCATCGTGTTTTTCAAAACATGCTGCATAAACGTCCGTAACTCCTCGATGCCTTCACTTACAATTTTAAAACTCTGACACCGCCAAGCGACTACCGACCTCAGTACGTGATATCAATTTCAACTACATACGACCTTACTGTCCCAGGCAAAAACGCACTCAAAGACGCAAATACAAACCGAAAAGAAAAACGGATTACACAAACTCACGCAAAAGCTACTTCTTCGTCACATGTAATTACAAATTAACCACTTTCCGATACTCTCCTTTCATTCTACTGTGGAAACTAGTATTTTTTTACGTCGCCACACGGTCCTATATCAAAGCAAAGTACGCTCACTGGGCCAGGCGGCGCGGCGCGGTGCGTCTCTGCTCATCGTGTTTTTCAAAACATGCTGCATAAACGTCCGTAACTCCTCGATGCCTTCACTTACAATTTTAAAACTCTGACACCGCCAAGCGACTACCGACCTCAGTACGTGATATCAATTTCAACTACATACGACCTTACTGTCCCAGGCAAAAACGCACTCAAAGACGCAAATACAAACCGAAAAGAAAAACGGATTACACAAACTCACGCAAAGGCTACTTCTTCGTCACATGTAATTACAAATTAACCACTTTCCGATACTCTACTTTCATTCTACTGTGGAAACTAGTATTTTTTTACGTCGCCACACGGTCCTATATCAAAGCAAACTACGCTCACTGGGCCAGGCGGCGCGGCGCGTCTCTGCTCTTCGTGTTTCAAATCATGCTGCATAAACGTCCGTAACTCCTCGATGCCTTCACTTACAATTGTAAAACTCTGACACCGCCAAGCGACTACCGACCTCAGTACGTGATATCAATTTCAACTAGATACGACCTTACTGTCCCAGGCAAAAACGCACTCAAAGACGCAAATACAAACCGAAAAACGGATCACACAAACTCGCGCAAAAGCTACGTTTTCGTCTTATGTAGTTACAAATTAAACACTTTCCGTTACTCTCCTTTCATTCCACTGTGGAAACTAGTATTTTTTTACCTCGCCACACGGTCCGATATCAAAGCAAAGTACGCTCACTGGGCCAGGCGGCGCAGCGCGGCGCGTCTCTGCTCATCGTGTTTTTCAAAACATGCTGCATAAACGTCCGTAACTCCTCGATGCCTTCACTTACAATTTTAAAACTCTGACACCGCCAAGCGACTACCGACCTCAGTACGTGATATCAATTTCAACTAAATACGACCTTACTGTCCCAGGCAAAAACGCACTCAAAGATGCAAATACAAACCGAAAAACGGATCACACAAACTCGCGCAAAAGCTACGTTTTCGTCTTATGTAGTTACAAATTAAACACTTTCCGTTACTCTCCTTTCATTCCACTGTGGAAACTAGTATTTTTTTACCTCGCCACACGGTCCGATATCAAAGCAAAGTACGCTCACTGGGCCAGGCGGCGCGGCGCGGCGCGTCTCTGCTCATCGTGTTTTTCAAAACATGCTGCATAAACGTCCGTAACTCCTCGATGCCTTCACTTACAATTTTAAAACTCTGACACCGCCAAGCGACTACCGACCTCAGTACGTGATATCAATTTCAACTAAATACGACCTTACTGTCCCAGGCAAAAACGCACTCAAAGACGCAAATACAAACCGAAAAGAAAAACGGATTACACAAACTCACGCAAAAGCTACTTCTTCGTCACATGTAATTACAAATTAACCACTTTCCGATACTCTCCTTTCATTCTACTGTGGAAACTAGTATTTTTTTACGTCGCCACACGGTCCTATATCAAAGCAAAGTACGCTCACTGGGCCAGGCGGCGCGGCGCGGTGCGTCTCTGCTCATCGTGTTTTTCAAAACATGCTGCATAAACGTCCGTAACTCCTCGATGCCTTCACTTACAATTTTAAAACTCTGACACCGCCAAGCGACTACCGACCTCAGTACGTGATATCAATTTCAACTACATACGACCTTACTGTCCCAGGCAAAAACGCACTCAAAGACGCAAATACAAACCGAAAAGAAAAACGGATTACACAAACTCACGCAAAGGCTACTTCTTCGTCACATGTAATTACAAATTAACCACTTTCCGATACTCTACTTTCATTCTACTGTGGAAACTAGTATTTTTTTACGTCGCCACACGGTCCTATATCAAAGCAAACTACGCTCACTGGGCCAGGCGGCGCGGCGCGTCTCTGCTCTTCGTGTTTCAAATCATGCTGCATAAACGTCCGTAACTCCTCGATGCCTTCACTTACAATTTTTAAACTCTGACACCGCCAAGCGACTACCGACCTCAGTACGTGATATCAATTTCAACTAGATACGACCTTACTGTCCCAGGCAAAAACGCACTCAAAGACGCAAATACAAACCGAAAAACGGATCACACAAACTCGCGCAAAAGCCACGTTTTCGTCTTATGTAGTTACAAATTAAACACTTTCCGTTACTCTCCTTTCATTCCACTGTGGAAACTAGTATTTTTTACCTCGCCACACGGTCCTATATCAAAGCAAAGTACGCTCACTGGGCCAGGCGGCGCGGCGCGGCGCGTCTCTGCTCATCGTGTTTTTCAAAACATGCTGCATAAACGTCCGTAACTCCTCGATGCCTTCACTTACAATTTTAAAACTCTGACACCGCCAAGCGACTACCGACCTCAGTACGTGATATCAATTTCAACTACATACGACCTTACTGTCCCAGGCAAAAACGCACTCAAAGACGCAAATACAAACCGAAAAGAAAAACGGATTACACAAACTCACGCAAAAGCTACTTCTTCGTCACATGTAATTACAAATTAACCACTTTCCGATACTCTCCTTTCATTCCACTGTGGAAACTAGTATTTTTTTACTTCGCCACACGGTCCTATATCAAAGCAAACTACGCTCACTGGGCCAGGCGGCGCGGCGCGTCTCTGCTCTTCGTGTTTCAAATCATGCTGCATAAACGTCCGTAACTCCTCGATGCCTTCACTTACAATTTTAAAACTCTGACACCGCCAAGCGACTACCGACCTCAGTACGTGATATCAATTTCAACTAGATACGACCTTACTGTCCCAGGCAAAAACGCACTCAAAGATGCAAATACAAACCGAAAAACGGATCACACAAACTCGCGCAAAAGCTACGTTTTCGTCTTATGTAGTTACAAATTAAACACTTTCCGTTACTCTCCTTTCATTCCACTGTGGAAACTAGTATTTTTTTACCTCGCCACACGGTCCGATATCAAAGCAAAGTACGCTCACTGGGCCAGGCGGCGCGGCGCGGCGCGTCTCTGCTCATCGTGTTTTTCAAAACATGCTGCATAAACGTCCGTAACTCCTCGATGCCTTCACTTACAATTTTAAAACTCTGACACCGCCAAGCGACTACCGACCTCAGTACGTGATATCAATTTCAACTAAATACGACCTTACTGTCCCAGGCAAAAACGCACTCAAAGATGCAAATACAAACCGAAAAACGGATCACACAAACTCGCGCAAAAGCTACGTTTTCGTCTTATGTAGTTACAAATTAAACACTTTCCGTTACTCTCCTTTCATTCCACTGTGGAAACTAGTATTTTTTTACCTCGCCACACGGTCCGATATCAAAGCAAAGTACGCTCACTGGGCCAGGCGGCGCGGCGCGGCGCGTCTCTGCTCATCGTGTTTTTCAAAACATGCTGCATAAACGTCCGTAACTCCTCGATGCCTTCACTTACAATTTTAAAACTCTGACACCGCCAAGCGACTACCGACCTCAGTACGTGATATCAATTTCAACTAAATACGACCTTACTGTCCCAGGCAAAAACGCACTCAAAGATGCAAATACAAACCGAAAAACGGATCACACAAACTCGCGCAAAAGCTACGTTTTCGTCTTATGTAGTTACAAATTAAACACTTTCCGTTACTCTCCTTTCATTCCACTGTGGAAACTAGTATTTTTTTACCTCGCCACACGGTCCGATATCAAAGCAAAGTACGCTCACTGGGCCAGGCGGCGCGGCGCGGCGCGTCTCTGCTCATCGTGTTTTTCAAAACATGCTGCATAAACGTCCGTAACTCCTCGATGCCTTCACTTACAATTTTAAAACTCTGACACCGCCAAGCGACTACCGACCTCAGTACGTGATATCAACTTCAACTAAATACGACCTTACTGTCCCAGGCAAAAACGCACTCAAAGACGCAAATACAAACCGAAAAGAAAAACGGATTACACAAACTCACGCAAAAGCTACTTCTTCGTCACATGTAATTACAAATTAACCACTTTCCGATACTCTCCTTTCATTCCACTGTGGAAACTAGTATTTTTTTACTTCGCCACACGGTCCTATATCAAAGCAAACTACGCTCACTGGGCCAGGCGGCGTGGCGCGTCTCTGCTCTTCGTGTTTCAAATCATGCTGCATAAACGTCCGTAACTCCTCGATGCCTTCTCTTACAATTTTAAAACTCTGACACCGCCAAGCGACTACCGACCTCAGTACGTGATATCAATTTCAACTAGATACGACCTTACTGTCCCAGGCAAAAACGCACTCAAAGACGCAAATACAAACCGAAAAACGGATCACACAAACTCGCGCAAAAGCTACGTTTTCGTCTTATGTAGTTACAAATTAAACACTTTCCGTTACTCTCCTTTCATTCCACTGTGGAAACTAGTATTTTTTTACGTCGCCACACGGTCCGATATCAAACCAAAGTACGCTCACTGGGCCAGGCGGCGCGGCGCGTCTCTGCTCTTCGTGTTTCAAATCATGCTGCATAAACGTCCGTAACTCCTCGATGCCTTCACTTACAATTTTAAAACTCTGACACCGCCAAGCGACTACCGACCTCAGTACGTGATATCAATTTCAACTAAATACGACCTTACTGTCCCAGGCAAAAACGCACTCAAAGACGCAAATACAAACCGAAAAGAAAAACGGATTACACAAACTCACGCAAAAGCTACTTCTTCGTCACATGTAATTACAAATTAACCACTTTCCGATACTCTCCTTTCATTCTACTGTGGAATCTAGTATTTTTTTACGTCGCCACACGGTCCTATATCAAAGCAAACTACGCTCACTGTTCCAGGCGGCGCGGCGCGTCTCTGCTCTTCGTGTTTCAAATCATGCTGCATAAACGTCCGTAACTCCTCGATGCCTTCACTTACAATTTTAAAACTCTGACACCGCCAAGCGACTACCGAACGCAGTACGTGATATCAATTTCAACTAAATACGACCTTACTGTCCCAGGCAAAAACGCACTCAAAGACGCAAATACAAACCGATAAGAAAAACGGATTACACAAACCCACGCAAAAGCTACTTCTTCGTCGCATGTAATTACAAATTAACCACTTTCCGATACTCTCCTTTCATTCTACTGTGGAAACTAGTATTTTTTTACGTCGCCACACGGTCCTATATCAAAGCAAACTACGCTCACTGGGCCAGGCGGCGTGGCGCGTCTCTGCTCTTCGTGTTTCAAATCATGCTGCATAAACGTCCGTAACTCCTCGATGCCTTCACTTACAATTTTAAAACTCTGACACCGCCAAGCGACTACCGACCTCAGTACGTGATATCAATTTCAACTAGATACGACCTTACTGTCCCAGGCAAAACGCACTCAAAGACGCAAATACAAACCGAAAAACGGATCACACAAACTCGCGCAAAAGCTACGTTTTCGTCTTATGTAGTTACAAATTAAACACTTTCCGTTACTCTCCTTTCATTCCACTGTGGAAACTAGTATTTTTTTACCTCGCCACACGGTCCGATATCAAAGCAAAGTACGCTCACTGGGCCAGGCGGCGCGGCGCGGCGCGTCTCTGCTCATCGTGTTTTTCAAAACATGCTGCATAAACGTCCGTAACTCCTCGATGCCTTCACTTACAATTTTAAAACTCTGACACCGCCAAGCGACTACCGACCTCAGTACGTGATATCAATTTCAACTACATACGACCTTACTGTCCCAGGCAAAAACGCACTCAAAGACGCAAATACAAACCGAAAAGAAAAACGGATTACACAAACTCACGCAAAAGTTACTTCTTCGTCACATGTAATTACAAATTAACCACTTTCCGATACTCTCCTTTCATTCTACTGTGGAAACTAGTATTTTTTTACGTCGCCACACGGTCCTATATCAAAGCAAACTACGCTCACTGGGCCAGGCGGCGCGGCGCGTCTCTGCTCTTCGTGTTTCAAATCATGCTGCATAAACGTCCGTAACTCCTCGATGCCTTCACTTACAATTTTAAAACTCTGACACCGCCAAGCGACTACCGACCTCAGTACGTGATATCAATTTCAACTAGATACGACCTTACTGTCCCAGGCAAAAACGCACTCAAAGACGCAAATACAAACCGAAAAACGGATCACACAAACTCGCGCAAAAGCTACGTTTTCGTCTTATGTAGTTACAAATTATACACTTTCCGTTACTCTCCTTTCATTCCACTGTGGAAACTAGTATTTTTTTACCTCGCCACACGGTCCGATATCAAAGCAAAGTACGCTCACTGGGCCAGGCGGCGCGGCGCGGCGCGTCTCTGCTCATCGTGTTTTTCAAAACATGCTGCATAAACGTCCGTAACTCCTCGATGCCTTCACTTACGATTTTAAAACTCTGACACCGCCAAGCGACTACCGACCTCAGTACGTGATATCAATTTCAACTACATACGACCTTACTGTCCCAGGCAAAAACGCACTCAAAGACGCAAATACAAACCGAAAAGAAAAACGGATTACACAAACTCACGCAAAAGTTACTTCTTCGTCACATGTAATTACAAATTAACCACTTTCCGATACTCTCCTTTCATTCTACTGTGGAAACTAGTATTTTTTTACGTCGCCACACGGTCCTATATCAAAGCAAACTACGCTCACTGGGCCAGGCGGCGCGGCGCGTCTCTGCTCTTCGTGTTTCAAATCATGCTGCATAAACGTCCGTAACTCCTCGATGCCTTCACTTACAATTTTAAAACTCTGACACCGCCAAGCGACTACCGACCTCAGTACGTGATATCAATTTCAACTAGATACGACCTTACTGTCCCAGGCAAAACGCACTCAAAGACGCAAATACAAACCGAAAAACGGATCACACAAACTCGCGCAAAAGCTACGTTTTCGTCTTATGTAGTTACAAATTAAACACTTTCCGTTACTCTCCTTTCATTCCACTGTGGAAACTAGTATTTTTTTACCTCGCCACACGGTCCGATATCAAAGCAAAGTACGCTCACTGGGCCAGGCGGCGCGGCGCGGCGCGTCTCTGCTCATCGTGTTTTTCAAAACATGCTGCATAAACGTCCGTAACTCCTCGATGCCTTCACTTACAATTTTAAAACTCTGACACCGCCAAGCGACTACCGACCTCAGTGCGTGATATCAATTTCAACTACATACGACCTTACTGTCCCAGGCAAAAACGCACTCAAAGACGCAAATACAAACCGAAAAGAAAAACGGATTACACAAACTCACGCAAAAGCTACTTCTTCGTCACATGTAATTACAAATTAACCACTTTCCGATACTCTCCTTTCATTCTACTGTGGAAACTAGTATTTTTTTACGTCGCCACACGGTCCTATATCAAAGCAAACTACGCTCACTGGGCCAGGCGGCGCGGCGCGTCTCTGCTCTTCGTGTTTCAAATCATGCTGCATAAACGTCCGTAACTCCTCGATGCCTTCACTTACAATTTTAAAACTCTGACACCGCCAAGCGACTACCGACCTCAGTACGTGATATAAATTTCAACTGGATACGACCTTACTGTCCCAGGCAAAAACGCACTCAAAAACGCAAATACAAACCGAAAAACGGATCACACAAACTCGCGCAAAAGCAACGTTTTCGTCTTATGTAGTTACAAATTAAACACTTTCCGTTACTCTCCTTTCATTCCACTGTGGAAACTAGTATTTTTTTACCTCGCCACACGGTACGATATCAAACCAAAGTACGCTCACTGGGCCAGGCGGCGCGGCGCGGCGCGTCTCTGCTCATCGTGTTTTTCAAAACGTGCTGCATAAACGTCCGTAACTCCTCGATGCCTTCACTTACAATTTTAAAACTCTGACACCGCCAAGCGACTACCGACCTCAGTACGTGATATCAATTTCAACTAGATACGACCTTACTGTCCCAGGCAAAAACGCACTCAAAGACGCAAATACAAACCGAAAAGAAAAACGGATTACACAAACTCACGCAAAAGCTACTTCTTCGTCACATGTAATTACAAATTAACCACTTTCCGATACTCTCCTTTCATTCTACTGTGGAAACTAGTATTTTTTTACGTCGCCACACGGTCCTATATCAAAGCAAACTACGCTCACTGGGCCAGGCGGCGCGGCGCGTCTCTGCTCTTCGTGTTTCAAAACATGCTGCATAAACGTCCGTAACTCCTCGATGCCTTCACTTACAATTTTAAAACTCTGACACCGCCAAGCGACTACCGACCTCAGTACGTGATATCAATTTCAACTAGATACGACCTTACTGTCCCAGGCAAAAACGCACTCAAAGACGCAAATACAAACCGAAAAGAAAAACGGATTACACAAACTCACGCAAAAGCTACTTCTTCGTCACATGTAATTACAAATTAACCACTTTCCGATACTCTCCTTTCATTCTACTGTGGAAACTAGTATTTTTTTACGTCGCCACACGATCCTATATCAAAGCAAACTACGCTCACTGGGCCAGGCGGCGCGGCGCGTCTCTGCTCTTCGTGTTTCAAATCATGCTGCATAAACGTCCGTAACTCCTCGATGCCTTCACTTACAATTTCAAAACTCTGACACCGCCAAGCGACTACCGACCTCAGTACGTGATATCAATTTCAACTAGATACGACCTTACTGTCCCAGGCAAAAACGCACTCAAAGACGCAAATACAAACCGAAAAACGGATCACACAAACTCGCGCAAAAGCAACGTTTTCGTCTTATGTAGTTACAAATTAAACACTTTCCGTTACTCTCCTTTCATTCCACTGTGGAAACTAGTATTTTTTTACCTCGCCACACGGTCCGATATCAAAGCAAAGTACGCTCACTGGGCCAGGCCCCGCGGCGCGGCGCGTCTCTGCTCATCGTGTTTTTCAAAACATGCTGCATAAACGTCCGTAACTCCTCGATGCCTTCACTTACAATTTTAAAACTCTGACACCGCCAAGCGACCACCGACCTCAGTACGTGATATCAATTTCAACTAGATACGACCTTACTGTCCCAGGCAAAAACGCACTCAAAGACGCAAATACAAACCGAAAAACGGATCACATCAAACTCGCGCAAAAGCTACGTTTTCGTCTTATGTAGTTACAAATTAAACACTTTCCGTTACTCTCCTTTCATTCCACTGTGGAAACTAGTATTTTTTTACCTCGCCACACGGTCCGATATCAAAGCAAAGTACGCTCACTGGGCCAGGAGGCGCGGCGCGGCGCGTCTCTGCTCATCGTGTTTTTCAAAACATGCTGCATAAACGTCCGTAACTCCTCGATGCCTTCACTTACAATTTTAAAACTCTGACACCGCCAAGCGACTACCGACCTCAGTACGTGATATCAATTTCAACTCAATACGACCTTACTGTCCCAGGCAAAAACGCACTCAAAGACGCAAATACAAACCGAAAAGAAAAACGGATTACACAAACTCACGCAAAAGCTACTTCTTCGTCACATGTAATTACAAATTAACCACTTTCCGATACTCTCCTTTCATTCTACTGTGGAAACTAGTATTTTTTTACGTCGCCACACGGTCCTATATCAAAGCAAACTACGCTCACTGGGCCAGGCGGCGCGGCGCGTCTCTGCCCTTCGTGTTTCGAAACACGGTGCATAAACGTCCGTAACTCCTCGATGCCTTCACTTACAATTTTAAAACTCTGACACCGCCAAGCGACTACCGACCTCAGTACGTGATATCAATTTCAACTAGATACGACCTTACTGTCCCAGGCAAAAACGCACTCAAAGACGCAAATACAAACCGAAAAACGGATCACACAAACTCGCGCAAAAGCAACGTTTTCGTCTTATGTAGTTACAAATTAAACACTTTCCGTTACTCTCCTTTCATTCCACTGTGGAAACTAGTATTTTTTTACCTCGCCACACGGTCCGATATCAAAGCAAAGTACGCTCACTGGGCCAGGCGGCGCGGCGCGGCGCGTCTCTGCTCATCGTGTTTTTCAAAACATGCTGCATAAACGTCCGTAACTCCTCGATGCCTTCACTTACAATTTTAAAACTCTGACACCGCCAAGCGACCACCGACCTCAGTACGTGATATCAATTTCAACTAGATACGACCTTACTGTCCCAGGCAAAAACGCACTCAAAGACGCAAATACAAACCGAAAAACGGATCACACAAACTCGCGCAAAAGCTACGTTTTCGTCTTATGTAGTTACAAATTAAACACTTTCCGTTACTCTCCTTTCATTCCACTGTGGAAACTAGTATTTTTTTACCTCGCCACACGGTCCGATATCAAAGCAAAGTACGCTCACTGGGCCAGGCGGCGCGGCGCGGCGCGTCTCTGCTCATCGTGTTTTTCAAAACATGCTGCATAAACGTCCGTAACTCCTCGATGCCTTCACTTACAATTTTAAAACTCTGACACCGCCAAGCGACTACCGACCTCAGTACGTGATATCAATTTCAACTAAATACGACCTTACTGTCCCAGGCAAAAACGCACTCAAAGACGCAAATACAAACCGAAAAGAAAAACGGATTACACAAACTCACGCAAAAGCTACTTCATCGTCACATGTAATTACAAATTAACCACTTTCCGATACTCTCCTTTCATTCTACTGTGGAAACTAGTATTTTTTTACGTCGCCACACGGTCCTATATCAAAGCAAACTACGCTCACTGGGCCAGGCGGCGCGGCGCGTCTCTGCTCTTCGAGTTTCAAATCATGCTGCATAAACGTCCGTAACTCCTCGATGCCTTCACTTACAATTTTAAAACTCTGACACCGCCAAGCGACTACCGACCTCAGTACGTGATATCAATTTCAACTAGATACGACCTTACTGTCCCAGGCAAAAACGCACTCAAAGACGCAAATACAAACCGAAAAACGGATCACACAAACTCGCGCAAAAGCTACGTTTTCGTCTTATGTAGTTACAAATTAAACACTTTCCGTTACTCTCCTTTCATTCCACTGTGGAAACTAGTATTTTTTACCTCGCCACACGGTCCGATATCAAAGCAAAGTACGCTCACTGGGCCAGGCGGCGCGGCGCGGCGCGTCTCTGCTCATCGTGTTTTTCAAAACATGCTGCATAAACGTCCGTAACTCCTCGATGCCTTCACTTACAATTTTAAAACTCTGACACCGCCAAGCGACTACCGACCTCAGTACGTGATATCAATTTCAACTAAATACGACCTTACTGTCCCAGGCAAAAACGCACTCAAAGACGCAAATACAAACCGAAAAGAAAAACGGATTACACAAACTCACGCAAAAGCTACTTCTTCGTCACATGTAATTACAAATTAACCACTTTCCGATACTCTCATTCTACTGTGGAAACTAGTATTTTTTTACGTCGCCACACGGTCCTATATTAAAGCAAACTACGCTCACTGGGCCAGGCGGCGCGGCGCGTCTCTGCTCTTCGTGTTTCAAATCATGCTGCATAAACGTCCGTAACTCCTCGATGCCTTCACTTACAATTTTAAAACTCTGACACCGCCAAGCGACTACCGACCTCAGTACGTGATATCAATTTCAACTAAATACGACCTTACTGTCCCAGGCAAAAACGCACTCAAAGACGCAAATACAAACCGAAAAACGGATCACACAATCTCGCGCAAAAGCTACGTTTTCGTCTTATGTAGTTACAAATTAAACTTTTTCCGTTACTCTCCTTTCATTCCACTGTGGAAACTAGTATTTTTTTACCTCGCCACACGGTCCGATATCAAAGCAAAGTACGCTCACTGGGCCAGGCGGCGCGGCGCGGCGCGTCTCTGCTCATCGTGTTTTTCAAAACATGCTGCATAAACGTCCGTAACTCCTCGATGCCTTCACTTACAATTTTAAAACTCTGACACCGCCAAGCGACTACCGACCTCAGTGCGTGATATCAATTTCAACTACATACGACCTTACTGTCCCAGGCAAAAACGCACTCAAAGACGCAAATACAAACCGAAAAGAAAAACGGATTACACAAACTCACGCAAAAGCTACTTCTTCGTCACATGTAATTACAAATTAACCACTTTCCGATACTCTCCTTTCATTCTACTGTGGAAACTAGTATTTTTTTACGTCGCCACACGGTCCTATATCAAAGCAAACTACGCTCACTGGGCCAGGCGGCGCGGCGCGTCTCTGCTCTTCGTGTTTCAAATCATGCTGCATAAACGTCCGTAACTCCTCGATGCCTTCACTTACAATTTTAAAACTCTGACACCGCCAAGCGACTACCGACCTCAGTACGTGATATCAATTTCAACTAGATACGACCTTACTGTCCCAGGCAAAAACGCACTCAAAGACGCAAATACAAACCGAAAAGAAAAACGGATTACACAAACTCACGCAAAAGCTACTTCTTCGTCACATGTAATTACAAATTAACCACTTTCCGATACTCTCCTTTCATTCTACTGTGGAAACTAGTATTTTTTTACGTCGCCACACGGTCCTATATCAAAGCAAACTACGCTCACTGGGCCAGGCGGCGCGGCGCGTCTCTGCTCTTCGTGTTTCAAATCATGCTGCATAAACGTCCGTAACTCCTCGATGCCTTCACTTACAATTTTAAAACTCTGACACCGCCAAGCGACTACCGACCTCAGTACGTGATATCAATTTCAACTAGATACGACCTTACTGTCCCAAGCAAAAACGCACTCAAAGACGCAAATACAAACCGAAAAACGGATCACACAAACTCGCGCAAAAGCTACGTTTTCGTCTTATGTAGTTACAAATTAAACACTTTCCGTTACTCTCCTTTCATTCCACTGTGGAAACTAGTATTTTTTTACCTCGCCACACGGTCCGATATCAAAGCAAACTACGCTCACTGGGCCAGGCGGCGCGGCGCGTCTCTGCTCTTCGTGTTTCAAAACATGCTGCATAAACGTCCGTAACTCCTCGATGCCTTCACTTACAATTTTAAAACTCTGACACCGCCAAGCGACTACCGACCTCAGTACGTGATATCAATTTCAACTAAATACGACCTTACTGTCCCAGGCAAAATCGCACTCAAAGACGCAAATACAAACCGAAAAGAAAAACGGATTACACAAACTCACGCAAAAGCTACTTCTTCGTCACATGTAACTACAAATTAACCACTTTCCGATACTCTCCTTTCATTCTACTGTGGAAACTAGTATTTTTTTACGTCGCCACACGGTCCTATATCAAAGCAAACTACGCTCACTGGGCCAGGCGGCGCGGCGCGTCTCTGCTCTTCGTGTTTCAAATCATGCTGCATAAACGTCCGTAACTCCTCGATGCCTTCACTTACAATTTTAAAACTCTGACACCGCCAAGCGACTACCGACCTCAGTACGTGATATCAATTTCAACTAGATACGACCTTAGTGTCCCAGGCAAAAACGCACTCAAAGACGCAAATACAAACCGAAAAACGGATCACACAAACTCGCGCAAAAGCTACGTTTTCGTCTTATGTAGTTACAAATTAAACACTTTCCGTTACTCTCCTTTCATTCCACTGTGGAAACTAGTATTTTTTTACCTCGCCACACGGTCCGATATCAAAGCAAAGTACGCTCACTGGGCCAGGCGGCGCGGCGCGGCGCGTCTCTGCTCATCGTGTTTTTCAAAACATGCTGCATAAACGTCCGTAACTCCTCGATGCCTTCACTTACAATTTTAAAACTCTGACACCGCCAAGCGACTACCGACCTCAGTACGTGGTATCAATTTCAACTAAATACGACCTTACTGTCCCAGGCAAAAACGCACTCAAAGACGCAAATACAAACCGAAAAACGGATCACACAATCTCGCGCAAAAGCTACGTTTTCGTCTTATGTAGTTACAAATTAAACTTTTTCCGTTACTCTCCTTTCATTCCACTGTGGAAACTAGTATTTTTTTACCTCGCCACACGGTCCGATATCAAAGCAAAGTACGCTCACTGGGCCAGGCGGCGCGGCGCGGCGCGTCTCTGCTCATCGTGTTTTTCAAAACATGCTGCATAAACGTCCGTAACTCCTCGATGCCTTCACTTACAATTTTAAAACTCTGACACCGCCAAGCGACTACCGACCTCAGTGCGTGATATCAATTTCAACTACATACGACCTTACTGTCCCAGGCAAAAACGCACTCAAAGACGCAAATACAAACCGAAAAGAAAAACGGATTACACAAACTCACGCAAAAGCTACTTCTTCGTCACATGTAATTACAAATTAACCACTTTCCGATACTCTCCTTTCATTCTACTGTGGAAACTAGTATTTTTTTACGTCGCCACACGGTCCTATATCAAAGCAAACTACGCCCACTGGGCCAGGCGGCGCGGCGCGTCTCTGCTCTTCGTGTTTCAAATCATGCTGCATAAACGTCCGTAACTCCTCGATGCCTTCACTTACAATTTTAAAACTCTGACACCGCCAAGCGACTACCGACCTCAGTACGTGATATCAATTTCAACTAGATACGACCTTACTGTCCCAGGCAAAAACGCACTCAAAGACGCAAATACAAACCGAAAAGAAAAACGGATTACACAAACTCACGCAAAAGCTACTTCTTCGTCACATGTAATTACAAATTAACCACTTTCCGATACTCTCCTTTCATTCTACTGTGGAAACTAGTATTTTTTTACGTCGCCACACGGTCCTATATCAAAGCAAACTACGCTCACTGGGCCAGGCGGCGCGGCGCGTCTCTGCTCTTCGTGTTTCAAATCATGCTGCATAAACGTCCGTAACTCCTCGATGCCTTCACTTACAATTTTAAAACTCTGACACCGCCAAGCGACTACCGACCTCAGTACGTGATATCAATTTCAACTAGATACGACCTTACTGTCCCAAGCAAAAACGCACTCAAAGACGCAAATACAAACCGAAAAACGGATCACACAAACTCGCGCAAAAGCTACGTTTTCGTCTTATGTAGTTACAAATTAAACACTTTCCGTTACTCTTCTTTCATTCCACTGTGGAAACTAGTATTTTTTTACGTCGCCACACGGTCCGATATCAAAGCAAAGTACGCTCACTGGGCCAGGCGGCGCGGCGCGGCGCGTCTCTGCTCATCGTGTTTTTCAAAACATGCTGCATAAACGTCCGTAACTCCTCGATGCCTTCACTTACAATTTTAAAACTCTGACACCGCCAAGCGACTACCGACCTCAGTACGTGATATCAATTTCAACTAAATACGACCTTACTGTCCCAGGCAAAAACGCACTCAAAGACGCAAATACAAACCGAAAAGAAAAACGGATTACACAAACTCACGCAAAAGCTACTTCTTCGTCACATGTAATTACAAATTAACCACTTTCCGATACTCTCCTTTCATTCTACTGTGGAAACTAGTATTTTTTTACGTCGCCACACGGTCCTATATCAAAGCAAACTACGCTCACTGGGCCAGGCGGCGCGGCGCGTCTCTGCTCTTCGTGTTTCAAATCATGCTGCATAAACGTCCGTAACTCCTCGATGCCTTCACTTACAATTTTAAAACTCTGACACCGCCAAGCGACTACCGACCTCAGTACGTGATATCAATTTCAACTAGATACGACCTAACTGTCCCAGGCAAAAACGCACTCAAAGACGCAAATACAAACCGAAAAACGGATCACACAAACTCGCGCAAAAGCTACGTTTTCGTCTTATGTAGTTACAAATTAAACACTTTCCGTTACTCTCCTTTCATTCCACTGTGGAAACTAGTATTTTTTTACCTCGCCACACGGTCCGATATCAAAGCAAAGTACGCTCACTGGGCCAGGCGGCGCGGCGCGGCGCGTCTCTGCTCATCGTGTTTTTCAAAACATGCTGCATAAACGTCCGTAACTCCTCGATGCCTTCACTTACAATTTTAAAACTCTGACACCGCCAAGCGACTACCGACCTCAGTACGTGATATCAATTTCAACTAGATACGACCTTACTGTCCCAAGCAAAAACGCACTCAAAGACGCAAATACAAACCGAAAAACGGATCACACAAACTCGCGCAAAAGCTACGTTTTCGTCTTATGTAGTTACAAATTAAACACTTTCCGTTACTCTCCTTTCATTCCACTGTGGAAACTAGTATTTTTTTACCTCGCCACACGGTCCGATATCAAAGCAAAGTACGCTCACTGGGCCTGGCGGCGCGGCGCGGCGCGTCTCTGCTCATCGTGTTTTTCAAAACATGCTGCATAAACGTCCGTAACTCCTCGATGCCTTCACTTACAATTTTAAAACTCTGACACCGCCAAGCGACTACCGACCTCAGTACGTGATATCAATTTCAACTAGATACGACCTTACTGTCCCAAGCAAAAACGCACTCAAAGACGCAAATACAAACCGAAAAACGGATCACACAAACTCACGCAAAAGCTACTTCTTCGTCACATGTAATTACAAATTAACCACTTTCCGATACTCTCCTTTCATTCTACTGTGGAAACTAGTATTGTTTTACGTCGCCACACGGTCCTATATCAAAGCAAAGTACGCTCACTGGGCCAGGCGGCGCGGCGCGTCTCCGCTCTTCGTGTTTCAAATCATGCTGCATAAACGTCCGTAACTCCTCGATGCCTTCACTTACAATTTTAAAACTCTGACACCGCCAAGCGACTACCGACCTCAGTACGTGATATCAATTTCAACTAAATACGACCTTACTGTCCCAGGCAAAAACGCACTCAAAGACGCAAATACAAACCGAAAAGAAAAACGGATTACACAAACTCACGCAAAAGCTACTTCTTCGTCACATGTAATTACAAATTAACCACTTTCCGATACTCTCCTTTCATTCTACTGTGGAAACTAGTATTTTTTTACGTCGCCACACGGTCCTATATCAAAGCAAACTACGCTCACTGGGCCAGGCGGCGCGGCGCGTCTCTGCTCTTCGTGTTTCAAAACATGCTGCATAAACGTCCGTAACTCCTCGATGCCTTCACTTACAATTTTAAAACTCTGACACCGCCAAGCGACTACCGACCTCAGTACGTGATATCAATTTCAACTAAATACTACCTTACTGTCCCAGGCAAAAACGCACTCAAAAACGCAAGTACAAACCGAAAAGAAAAACGGATTACACAAACTCACGCAAAAGCTACTTCTTCGTCACATGTAATTACAAATTAACCACTTTCCGATACTCTCCTTTCATTCTACTGTGGAAACTAGTATTTTTTTACGTCGCCACACGGTCCTATATCAAAGCAAACTACGCTCACTGGGCCAGGCGGCGCGGCGCGTCTCTGCTCTTCGTGTTTCAAATCATGCTGCATAAACGTCCGTAACTCCTCGATGCCTTCACTTACAAATTTAAAACTCTGACACCGCCAAGCGACCACCGACCTCAGTACGTGATATCAATTTCAACTAGATACGACCTTACTGTCCCAGGCAAAAACGCACTCAAAGACGCAAATACAAACCGAAAAACGGATCACACAAACTCGCGCAAAAGCTACGTTTTCGTCTTATGTAGTTACAAATTAAACACTTTCCGTTACTCTCCTTTCATTCCACTGTGGAAACTAGTATTTTTTTACCTCGCCACACGGTCCGATATCAAAGCAAAGTACGCTCACTGGGCCAGGCGGCGCGGCGCGGCGCGTCTCTGCTCATCGTGTTTTTCAAAACATGCTGCATAAACGTCCATAACTCCTCGATGCCTTCACTTACAATTTTAAAACTCTGACACCGCCAAGCGACTACCGACCTCAGTACGTGATATCAATTTCAACTACATACGACCTTACTGTCCCAGGCAAAAACGCACTCAAAGACGCAAATACAAACCGAAAAGAAAAACGGATTACACAAACTCACGCAAAAGCTACTTCTTCGTCACATGTAATTACAAATTAACCACTTTCCGATACTCTCCTTTCATTCTACTGTGGAAACTAGTATTTTTTTACGTCGCCACACGGTCCTATATCAAAGCAAACTACGCTCACTGGGTCAGGCGGCGCGGCGCGTCTCTGCTCTTCGTGTTTCAAATCATGCTGCATAAACGTCCGTAACTCCTCGGTGCCTTCACTTACAATTTTAAAACTCTGACACCGCCAAGCGACTACCGACCTCAGTACGTGATATCAATTTCAACTTGATACGACCTTACTGTCCCAGCAAAAACGCACTCAAAGACGCAAATACAAACCGAAAAACGGATCACACAAACTCGCGCAAAAGCTACGTTTTCGTCTTATGTAGTTACAAATTAAACACTTTCCGTTACTCTCCTTTCATTCCACTGTGGAAACTAGTATTTTTTTACCTCGCCACACGGTCCGATATCAAAGCGAAGTACGCTCACTGGGCCAGGCGGCGCGGCGCGTCTCTGCTCATCGTGTTTTTCAAAACATGCTGCATAAACGTCCGTAACTCCTCGATGCCTTCACTTACAATTTTAAAACTCTGACACCGCCAAGCGACTACCGACCTCAGTACGTGATATCAATTTCAACTACATACGACCTTACTGTCCCAGGCAAAAACGCACTCAAAGACGCAAATACAAACCGAAAAGAAAAACGGATTACACAAACTCACGCAAAAGCTACTTCTTCGTCACATGTAATTACAAATTAACCACTTTCCGATACTCTCCTTTCATTCTACTGTGGAAACTAGTATTTTTTTACGTCGCCACACGGTCCTATATCAAAGCAAACTACGCTCACTGGGCCAGGCGGCGCGGCGCGTCTCTGCTCTTCGTGTTTCAAATCATGCTGCATAAACGTCCGTAACTCCTCGATGCCTTCACTTACAATTTTAAAACTCTGACACCGCCAAGCGACTACCGACCTCAGTACGTGATATCAATTTCAACTAGATACGACCTTACTGTCCCAGGCAAAAACGCACTCAAAGACGCAAATACAAACCGAAAAACGGATCACACAAACTCGCGCAAAAGCTACGTTTTCGTCTTATGTAGTTACAAATTAAACACTTTCCGTTACTCTCCTTTCATTCCACTGTGGAAACTAGTATTTATTTACCTCGCCACACGGTCCGATATCAAAGCAAAGTACGCTCACTGGGCCAGGCGGCGCGGCGCGGCGCGTCTCTGCTCATCGTGTTTTTCAAAACATGCTGCATAAACGTCCGTAACTCCTCGATGCCTTCACTTACAATTTCAAAACTCTGACACCGCCAAGCGACTACCGACCTCAGTACGTGATATCAATTTCAACTAAATACGACCTTACTGTCCCAGGCAAAAACGCACTCAAAGACGCAAATACAAACCGAAAAGAAAAACGGATTACACAAACTCACGCAAAAGCTACTTCTTCGTCACATGTAATTACAAATTAACCACTTTCCGATACTCTCCTTTCATTCTACTGTGGAAACTAGTATTTTTTTACGTCGCCACACGGTCCTATATCAAAGCAAACTACGCTCACTGGGCCAGGCGGCGCGGCGCGTCTCTGCTCTTCGTGTTTCAAATCATGCTGCATAAACGTCCGTAACTCCTCGATGCCTTCACTTACAATTTTAAAACTCTGACACCGCCAAGCGACTACCGACCTCAGTACGTGATATCAATTTCAACTACATACGACCTTACTGTCCCAGGCAAAAACGCACTCAAAGACGCAAATACAAACCGAAAAGAAAAACGGATTACACAAACTCACGCAAAAGCTACTTCTTCGTCACATGTAATTACAAATTAACCACTTTCCGATACTCTCCTTTCATTCTACTGTGGAAACTAGTATTTTTTTACGTCGCCACACGGTCCTATATCAAAGCAAACTACGCTCACTGGGCCAGGCGGCGCGGCGCGTCTCTGCTCTTCGTGTTTCAAATCATGCTGCATAAACGTCCGTAACTCCTCGATGCCTTCACTTACAATTTCAAAACTCTGACACCGCCAAGCGACTACCGACCTCAGTATGTGATATCAATTTCAACTAGATACGACCTTACTGTCCCAGGCAAAAAGGCACTCAAAGACGCAAATACAAACCGAAAAACGGATCACACAAACTCGCGCAAAAGCTACGTTTTCGTCTTATGTAGTTACAAATTAAACACTTTCCGTTACTCTCCTTTCATTCCACTGTGGAAACTAGTATTTTTTTACCTCGCCACACGGTCCGATATCAAAGCAAAGTACGCTCACTGGGCCAGGCGGCGCGGCGCGGCGCGTCTCTGCTCATCGTGTTTTTCAAAACATGCTGCATAAACGTCCGTAACTCCTCGATGCCTTCACTTACAATTTTAAAACTCTGACACCGCCAAGCGACTACCGACCTCAGTACGTGATATCAATTTCAACTAAATACGACCTTACTGTCCCAGGCAAAAACGCACTCAAAGACGCAAATACAAACCGAAAAACGGATCACACAAACTCGCGCAAAAGCTACGTTTTCGTCTTATGTAGTTACAAATTAAACACTTTCCGTTACTCTCCTTTCATTCCACTGTGGAAACTAGTATTTTTTTACCTCGCCACACGGTCCGATATCAAAGCAAAGTACGCTCACTGGGCCAGGCGGCGCGGCGCGGCGCGTCTCTGCTCATCGTGTTTTTCAAAACATGCTGCATAAACGTCCGTAACTCCTCGATGCCTTCACTTACAATTTTAAAACTCTGACACCGCCAAGCGACTACCGACCTCAGTACGTGATATCAATTTCAACTAAATACGACCTTACTGTCCCAGGCAAAAACGCACTCAAAGACGCAAATACAAACCGAAAAGAAAAACGGATTACACAAACTCACGCAAAAGCTACTTCTTCGTCACATGTAATTACAAATTAACCACTTTCCGATACTCTCCTTTCATTCTACTGTGGAAACTAGTATTTTTTTACGTCGCCACACGGTCCTATATCAAAGCAAACTACGCTCACTGGGCCAGGCGGCGCGGCGCGTCTCTGCTCTTCGTGTTTCAAATCATGCTGCATAAACGTCCGTAACTCCTCGATGCCTTCACTTACAATTTTAAAACTCTGACACCGCCAAGCGACTACCGACCTCAGTACGTGATATCAATTTCAACTAGATACGACCTTACTGTCCCAGGCAAAAACGCACTCAAAGACGCAAATACAAACCGAAAAACGGATCACACAAACTCGCGCAAAAGCTACGTTTTCGTCTTATGTAGTTACAAATTAAACACTTTCCGTTACTCTCCTTTCATTCCACTGTGGAAACTAGTATTTTTTTACCTCGCCACACGGTCCGATATCAAAGCAAAGTACGCTCACTGGGCCAGGCGGCGCGGCGCGTCTCTGCTCGTCGTGTTTTTCAAAACATGCTGCATAAACGTCCGTAACTCCTCGATGCCTTCACTTACAATTTTAAAACTCTGACACCGCCAAGCGACTACCGACCTCAGTACGTGATATCAATTTCAACTAAATACGACCTTACTGTCCCAGGCAAAAACGCACTCAAAGACGCAAATACAAACCGAAAAGAAAAACGGATTACACAAACTCACGCAAAAGCTACTTCTTCGTCACATGTAATTACAAATTAACCACTTTCCGATACTCTCCTTTCATTCTACTGTGGAAACTAGTATTTTTTTACGTCGCCACACGGTCCTATATCAAAGCAAACTACGCTCACTGGGCCAGGCGGCGCGGCGCGTCTCTGCTCTTCGTGTTTCAAATCATGCTGCATAAACGTCCGTAACTCCTCGATGCCTTCACTTACAATTTTAAAACTCTGACACCGCCAAGCGACTACCGACCTCAGTACGTGATATCAATTTCAACTACATACGACCTTACTGTCCCAGGCAAAAACGCACTCAAAGACGCAAATACAAACCGAAAAGAAAAACGGATTACACAAACTCACGCAAAAGCTACTTCTTCGTCACATGTAATTACAAATTAACCACTTTCCGATACTCTCCTTTCATTCTACTGTGGAAACTAGTATTTTTTTACGTCGCCACACGGTCCTATATCAAAGCAAACTACGCTCACTGGGCCAGGCGGCGCGGCGCGTCTCTGCTCATCGTGTTTTTCAAATCATGCTGCATAAACGTCCGTAACTCCTCGATGCCTTCACTTACAATTTTAAAACTCTGACACCGCCAAGCGACTACCGACCTCAGTACGTGATATCAATTTCAACTACATACGACCTTACTGTCCCAGGCAAAAACGCACTCAAAGACGCAGATACAAACCGAAAAGAAAAACGGATTACACAAACTCACGCAAAAGCTACTTCTTCGTCACATGTAATTACAAATTAACCACTTTCCGATACTCTCCTTTCATTCTACTGTGGAAACTAGTATTTTTTTACGTCGCCACACGGTCCTATATCAAAGCAAACTACGCTCACTGGGCCAGGCGGCGCGGCGCGTCTCTGCTCTTCGTGTTTCAAATCATGCTGCATAAACGTCCGTAACTCCTCGATGCCTTCACTTACAATTTTAAAACTCTGACACCGCCAAGCGACTACCGACCTCAGTACGTGATATCAATTTCAACTACATACGACCTTACTGTCCCAGGCAAAAACGCACTCAAAGACGCAAATACAAACCGAAAAGAAAAACGGATTACACAAACTCACGCAAAAGCTACTTCTTCGTCACATGTAATTACAAATTAACCACTTTCCGATACTCTCCTTTCATTCTACTGTGGAAACTAGTATTTTTTTACGTCGCCACACGGTCCTATATCAAAGCAAACTACGCTCACTGGGCCAGGCGGCGTGGCGCGTCTCTGCTCTTCGTGTTTCAAATCATGCTGCATAAACGTCCGTAACTCCTCGATGCCTTCACTTACAATTTTAAAACTCTGACACCGCCAAGCGACTACCGACCTCAGTACGTGATATCAATTTCAACTAAATACGACCTTACTGTCCCAGGCAAAAACGCACTCAAAGACGCAAATACAAACCGAAAAACGGATCACACAAACTCGCGCAAAAGCTACGTTTTCGTCTTATGTAGTTACAAATTAAACACTTTCCGTTACTCTCCTTTCATTCCACTGTGGAAACTAGTATTTTTTTACCTCGCCACACGGTCCGATATCAAAGCAAACTACGCTCACTGGGCCAGGCGGCGCGGCGCGTCTCTGCTCTTCGTGTTTCAAATCATGCTGCATAAACGTCCGTAACTCCTCGATGCCTTCACTTACAATTTTAAAACTCTGACACCGCCAAGCGACTACCGACCTCAGTACGTGATATCAATTTCAACTAAATACGACCTTACTGTCCCAGGCAAAAACGCACTCAAAGACGCAAATACAAACCGAAAAGAAAAACGGATTACACAAACTCACGCATAAGCTACTTCTTCGTCACATGTAATTACAAATTAACCACTTTCCGATACTCTCCTTTCATTCTACTGTGGAAACTAGTATTTTTTTACGTCGCCACACGGTCCTATATCAAAGCAAACTACGCTCACTGGGCCAGGCGGCGCGGCGCGTCTCTGCTCTTCGTGTTTCAAATCATGCTGCATAAACGTCCGTAACTCCTCGATGCCTTCACTTACAATTTTAAAACTCTGACACCGCCAAGCGACCACCGACCTCAGTACGTGATATCAATTTCAACTAGATACGACCTTACTGTCCCAGGCAAAAACGCACTCAAAGACGCAAATACAAACCGAAAAACGGATCACACAAACTCGCGCAAAAGCTACGTTTTCGTCTTATGTAGTTACAAATTAAACACTTTCCGTTACTCTCCTTTCATTCCACTGTGGAAACTAGTATTTTTTTACCTCGCCACACGGTCCGATATCAAAGCAAAGTACGCTCACTGGGCCAGGCGGCGCGGCGCGGCGCGTCTCTGCTCATCGTGTTTTTCAAAACATGCTGCATAAACGTCCGTAACTCCTCGATGCCTTCACTTACAATTTTAAAACTCTGACACCGCCAAGCGACTACCGACCTCAGTACGTGATATCAATTTCAACTAAATACGACCTTACTGTCCCAGGCAAAAACGCACTCAAAGACGCAAATACAAACCGAAAAACGGATCACACAAACTCGCGCAAAAGCTACGTTTTCGTCTTATGTAGTTACAAATTAAACACTTTCCGTTACTCTCCTTTCATTCCACTGTGGAAACTAGTATTTTTTTACCTCGCCACACGGTCCGATATCAAAGCAAAGTACGCTCACTGGGCCAGGCGGCGCGGCGCGGCGCGTCTCTGCTCATCGTGTTTTTCAAAACATGCTGCATAAACGTCCGTAACTCCTCGATGCCTTCACTTACAATTTTAAAACTCTGACACCGCCAAGCGACTACCGACCTCAGTACGTGATATCAATTTCAACTAAATACGACCTTACTGTCCCAGGCAAAAACGCACTCAAAGACGCAAATACAAACCGAAAAGAAAAACGGATTACACAAACTCACGCAAAAGCTACTTCTTCGTCACATGTAATTACAAATTAACCACTTTCCGATACTCTCCTTTCATTCTACTGTGGAAACTAGTATTTTTTTACGTCGCCACACGGTCCTATATCAAAGCAAACTACGCTCACTGGGCCAGGCGGCGCGGCGCGTCTCTGCTCTTCGTGTTTCAAATCATGCTGCATAAACGTCCGTAACTCCTCGATGCCTTCACTTACAATTTTAAAACTCTGACACCGCCAAGCGACTACCGACCTCAGTACGTGATATCAATTTCAACTAGATACGACCTTACTGTCCCAGGCAAAAACGCACTCAAAGACGCAAATACAAACCGAAAAACGGATCACACAAACTCGCGCAAAAGCTACGTTTTCGTCTTATGTAGTTACAAATTAAACACTTTCCGTTACTCTCCTTTCATTCCACTGTGGAAACTAGTATTTTTTTACCTCGCCACACGGTCCGATATCAAAGCAAAGTACGCTCACTGGGCCAGGCGGCGCGGCGCGTCTCTGCTCGTCGTGTTTTTCAAAACATGCTGCATAAACGTCCGTAACTCCTCGATGCCTTCACTTACAATTTTAAAACTCTGACACCGCCAAGCGACTACCGACCTCAGTACGTGATATCAATTTCAACTAAATACGACCTTACTGTCCCAGGCAAAAACGCACTCAAAGACGCAAATACAAACCGAAAAGAAAAACGGATTACACAAACTCACGCAAAAGCTACTTCTTCGTCACATGTAATTACAAATTAACCACTTTCCGATACTCTCCTTTCATTCTACTGTGGAAACTAGTATTTTTTTACGTCGCCACACGGTCCTATATCAAAGCAAACTACGCTCACTGGGCCAGGCGGCGCGGCGCGTCTCTGCTCTTCGTGTTTCAAATCATGCTGCATAAACGTCCGTAACTCCTCGATGCCTTCACTTACAATTTTAAAACTCTGACACCGCCAAGCGACTACCGACCTCAGTACGTGATATCAATTTCAACTACATACGACCTTACTGTCCCAGGCAAAAACGCACTCAAAGACGCAAATACAAACCGAAAAGAAAAACGGATTACACAAACTCACGCAAAAGCTACTTCTTCGTCACATGTAATTACAAATTAACCACTTTCCGATACTCTCCTTTCATTCTACTGTGGAAACTAGTATTTTTTTACGTCGCCACACGGTCCTATATCAAAGCAAACTACGCTCACTGGGCCAGGCGGCGCGGCGCGTCTCTGCTCATCGTGTTTTTCAAATCATGCTGCATAAACGTCCGTAACTCCTCGATGCCTTCACTTACAATTTTAAAACTCTGACACCGCCAAGCGACTACCGACCTCAGTACGTGATATCAATTTCAACTACATACGACCTTACTGTCCCAGGCAAAAACGCACTCAAAGACGCAAATACAAACCGAAAAGAAAAACGGATTACACAAACTCACGCAAAAGCTACTTCTTCGTCACATGTAATTACAAATTAACCACTTTCCGATACTCTCCTTTCATTCTACTGTGGAAACTAGTATTTTTTTACGTCGCCACACGGTCCTATATCAAAGCAAACTACGCTCACTGGGCCAGGCGGCGCGGCGCGTCTCTGCTCTTCGTGTTTCAAATCATGCTGCATAAACGTCCGTAACTCCTCGATGCCTTCACTTACAATTTTAAAACTCTGACACCGCCAAGCGACTACCGACCTCAGTACGTGATATCAATTTCAACTACATACGACCTTACTGTCCCAGGCAAAAACGCACTCAAAGACGCAAATACAAACCGAAAAGAAAAACGGATTACACAAACTCACGCAAAAGCTACTTCTTCGTCACATGTAATTACAAATTAACCACTTTCCGATACTCTCCTTTCATTCTACTGTGGAAACTAGTATTTTTTTACGTCGCCACACGGTCCTATATCAAAGCAAACTACGCTCACTGGGCCAGGCGGCGTGGCGCGTCTCTGCTCTTCGTGTTTCAAATCATGCTGCATAAACGTCCGTAACTCCTCGATGCCTTCACTTACAATTTTAAAACTCTGACACCGCCAAGCGACTACCGACCTCAGTACGTGATATCAATTTCAACTAAATACGACCTTACTGTCCCAGGCAAAAACGCACTCAAAGACGCAAATACAAACCGAAAAACGGATCACACAAACTCGCGCAAAAGCTACGTTTTCGTCTTATGTAGTTACAAATTAAACACTTTCCGTTACTCTCCTTTCATTCCACTGTGGAAACTAGTATTTTTTTACCTCGCCACACGGTCCGATATCAAAGCAAACTACGCTCACTGGGCCAGGCGGCGCGGCGCGTCTCTGCTCTTCGTGTTTCAAATCATGCTGCATAAACGTCCGTAACTCCTCGATGCCTTCACTTACAATTTTAAAACTCTGACACCGCCAAGCGACTACCGACCTCAGTACGTGATATCAATTTCAACTAAATACGACCTTACTGTCCCAGGCAAAAACGCACTCAAAGACGCAAATACAAACCGAAAAGAAAAACGGATTACACAAACTCACGCATAAGCTACTTCTTCGTCACATGTAATTACAAATTAACCACTTTCCGATACTCTCCTTTCATTCTACTGTGGAAACTAGTATTTTTTTACGTCGCCACACGGTCCTATATCAAAGCAAACTACGCTCACTGGGCCAGGCGGCGCGGCGCGTCTCTGCTCTTCGTGTTTCAAATCATGCTGCATAAACGTCCGTAACTCCTCGATGCCTTCACTTACAATTTTAAAACTCTGACACCGCCAAGCGACCACCGACCTCAGTACGTGATATCAATTTCAACTAGATACGACCTTACTGTCCCAGGCAAAAACGCACTCAAAGACGCAAATACAAACCGAAAAACGGATCACACAAACTCGCGCAAAAGCTACGTTTTCGTCTTATGTAGTTACAAATTAAACACTTTCCGTTACTCTCCTTTCATTCCACTGTGGAAACTAGTATTTTTTTAATTCGCCACACGGTCCGATATCAAACCAAAGTACGCTCACTGGGACAGGCGGCGCGGCGCGGCGCGTCTCTGCTCATCGTGTTTTTCAAAACATGCTGCATAAACGTCCATAACTCCTCGATGCCTTCACTTACAATTTTAAAACTCTGACACCGCCAAGCGACTACCGACCTCAGTACGTGATATCAATTTCAACTACATACGACCTTACTGTCCCAGGCAAAAACGCACTCAAAGACGCAAATACAAACCGAAAAGAAAAACGGATTACACAAACTCACGCAAAAGCTACTTCTTCGTCACATGTAATTACAAATTAACCACTTTCCGATACTCTCCTTTCATTCTACTGTGGAAACTAGTATTTTTTTACGTCGCCACACGGTCCTATATCAAAGCAAACTACGCTCACTGGGTCAGGCGGCGCGGCGCGTCTCTGCTCTTCGTGTTTCAAATCATGCTGCATAAACGTCCGTAACTCCTCGGTGCCTTCACTTACAATTTTAAAACTCTGACACCGCCAAGCGACTACCGACCTCAGTACGTGATATCAATTTCAACTAGATACGACCTTACTGTCCCAGCAAAAACGCACTCAAAGACGCAAATACAAACCGAAAAACGGATCACACAAACTCGCGCAAAAGCTACGTTTTCGTCTTATGTAGTTACAAATTAAACACTTTCCGTTACTCTCCTTTCATTCCACTGTGGAAACTAGTATTTTTTTACCTCGCCACACGGTCCGATATCAAAGCAAAGTACGCTCACTGGGCCAGGCGGCGCGGCGCGGCGCGTCTCTGCTCATCGTGTTTTTCAAAACATGCTGCATAAACGTCCGTAACTCCTCGATGCCTTCACTTACAATTTTAAAACTCTGACACCGCCAAGCGACTACCGACCTCAGTACGTGATATCAATTTCAACTACATACGACCTTACTGTCCCAGGCAAAAACGCACTCAAAGACGCAAATACAAACCGAAAAGAAAAACGGATTACACAAACTCACGCAAAAGCTACTTCTTCGTCACATGTAATTACAAATTAACCACTTTCCGATACTCTCCTTTCATTCTACTGTGGAAACTAGTATTTTTTTACGTCGCCACACGGTCCTATATCAAAGCAAACTACGCTCACTGGGCCAGGCGGCGCGGCGCGTCTCTGCTCTTCGTGTTTCAAATCATGCTGCATAAACGTCCGTAACTCCTCGATGCCTTCACTTACAATTTTAAAACTCTGACACCGCCAAGCGACTACCGACCTCAGTACGTGATATCAATTTCAACTAGATACGACCTTACTGTCCCAGGCAAAAACGCACTCAAAGACGCAAATACAAACCGAAAAACGGATCACACAAACTCGCGCAAAAGCTACGTTTTCGTCTTATGTAGTTACAAATTAAACACTTTCCGTTACTCTCCTTTCATTCCACTGTGGAAACTAGTATTTATTTACCTCGCCACACGGTCCGATATCAAAGCAAAGTACGCTCACTGGGCCAGGCGGCGCGGCGCGGCGCGTCTCTGCTCATCGTGTTTTTCAAAACATGCTGCATAAACGTCCGTAACTCCTCGATGCCTTCACTTACAATTTCAAAACTCTGACACCGCCAAGCGACTACCGACCTCAGTACGTGATATCAATTTCAACTAAATACGACCTTACTGTCCCAGGCAAAAACGCACTCAAAGACGCAAATACAAACCGAAAAGAAAAACGGATTACACAAACTCACGCAAAAGCTACTTCTTCGTCACATGTAATTACAAATTAACCACTTTCCGATACTCTCCTTTCATTCTACTGTGGAAACTAGTATTTTTTTACGTCGCCACACGGTCCTATATCAAAGCAAACTACGCTCACTGGGCCAGGCGGCGCGGCGCGTCTCTGCTCTTCGTGTTTCAAATCATGCTGCATAAACGTCCGTAACTCCTCGATGCCTTCACTTACAATTTTAAAACTCTGACACCGCCAAGCGACTACCGACCTCAGTACGTGATATCAATTTCAACTACATACGACCTTACTGTCCCAGGCAAAAACGCACTCAAAGACGCAAATACAAACCGAAAAGAAAAACGGATTACACAAACTCACGCAAAAGCTACTTCTTCGTCACATGTAATTACAAATTAACCACTTTCCGATACTCTCCTTTCATTCTACTGTGGAAACTAGTATTTTTTTACGTCGCCACACGGTCCTATATCAAAGCAAACTACGCTCACTGGGCCAGGCGGCGCGGCGCGTCTCTGCTCTTCGTGTTTCAAATCATGCTGCATAAACGTCCGTAACTCCTCGATGCCTTCACTTACAATTTCAAAACTCTGACACCGCCAAGCGACTACCGACCTCAGTATGTGATATCAATTTCAACTAGATACGACCTTACTGTCCCAGGCAAAAAGGCACTCAAAGACGCAAATACAAACCGAAAAACGGATCACACAAACTCGCGCAAAAGCTACGTTTTCGTCTTATGTAGTTACAAATTAAACACTTTCCGTTACTCTCCTTTCATTCCACTGTGGAAACTAGTATTTTTTTACCTCGCCACACGGTCCGATATCAAAGCAAAGTACGCTCACTGGGCCAGGCGGCGCGGCGCGGCGCGTCTCTGCTCATCGTGTTTTTCAAAACATGCTGCATAAACGTCCGTAACTCCTCGATGCCTTCACTTACAATTTTAAAACTCTGACACCGCCAAGCGACTACCGACCTCAGTACGTGATATCAATTTCAACTAAATACGACCTTACTGTCCCAGGCAAAAACGCACTCAAAGACGCAAATACAAACCGAAAAACGGATCACACAAACTCGCGCAAAAGCTACGTTTTCGTCTTATGTAGTTACAAATTAAACACTTTCCGTTACTCTCCTTTCATTCCACTGTGGAAACTAGTATTTTTTTACCTCGCCACACGGTCCGATATCAAAGCAAAGTACGCTCACTGGGCCAGGCGGCGCGGCGCGGCGCGTCTCTGCTCATCGTGTTTTTCAAAACATGCTGCATAAACGTCCATAACTCCTCGATGCCTTCACTTACAATTTTAAAACTCTGACACCGCCAAGCGACTACCGACCTCAGTACGTGATATCAATTTCAACTAAATACGACCTTACTGTCCCAGGCAAAAACGCACTCAAAGACGCAAATACAAACCGAAAAGAAAAACGGATTACACAAACTCACGCAAAAGCTACTTCTTCGTCACATGTAATTACAAATTAACCACTTTCCGATACTCTCCTTTCATTCTACTGTGGAAACTAGTATTTTTTTACGTCGCCACACGGTCCTATATCAAAGCAAACTACGCTCACTGGGCCAGGCGGCGCGGCGCGTCTCTGCTCTTCGTGTTTCAAATCATGCTGCATAAACGTCCGTAACTCCTCGATGCCTTCACTTACAATTTTAAAACTCTGACACCGCCAAGCTACTACCGACCTCAGTACGTGATATCAATTTCAACTAGATACGACCTTACTGTCCCAGGCAAAAACGCACTCAAAGACGCAAATACAAACCGAAAAACGGATCACACAAACTCGCGCAAAAGCTACGTTTTCGTCTTATGTAGTTACAAATTAAACACTTTCCGTTACTCTCCTTTCATTCCACTGTGGAAACTAGTATTTTTTTACCTCGCCACACGGTCCGATATCAAAGCAAAGTACGCTCACTGGGCCAGGCGGCGCGGCGCGTCTCTGCTCGTCGTGTTTTTCAAAACATGCTGCATAAACGTCCGTAACTCCTCGATGCCTTCACTTACAATTTTAAAACTCTGACACCGCCAAGCGACTACCGACCTCAGTACGTGATATCAATTTCAACTAAATACGACCTTACTGTCCCAGGCAAAAACGCACTCAAAGACGCAAATACAAACCGAAAAGAAAAACGGATTACACAAACTCACGCAAAAGCTACTTCTTCGTCACATGTAATTACAAATTAACCACTTTCCGATACTCTCCTTTCATTCTACTGTGGAAACTAGTATTTTTTTACGTCGCCACACGGTCCTATATCAAAGCAAACTACGCTCACTGGGCCAGGCGGCGCGGCGCGTCTCTGCTCTTCGTGTTTCAAATCATGCTGCATAAACGTCCGTAACTCCTCGATGCCTTCACTTACAATTTTAAAACTCTGACACCGCCAAGCGACTACCGACCTCAGTACGTGATATCAATTTCAACTACATACGACCTTACTGTCCCAGGCAAAAACGCACTCAAAGACGCAAATACAAACCGAAAAGAAAAACGGATTACACAAACTCACGCAAAAGCTACTTCTTCGTCACATGTAATTACAAATTAACCACTTTCCGATACTCTCCTTTCATTCTACTGTGGAAACTAGTATTTTTTTACGTCGCCACACGGTCCTATATCAAAGCAAACTACGCTCACTGGGCCAGGCGGCGCGGCGCGTCTCTGCTCATCGTGTTTTTCAAATCATGCTGCATAAACGTCCGTAACTCCTCGATGCCTTCACTTACAATTTTAAAACTCTGACACCGCCAAGCGACTACCGACCTCAGTACGTGATATCAATTTCAACTACATACGACCTTACTGTCCCAGGCAAAAACGCACTCAAAGACGCAAATACAAACCGAAAAGAAAAACGGATTACACAAACTCACGCAAAAGCTACTTCTTCGTCACATGTAATTACAAATTAACCACTTTCCGATACTCTCCTTTCATTCTACTGTGGAAACTAGTATTTTTTTACGTCGCCACACGGTCCTATATCAAAGCAAACTACGCTCACTGGGCCAGGCGGCGCGGCGCGTCTCTGCTCTTCGTGTTTCAAATCATGCTGCATAAACGTCCGTAACTCCTCGATGCCTTCACTTACAATTTTAAAACTCTGACACCGCCAAGCGACTACCGACCTCAGTACGTGATATCAATTTCAACTACATACGACCTTACTGTCCCAGGCAAAAACGCACTCAAAGACGCAAATACAAACCGAAAAGAAAAACGGATTACACAAACTCACGCAAAAGCTACTTCTTCGTCACATGTAATTACAAATTAACCACTTTCCGATACTCTCCTTTCATTCTACTGTGGAAACTAGTATTTTTTTACGTCGCCACACGGTCCTATATCAAAGCAAACTACGCTCACTGGGCCAGGCGGCGTGGCGCGTCTCTGCTCTTCGTGTTTCAAATCATGCTGCATAAACGTCCGTAACTCCTCGATGCCTTCACTTACAATTTTAAAACTCTGACACCGCCAAGCGACTACCGACCTCAGTACGTGATATCAATTTCAACTAAATACGACCTTACTGTCCCAGGCAAAAACGCACTCAAAGACGCAAATACAAACCGAAAAACGGATCACACAAACTCGCGCAAAAGCTACGTTTTCGTCTTATGTAGTTACAAATTAAACACTTTCCGTTACTCTCCTTTCATTCCACTGTGGAAACTAGTATTTTTTTACCTCGCCACACGGTCCGATATCAAAGCAAACTACGCTCACTGGGCCAGGCGGCGCGGCGCGTCTCTGCTCTTCGTGTTTCAAATCATGCTGCATAAACGTCCGTAACTCCTCGATGCCTTCACTTACAATTTTAAAACTCTGACACCGCCAAGCGACTACCGACCTCAGTACGTGATATCAATTTCAACTAAATACGACCTTACTGTCCCAGGCAAAAACGCACTCAAAGACGCAAATACAAACCGAAAAGAAAAACGGATTACACAAACTCACGCATAAGCTACTTCTTCGTCACATGTAATTACAAATTAACCACTTTCCGATACTCTCCTTTCATTCTACTGTGGAAACTAGTATTTTTTTACGTCGCCACACGGTCCTATATCAAAGCAAACTGCGCTCACTGGGCCAGGCGGCGCGGCGCGTCTCTGCTCTTCGTGTTTCAAATCATGCTGCATAAACGTCCGTAACTCCTCGATGCCTTCACTTACAATTTTAAAACTCTGACACCGCCAAGCGACTACCGACCTCAGTACGTGATATCAATTTCAACTAGATACGACCTTACTGTCCCAGGCAAAAACGCACTCAAAGACGCAAATACAAACCGAAAAACGGATCACACAAACTCGCGCAAAAGCTACGTTTTCGTCTTATGTAGTTACAAATTAAACACTTTCCGTTACTCTCCTTTCATTCCACTGTGGAAACTAGTATTTCTTTACCTCGCCACACGGTCCGATATCAAAGCAAAGTACGCTCACTGGGCCAGGCGGCGCGGCGCGGCGCGTCTCTGCTCATCGTGTTTTTCAAAACTTGCTGCATAAACGTCCGTAACTCCTCGATGCCTTCACTTACAATTTTAAAACTCTGACACCGCCAAGCGACTACCGACCTCAGTGCGTGATATCAATTTCAACTAAATACGACCTTACTGTCCCAGGCAAAAACGCACTCAAAGACGCAAATACAAACCGAAAAGAAAAACGGATTACACAAACTCACGCAAAAGCTACTTCTTCGTCACATGTAATTACAAATTAACCACTTTCCGATACTCTCCTTTCATTCTACTGTGGAAACTAGTATTTTTTTACGTCGCCACACGGTCCTATATCAAAGCAAACTGCGCTCACTGGGCCAGGCGGCGCGGCGCGTCTCTGCTCTTCGTGTTTCAAATCATGCTGCATAAACGTCCGTAACTCCTCGATGCCTTCACTTACAATTTTAAAACTCTGACACCGCCAAGCGACTACCGACCTCAGTACGTGATATCAATTTCAACTAGATACGACCTTACTGTCCCAGGCAAAAACGCACTCAAAGACGCAAATACAAACCGAAAAACGGATCACACAAACTCGCGCAAAAGCTACGTTTTCGTCTTATGTAGTTACAAATTAAACACTTTCCGTTACTCTCCTTTCATTCCACTGTGGAAACTAGTATTTCTTCACCTCGCCACACGGTCCGATATCAAAGCAAAGTACGCTCACTGGGCCAGGCGGCGCGGCGCGGCGCGTCTCTGCTCATCGTGTTTTTCAAAACTTGCTGCATAAACGTCCGTAACTCCTCGATGCCTTCACTTACAATTTTAAAACTCTGACACCGCCAAGCGACTACCGACCTCAGTGCGTGATATCAATTTCAACTAAATACGACCTTACTGTCCCAGGCAAAAACGCACTCAAAGACGCAAATACAAACCGAAAAGAAAAACGGATTACACAAACTCACGCAAAAGCTACTTCTTCGTCACATGTAATTACAAATTAACCACTTTGCGATACGCTCCTTTCATTCTACTGTGGAAACTAGTATTTTTTTACGTCGCCACACGGTCCTATATCAAAGCAAACTACGCTCACTGGGCCAGGCGGCGCGGCGCGTCTCTGCTCTTCGTGTTTCAAATCATGCTGCATAAACGTCCGTAACTCCTCGATGCCTTCACTTACAATTTTAAAACTCTGACACCGCCAAGCGACTACCGACCTCAGTACGTGATATCAATTTCAACTAAATACTACCTTACTGTCCCAGGCAAAAACGCACTCAAAGACGCAAATACAAACCGAAAAGAAAAACGGATTACACAAACTCACGCAAAAGCTACTTCTTCGTCACATGTAATTACAAATTAACCACTTTCCGATACTCTCCTTTCATTCTACTGTGGAAACTAGCATTTTTTTACGTCGCCACACGGTCCTATATCAAAGCAAACTACGCTCACTCGGCCAGGCGGCGCGGCGCGTCTCTGCTCTTCGTGTTTCAAATCATGCTGCATAAACGTCCGTAACTCCTCGATGCCTTCACTTACAATTTTAAAACTCTGACACCGCCAAGCGACTACCGACCTCAGTACGTGATATCAATTTCAACTAGATACGACCTTACTGTCCCAGGCAAAAAGGCACTCAAAGACGCAAATACAAACCGAAAAACGGATCACACAAACTCGCGCAAAAGCTACGTTTTCGTCTTATGTAGTTACAAATTAAACACTTTCCGTTACTCTCCTTTCATTCCACTGTGGAAACTAGTATTTTTTTACCTCGCCACACGGTCCTATATCAAAGCAAACTACGCTCACTGGGCCAGGCGGCGCGGCGCGGCGCGTCTCTGCTCATCGTGTTTTTCAAAACATGCTGCATAAACGTCCGTAACTCCTCGATGCCTTCACTTACAATTTCAAAACTCTGACACCGCCAAGCGACTACCGACCTCAGTACGTGATATCAATTTCAACTAAATACGACCTTACTGTCCCAGGCAAAAACGCACTCAAAGACGCAAATACAAACCGAAAAGAAAAACGGATTACACAAACTCACGCAAAAGCTACTTCTTCGTCACATGTAATTACAAATTAACCACTTTCCGATACTCTCCTTTCATTCTACTGTGGAAACTAGTATTTTTTTACGTCGCCACACGGTCCTATATCAAAGCAAACTACGCTCACTGGGCCAGGCGGCGCGGCGCGTCTCTGCTCTTCGTGTTTCAAATCATGCTGCATAAACGTCCGTAACTCCTCGATGCCTTCACTTACAATTTTAAAACTCTGACACCGCCAAGCGACTACCGACCTCAGTACGTGATATCAATTTCAACTACATACGACCTTACTGTCCCAGGCAAAAACGCACTCAAAGACGCAAATACAAACCGAAAAGAAAAACGGATTACACAAACTCACGCAAAAGCTACTTCTTCGTCACATGTAATTAAAAATTAACCACTTTCCGATACTCTCCTTTCATTCTACTGTGGAAACTAGTATTTTTTTACGTCGCCACACGGTCCTATATCAAAGCAAACTACGCTCACTGGGCCAGGCGGCGCGGCGCGTCTCTGCTCTTCGTGTTTCAAATCATGCTGCATAAACGTCCGTAACTCCTCGATGCCTTCACTTACAATTTCAAAACTCTGACACCGCCAAGCGACTACCGACCTCAGTACGTGATATCAATTTCAACTAGATACGACCTTACTGTCCCAGGCAAAAACGCACTCAAAGACGCAAATACAAACCGAAAAACGGATCACACAAACTCGCGCAAAAGCTACGTTTTCGTCTTATGTAGTTACAAATTAAACACTTTCCGTTACTCTCCTTTCATTCCACTGTGGAAACTAGTATTTTTTTACCTCGCCACACGGTCCGATATCAAAGCAAAGTACGCTCACTGGGCCAGGCGGCGCGGCGCGGCGCGTCTCTGCTCATCGTGTTTTTCAAAACATGCTGCATAAACGTCCGTAACTCCTCGATGCCTTCACTTACAATTTTAAAACTCTGACACCGCCAAGCGACTACCGACCTCAGTACGTGATATCAATTTCAACTAAATACGACCTTACTGTCCCAGGCAAAAACGCACTCAAAGACGCAAATACAAACCGAAAAGAAAAACGGATTACACAAACTCACGCAAAAGCTACTTCTTCGTCACATGTAATTACAAATTAACCACTTTCCGATACTCTCCTTTCATTCTACTGTGGAAACTAGTATTTTTTTACGTCGCCACACGGTCCTATATCAAAGCAAACTACGCTCACTGGGCCAGGCGGCGCGGCGCGTCTCTGCTCTTCGTGTTTCAAATCATGCTGCATAAACGTCCGTAACTCCTCGATGCCTTCACTTACAATTTTAAAACTCTGACACCGCCAAGCGACTACCGACCTCAGTACGTGATATCAATTTCAACTAGATACGACCTTACTGTCCCAGGCAAAAACGCACTCAAAGACGCAAATACAAACCGAAAAACGGATCACACAAACTCGCGCAAAAGCTACGTTTTCGTCTTATGTAGTTACAAATTAAACACTTTCCGTTACTCTCCTTTCATTCCACTGTGGAAAATAGTATTTTTTTACCTCGCTACACGGTCCGATATCAAAGCAAAGTACGCTCACTGGGCCAGGCGGCGCGGCGCGGCGCGTCTCTGCTCATCGTGTTTTTCAAAACATGCTGCATAAACGTCCGTAACTCCTCGATGCCTTCACTTACAATTTTAAAACTCTGACACCGCCAAGCGACTACCGACCTCAGTACGTGATATCAATTTCAACTAAATACGACCTTACTGTCCCAGGCAAAAACGCACTCAAAGACGCAAATACAAACCGAAAAGAAAAACGGATTACACAAACTCACGCAAAAGCTACTTCTTCGTCACATGTAATTACAAATTAACCACTTTCCGATACTCTCCTTTCATTCTACTGTGGAAACTAGTATTTTTTTACGTCGCCACACGGTCCTATATCAAAGCAAACTACGCTCACTGGGCCAGGCGGCGCGGCGCGTCTCTGCTCTTCGTGTTTCAAATCATGCTGCATAAACGTCCGTAACTCCTCGATGCCTTCACTTACAATTTTAAAACTCTGACACCGCCAAGCGACTACCGACCTCAGTACGTGATATCAATTTCAACTACATACGACCTTACTGTCCCAGGCAAAAACGCACTCAAAGACGCAAATACAAACCGAAAAGAAAAACGGATTACACAAACTCACGCAAAAGCTACTTCTTCGTCACATGTAATTACAAATTAACCACTTTCCGATACTCTCCTTTCATTCTACTGTGGAAACTAGTATTTTTTTACGTCGCCACACGGTCCTATATCAAAGCAAACTACGCTCACTGGGCCAGGCGGCGCGGCGCGTCTCTGCTCTTCGTGTTTCAAATCATGCTGCATAAACGTCCGTAACTCCTCGATGCCTTCACTTACAATTTTAAAACTCTGACACCGCCAAGCGACTACCGACCTCAGTACGTGATATCAATTTCAACTACATACGACCTTACTGTCCCAGGCAAAAACGCACTCAAAGACGCAAATACAAACCGAAAAGAAAAACGGATTACACAAACTCACGCAAAAGCTACTTCTTCGTCACATGTAATTACAAATTAACCACTTTCCGATACTCTCCTTTCATTCTACTGTGGAAACTAGTATTTTTTTACGTCGCCACACGGTCCTATATCAAAGCAAACTACGCTCACTGGGCCAGGCGGCGCGGCGCGTCTCTGCTCTTCGTGTTTCAAATCATGCTGCATAAACGTCCGTAACTCCTCGATGCCTTCACTTACAATTTTAAAACTCTGACACCGCCAAGCGACTACCGACCTCAGTACGTGATATCAATTTCAACTACATACGACCTTACTGTCCCAGGCAAAAACGCACTCAAAGACGCAAATACAAACCGAAAAACGGATCACACAAACTCCCGCAAAAGCTACGTTTTCGTCTTATGTAGTTACAAATTAAACACTTTCCGTTACTCTCCTTTCATTCCACTGTGGAAACTAGTATTTATTTACCTCGCCACACGGTCCGATATCAAAGCAAAGTACGCTCACTGGGCCAGGCGGCGCGGCGCGGCGCGTCTCTGCTCATCGTGTTTTTCAAAACATGCTGCATAAAAGTCCGTAACTCCTCGATGCCTTCACTTACAATTTTAAAACTCTGACACCGCCAAGCGACTACCGACCTCAGTACGTGATATCAATTTCAACTAAATACGACCTTACTGTCCCAGGCAAAAACGCACTCAAAGACGCAAATACAAACCGAAAAACGGATCACACAAACTCGCGCAAAAGCTACGTTTTCGTCTTATGTAGTTACAAATTAAACACTTTCCGTTACTCTCCTTTCATTCCACTGTGGAAACTAGTATTTTTTTACCTCGCCACACGGTCCGATATCAAAGCAAACTACGCTCACTGGGCCAGGCGGCGCGGCGCGGCGCGTCTCTGCTCATCGTGTTTTTCAAAACATGCTGCATAAACGTCCGTAACTCCTCGATGCCTTCACTTACAATTTTAAAACTCTGACACCGCCATGCGACTACCGACCTCAGTACCTGATATCAATTTCAACTAAATACGACCTTACTGTCCCAGGCAAAAACGCACTCAAAGACGCAAATACAAACCGAAAAGAAAAACGGATTACACAAACTCACGCAAAAGCTACTTCTTCGTCACATGTAATTACAAATTAACCACTTTCCGATACTCTCCTTTCATTCTACTGTGGAAACTAGTATTTTTTTACGTCGCCACACGGTCCTATATCAAAGCAAACTACGCTCACTGGGCCAGGCGGCGCGGCGCGTCTCTGCTCTTCGTGTTTCAAATCATGCTGCATAAACGTCCGTAACTCCTCGATGCCTTCACTTACAATTTTAAAACTCTGACACCGCCAAGCGACTACCGACCTCAGTACGTGATATCAATTTCAACTAGATACGACCTCACTGTCACAGGCAAAAACGCACTCAAAGACGCAAATACAAACCGAAAAGAAAAACGGATTACACAAACTCACGCAAAAGCTACTTCTTCGTCACATGTAATTACAAATTAACCACTTTCCGAAACTCTCCTTTCATTCTACTGTGGAAACTAGTATTTTTTTACGTCGCCACACGGTCCTATATCAAAGCAAACTACGCTTACTGGGCCAGGCGGCGCGGCGCGTCTCTGCTCTTCGTGTTTCAAATCATGCTGCATAAACGTCCGTAACTCCTCGATGCCTTCACTTACAATTTTAAAACTCTGACACCGCCAAGCGACTACCGACCTCAGTACGTGATATCAATTTCAACTAGATACGACCTTACTGTCCCAGGCAAAAACGCACTCAAAGACCCAAATACAAACCGAAAAACGGATCACACAAACTCGCGCAAAAGCTACTTCTTCGTCACATGTAATTAAAAATTAACCACTTTCCGATACTCTCCTTTCATTCTACTGTGGAAACTAGTATTTTTTTACCTCGCCACACGGTCCTATATCAAAGCAAACTACGCTCACTGGGCCAGGCGGCGCGGCGCGTCTCTGCTCTTCGTGTTTCAAATCATGCTGCATAAACGTCCGTAACTCCTCGATGCCTTCACTTACAATTTTAAAACTCTGACACCGCCAAGCGACTACCGACCTCAGTACGTGATATCAATTTCAACTAGATACGACCTTACTGTCCCAGGCAAAAACGCACTCAAAGACCCAAATACAAACCGAAAAACGGATTACACAAACTCGCGCAAAAGCTACTTCTTCGTCACATGTAATTAAAAATTAACCACTTTCCGATACTCTCCTTTCATTCTACTGTGGAAACTAGTATTTTATTACCTCGCCACACGGTCCTATATCAAAGCAAACTACGCTCACTGGGCCAGGCGGCGCGGCGCGTCTCTGCTCTTCGTGTTTCAAATCATGCTGCATAAACGTCCGTAACTCCTCGATGCCTTCACTTACAATTTTAAAACTCTGACACCGCCAAGCGACTACCGAACTCAGTACGTGATATCAATTTCAACTACATACGACCTTACTGTCCCAGACAAAAACGCACTCAAAGACGCAAATACAAACCGAAAAACGGATCACACAAACTCGCGCAAAAGCTACTTCTTCGTCACATGTAATTACAAATTAACCACTTTCCGATACTCTTCTTTCATTCTACTGTGGAAACTAGTATTTTTTTACCTCGCCACACGGTCCTATATCAAAGCAAACTACGCTCACTGGGCCAGGCGGCGCGGCGCGTCTCTGCTCTTCGTGTTTCAAATCATGCTGCATAAACGTCCGTAACTCCTCGATGCCTTCACTTACAATTTTAAAACTCTGACACCGCCAAGCGACTACCGACCTCAGTACGTGATATCAATTTCAACTACATACGACCTTACTGTCCCAGGCAAAAACGCACTCAAAGACGCAAATACAAACCGAAAAGAAAAACGGATTACACAAACTCACGCAAAAGCTACTTCTTCGTCACATGTAATTACAAATTAACCACTTTCCGATACTCTCCTTTCATTCTACTGTGGAAACTAGTATTTTTTTACGTCGCCACACGGTCCTATATCAAAGCAAACTACGCTCACTGGGCCAGGCGGCGCGGCGCGTCTCTGCTCTTCGTGTTTCAAATCATGCTGCATAAACGTCCGTAACTCCTCGATGCCTTCACTTACAATTTTAAAACTCTGACACCGCCAAGCGACTACCGACCTCAGTACGTGATATCAATTTCAACTAGATACGACCTTACTGTCCCAGGCAAAAACGCACTCAAAAACCCAAATACAAACCGAAAAACGGATCACATAAACTCGCGCAAAAGCTACTTCTTCGTCACATGTAATTAAAAATTAACCACTTTCCGATACTCTCCTTTCATTCTACTGTGGAAACTAGTATTTTTTTACCTCGCCACACGGTCCTATATCAAAGCAAACTACGCTCACTGGGCCAGGCGGCGCGGCGCGTCTCTGCTCTTCGTGTTTCAAATCATGCTGCATAAACGTCCGTAACTCCTCGATGCCTTCACTTACAATTTTAAAACTCTGACACCTCCAAGCGACTACCGAACTCAGTACGTGATATCAATTTCAACTACATACGACCTTACTGTCCCAGGCAAAAACGCACTCAAAGACGCAAATACAAACCGAAAAACGGATCACACAAACTCGCGCAAAAGCTACTTCTTCGTCACATGTAATTACAAATTAACCACTTTCCGATACTCTCCTTTCATTCTACTGTGGAAACTAGTATTTTTTTTCGTCGCCACACGGTCCTATATCAAAGCAAACTACGCTCACTGGGCCAGGCGGCGCGGCGCGTCTCTGCTCTTCGTGTTTCAAATCATGCTGCATAAACGTCCGTAACTCCTCGATGCCTTCACTTACAATTTTAAAACTCTGACACCGCCAAGCGACTACCGACCTCAGTACGTGATATCAATTTCAACTACATACGACCTTACTGTCCCAGGCAAAAACGCACTCAAAGACGCAAATACAAACCGAAAAGAAAAACGGATTACACAAACTCACGCAAAAGCTACTTCTTCGTCACATGTAATTACAAATTAACCACTTTCCGATACTCTCCTTTCATTCTACTGTGGAAACTAGTATTTTTTTACGTCGCCACACGGTCCTATATCAAAGCAAACTACGCTCACTGGGCCAAGCGGCGCGGCGCGTCTCTGCTCTTCGTGTTTCAAATCATGCTGCATAAACGTCCGTAACTCCTCGATGCCTTCACTTACAATTTTAAAACTCTGACACCGCCAAGCGACTACCGACCTCAGTACGTGATATCAATTTCAACTACATACGACCTTACTGTCCCAGGCAAAAACGCACTCAAAGACGCAAATACAAACCGAAAAGAAAAACGGATTACACAAACTCACGCAAAAGCTACTTCTTCGTCACATGTAATTACAAATTAACCACTTTCCGATACTCTCCTTTCATTCTACTGTGGAAACTAGTATTTTTTTACGTCGCCACACGGTCCTATATCAAAGCAAACTACGCTCACTGGGCCAGGCGGCGCGGCGCGTCTCTGCTCATCGTGTTTTTCAAATCATGCTGCATAAACGTCCGTAACTCCTCGATGCCTTCACTTACAATTTTAAAACTCTGACACCGCCAAGCGACTACCGACCTCAGTACGTGATATCAATTTCAACTACATACGACCTTACTGTCCCAGGCAAAAACGCACTCAAAGACGCAAATACAAACCGAAAAGAAAAACGGATTACACAAACTCACGCAAAAGCTACTTCTTCGTCACATGTAATTACAAATTAACCACTTTCCGATACTCTCCTTTCATTCTACTGTGGAAACTAGTATTTTTTTACGTCGCCACACGGTCCTATATCAAAGCAAACTACGCTCACTGGGCCAGGCGGCGTGGCGCGTCTCTGCTCTTCGTGTTTCAAATCATGCTGCATAAACGTCCGTAACTCCTCGATGCCTTCACTTACAATTTTAAAACTCTGACACCGCCAAGCGACTACCGACCTCAGTACGTGATATCAATTTCAACTAAATACGACCTTACTGTCCCAGGCAAAAACGCACTCAAAGACGCAAATACAAACCGAAAAACGGATCACACAAACTCGCGCAAAAGCTACGTTTTCGTCTTATGTAGTTACAAATTAAACACTTTCCGTTACTCTCCTTTCATTCCACTGTGGAAACTAGTATTTATTTACCTCGCCACACGGTCCGATATCAAAGCAAAGTACGCTCACTGGGCCAGGCGGCGCGGCGCGGCGCGTCTCTGCTCATCGTGTTTTTCAAAACATGCTGCATAAAAGTCCGTAACTCCTCGATGCCTTCACTTACAATTTTAAAACTCTGACACCGCCAAGCGACTACCGACCTCAGTACGTGATATCAATTTCAACTAAATACGACCTTACTGTCAGAGGCAAAAACGCACTCAAAGACGCAAATACAAACCGAAAAACGGATCACACAAACTCGCGCAAAAGCTACGTTTTCGTCTTATGTAGTTACAAATTAAACACTTTCCGTTACTCTCCTTTCATTCCACTGTGGAAACTAGTATTTTTTTACCTCGCCACACGGTCCGATATCAAAGCAAACTACGCTCACTGGGCCAGGCGGCGCGGCGCGGCGCGTCTCTGCTCATCGTGTTTTTCAAAACATGCTGCATAAACGTCCGTAACTCCTCGATGCCTTCACTTACAATTTTAAAACTCTGACACCGCCATGCGACTACCGACCTCAGTACCTGATATCAATTTCAACTAAATACGACCTTACTGTCCCAGGCAAAAACGCACTCAAAGACGCAAATACAAACCGAAAAGAAAAACGGATTACACAAACTCACGCAAAAGCTACTTCTTCGTCACATGTAATTACAAATTAACCACTTTCCGATACTCTCCTTTCATTCTACTGTGGAAACTAGTATTTTTTTACGTCGCCACACGGTCCTATATCAAAGCAAACTGCGCTCACTGGGCCAGGCGGCGCAGCGCGTCTCTGCTCTTCGTGTTTCAAATCATGCTGCATAAACGTCCGTAACTCCTCGATGCCTTCACTTACAATTTTAAAACTCTGACACCGCCAAGCGACTACCGACCTCAGTACGTGATATCATTTTCAACTAGATACGACCTTACTGTCCCAGGCAAAAACGCACTCAAAGACGCAAATACAAACCGAAAAACGGATCACACAAACTCGCGCAAAAGCTACGTTTTCGTCTTATGTAGTTACAAATTAAACACTTTCCGTTACTCTCCTTTCATTCCACTGTGGAAACTAGTATTTCTTTACCTCGCCACACGGTCCGATATCAAAGCAAAGTACGCTCACTGGGCCAGGCGGCGCGGCGCGGCGCGTCTCTGCTCATCGTGTTTTTCAAAACATGCTGCATAAACGTCCGTAACTCCTCGATGCCTTCACTTACAATTTTAAAACTCTGACACCGCCAAGCGACTACCGACCTCAGTACGTGATATCAATTTCAACTAGATACGACCTTACTGTCCCAGGCAAAAACGCACTCAAAGACGCAAATACAAACCGAAAAACGGATCACACAAACTCGCGCAAAAGCTACGTTTTCGTCTTATGTAGTTACAAATTAAACACTTTCCGTTACTCTCCTTTCATTCCACTGTGGAAACTAGTATTTCTTTACCTCGCCACACGGTCCGATATCAAAGCAAAGTACGCTCACTGGGCCAGGCGGCGCGGCGCGGCGCGTCTCTGCTCATCGTGTTTTTCAAAACATGCTGCATAAACGTCCGTAACTCCTCGATGCCTTCACTTACAATTTTAAAACTCTGACACCGCCAAGCGACTACCGACCTCAGTGCGTGATATCAATTTCAACTACATACGACCTTACTGTCCCAGGCAAAAACGCACTCAAAGACGCAAATACAAACCGAAAAGAAAAACGGATTACACAAACTCACGCAAAAGCTACTTCTTCGTCACATGTAATTACAAATTAACCACTTTCCGATACTCTCCTTTCATTCTACTGTGGAAACTAGTATTTTTTTACGTCGCCACACGGTCCTATATCAAAGCAAACTACGCTCACTGGGCCAGGCGGCGCGGCGCGTCTCTGCTCTTCGTGTTTCAAATCATGCTGCATAAACGTCCGTAACTCCTCGATGCCTTCACTTACAATTTTAAAACTCTGACACCGCCAAGCGACTACCGACCTCAGTACGTGATATCAATTTCAACTAGATACGACCTTACTGTCCCAGGCAAAAACGCACTCAAAGACCCAAATACAAACCGAAAAACGGATCACAAACTCGCGCAAAAGCTACTTCTTCGTCACATGTAATTAAAAATTAACCACTTTCCGATACTCTCCTTTCATTCTACTGTGGAAACTAGTATTTTTTTACCTCGCCACACGGTCCTATATCAAAGCAAACTACGCTCACTGGGCCAGGCGGCGCGGCGCGTCTCTGCTCTTCGTGTTTCAAATCATGCTGCATAAACGTCCGTAACTCCTCGATGCCTTCACTTACAATTTTAAAACTCTGACACCGCCAAGCGACTACCGAACTCAGTACGTGATATCAATTTCAACTACATACGACCTTACTGTCCCAGGCAAAAACGCACTCAAAGACGCAAATACAAACCGAAAAACGGATCACACAAACTCGCGCAAAAGCTACTTCTTCGTCACATGTAATTACAAATTAACCACTTTCCGATACTCTCCTTTCATTCTACTGTGGAAACTAGTATTTTTTTACGTCGCCACACGGTCCTATATCAAAGCAAACTACGCTCACTGGGCCAGGCGGCGCGGCGCGTCTCTGCTCTTCGTGTTTCAAATCATGCTGCATAAACGTCCGTAACTCCTCGATGCCTTCACTTACAATTTTAAAACTCTGACATCGCCAAGCGACTACCGAACTCAGTACGTGATATCAATTTCAACTACATACGACCTTACTGTCCCAGGCAAAAACGCACTCAAAGACGCAAATACAAACCGAAAAACGGATCACACAAACTCGCGCAAAAGCTACTTCTTCGTCACATGTAATTACAAATTAACCACTTTCCGATACTCTCCTTTCATTCTACTGTGGAAACTAGTATTTTTTTACGTCGCCACACGGTCCTATATCAAAGCAAACTACGCTCACTGGGCCAGGCGGCGCGGCGCGTCTCTGCTCTTCGTGTTTCAAATCATGCTGCATAAACGTCCGTAACTCCTCGATGCCTTCACTTACAATTTTAAAACTCTGACACCGCCAGGCGACTACCGACCTCAGTACGTGATATCAATTTCAACTAGATACGACCTTACTGTCCCAGGCAAAAACGCACACAAAGACGCAAATACAAACCGAAAAACGGATCACACAAACTCGCGCAAAAGCTACGTTTTCGTCTTATGTAGTTACAAATTAAACACTTTCCGTTACTCTCCTTTCATTCCACTGTGGAAACTAGTATTTTTTTACCTCGCCACACGGTCCGATATCAAAGCAAAGTACGCTCACTGGGCCAGGCGGCGCGGTGCGGCGCGTCTCTGTTCATAGTGTTTTTCAAAATATGCTGCATAAACGTCCGTAACTCCTCGATGCCTTCACTTACAATTTTAAAACTCTGACACCGCCAAGCGACTACCGACCTCAGTACGTGATATCAATTTCAACTACATACGACCTTACTGTCCCAGGCAAAAACGCACTCAAAGACGCAAATACAAACCGAAAAGAAAAACGGATTACACAAACTCACGCAAAAGCTACTTCTTCGTCACATGTAATTACAAATTAACCACTTTCTGATACTCTCCTTTCATTCTACTGTGGAAACTAGTATTTTTTTACGTCGCCACACGGTCCTATATCAAAGCAAACTACGCTCACTGGGCCAGGCGGCGCGGCACGTCTCTGCTCTTCGTGTTTCAAATCATGCTGCATAAACGTCCGTAACTCCTCGATGCCTTCACTTACAATTTTAAAACTCTGACAGCGCCAAGCGACTACCGACCTCAGTACGTGATATCAATTTCAACTACATACGACCTTACTGTCCCAGGCAAAAACGCACTCAAAGACGCAAATACAAACCGAAAAATGGATCACACAAACTCGCGCAAAAGCTACTTCTTCGTCACATGTAATTACAAATTAACCACTTTCCGATACTCTCCTTTCATTCTACTGTGGAAACTAGTATTTTTTTACGTCGCCACACGGTCCTATATCAAAGCAAACTACGCTCACTGGGCCAGGCGGCGCGGCGCGTCTCTGCTCTTCGTGTTTCAAATCATGCTGCATAAACGTCCGTAACTCCTCGATGCCTTCACTTACAATTTTAAAACTCTGACACCGCCAAGCGACTACCGACCTCAGTACGTGATATCAATTTCAACTAGATACGACCTTACTGTCCCAGGCAAAAACGCACTCAAAGACGCAAATACAAACCGAAAAACGGATCACACAAACTCGCGCAAAAGCTACGTTTTCGTCTTATGTAGTTACAAATTAAACACTTTCCGTTACTCTCCTTTCATTCCACTGTGGAAACTAGTATTTTTTTACCTCGCCACACGGTCCGATATCAAAGCAAAGTACGCTCACTGGGCCAGGCGGCGCGGTGCGGCGCGTCTCTGTTCATCGTGTTTTTCAAAATATGCTGCATAAACGTCCGTAACTCCTCGATGCCTTCACTTACAATTTTAAAACTCTGACACCGCCAAGCGACTACCGACCTCAGTACGTGATATCAATTTCAACTACATACGACCTTACTGTCCCAGGCAAAAACGCACTCAAAGACGCAAATACAAACCGAAAAACGGATCACACAAACTCGCGCAAAAGCTACGTTTTCGTCTTATGTAGCTACAAATTAAACACTTTCCGTTACTCTCCTTTCATTCCACTGTGGAAACTAGTATTTTTTTACCTCGCCACACGGTCCGATATCAAAGCAAAGTACGCTCACTGGGCCAGGCGGCGCGGCGCGGCGCGTCTCTGCTCATCGTGTTTTTCAAAACATGCTGCATAAACGTCCGTAACTCCTCGATGCCTTCACTTACAATTTTAAAACTCTGACACCGCCAAGCGACTACCGACCTCAGTACGTGATATCAATTTCAACTAAATACGACCTTACTGTCCCAGGCAAAAACGCACTCAAAGACGCAAATACAAACCGAAAAGAAAAACGGATTACACAAACTCACGCAAAAGCTACTTCTTCGTCACATGTAATTACAAATTAACCACTTTCCGATACTCTCCTTTCATTCTACTGTGGAAACTAGTATTTTTTTACGTCGCCACACGGTCCTATATCAAAGCAAACTACGCTCACTGGGCCAGGCGGCGCGGCGCGTCTCTGCTCTTCGTGTTTCAAATCATGCTGCATAAACGTCCGTAACTCCTCGATGCCTTCACTTACAATTTTAAAACTCTGACACCACCAAGCGACTACCGACCTCAGTACGTGATATCAATTTCAACTAGATACGACCTTACTGTCCCAGGCAAAAACGCACTCAAAGACGCAAATACAAACCGAAAAGAAAAACGGATTACACAAACTCACGCAAAAGCTACTTCTTCGTCACATGTAATTACAAATTAACCACTTTCCGATACTCTCCTTTCATTCTACTGTGGAAACTAGTATTTTTTTACGTCGCCACACGGTCCTATATCAAAGCAAACTACGCTCACTGGGCCAGGCGGCGCGGCGCGTCTCTGCACTTCGTGTTTCAAATCATGCTGCATAAACGTCCGTAACTCCTCGATGCCTTCACTTACAATTTTAAAACTCTGACACCGCCAAGCGACTACCGACCTCAGTACGTGATATCAATTTCAACTAGATACGACCTTACTGTCCCAGGCAAAAACGCACTCAAAGACGCAAATACAAACCGAAAAACGGATCACACAAACTCGCGCAAAAGCTACGTTTTCGTCTTATGTAGTTACAAATTAAACACTTTCCGTTACTCTCCTTTCATTCCACTGTGGAAACTAGTATTTTTTTACCTCGCCACACGGTCCGATATCAAAGCAAAGTACGCTCACTGGGCCAGGCGGCGCGGCGCGGCGCGTCTCTGCTCATTGTGTTTTTCAAAACATGCTGCATAAACGTCCGTAACTCCTCGATGCCTTCACTTACAATTTTAAAACTCTGACACCGCCAAGCGACTACCGACCTCAGTACGTGATATCAATTTCAACTAAATACGACCTTACTGTCCCAGGCAAAAACGCACTCAAAGACGCAAATACAAAACGAAAAACGGATCACACAAACTCGCGCAAAAGCTACGTTTTCGTCTTATGTAGTTACAAATTACACACTTTCCGTTACTCTCCTTTCATTCCACTGTGGAAACTAGTATTTTTTTACCTCGCCACACGGTCCGATATCAAAGCAAAGTACGCTCACTGGACCAGGCGGCGCGGCGCGGCGCATCTCTGCTCATCGTGTTTTTCAAAACATGCTGCATAAACGTCCGTAACTCCTCGATGCCTTCACTTACAATTCTAAAACTCTGACACCGCCAAGCGACTACCGACCTCAGTACGTGATATCAATTTCAACTAAATACGACCTTACTGTCCCAGGCAAAAACGCACTCAAAGACGCAAATACAAACCGAAAAACGGATCACACAAACTCGCGCAAAAGCTACGTTTTCGTCTTATGTAGTTACAAATTAAACACTTTCCGTTACTCTCCTTTCATTCCACTGTGGAAACTAGTATTTTTTTACCTCGCCACACGGTCCGATATCAAAGCAAACTACGCTCACTGGGCCAGGCGGCGCGGCGCGTCTCTGCTCTTCGTGTTTTTCAAAACATGCTGCATAAACGTCCGTAACTCCTCGATGCCTTCACTTACAATTTTAAAACTCTGACACCGCCAAGCGACTACCGACCTCAGTACGTGATATCAATTTCAACTAAATACGACCTTACTGTCCCAGGCAAAAACGCACTCAAAGACGCAAATACAAACCGAAAAACGGATCACACAAACTCGCGCAAAAGCTACGTTTTCGTCTTATGTAGTTACAAATTAAACACTTTCCGTTACTCTCCTTTCATTCCACTGTGGAAACTAGTATTTTTTTACCTCGCCACACGGTCCGATATCAAAGCAAACTACGCTCACTGGGCCAGGCGGCGCGGCGCGTCTCTGCACTTCGTGTTTCAAATCATGCTGCATAAACGTCCGTAACTCCTCGATGCCTTCACTTACAATTTTAAAACTCTGACACCGCCAAGCGACTACCGACCTCAGTACGTGATATCAATTTCAACTAGATACGACCTTACTGTCCCAGGCAAAAACGCACTCAAAGACGCAAATACAAACCGAAAAACGGATCACACAAACTCGCGCAAAAGCTACGTTTTCGTCTTATGTAGTTACAAATTAAACACTTTCCGTTACTCTCCTTTCATTCCACTGTGGAAACTAGTATTTTTTTACCTCGCCACACGGTCCGATATCAAAGCAAAGTACGCTCACTGGGCCAGGCGGCGCGGCGCGGCGCGTCTCTGCTCATTGTGTTTTTCAAAACATGCTGCATAAACGTCCGTAACTCCTCGATGCCTTCACTTACAATTTTAAAACTCTGACACCGCCAAGCGACTACCGACCTCAGTACGTGATATCAATTTCAACTAAATACGACCTTACTGTCCCAGGCAAAAACGCACTCAAAGACGCAAATACAAACCGAAAAACGGATCACACAAACTCGCGCAAAAGCTACGTTTTCGTCTTATGTAGTTACAAATTAAACACTTTCCGTTACTCTCCTTTCATTCCACTGTGGAAACTAGTATTTTTTTACCTCGCCACACGGTCCGATATCAAAGCAAAGTACGCTTACTGGGCCAGGCGGCGCGGCGCGGCGCATCTCTGCTCATCGTGTTTTTCAAAACATGCTGCATAAACGTCCGTAACTCCTCGATGCCTTCACTTACAATTTTAAAACTCTGACACCGCCAAGCGACTACCGACCTCAGTACGTGATATCAATTTCAACTAAATACGACCTTACTGTCCCAGGCAAAAACGCACTCAAAGACGCAAATACAAACCGAAAAACGGATCACACAAACTCGCGCAAAAGCTACGTTTTCGTCTTATGTAGTTACAAATTAAACACTTTCCGTTACTCTCCTTTCATTCCACTGTGGAAACTAGTATTTTTTTACCTCGCCACACGGTCCGATATCAAAGCAAAGTACGCTCACTGGGCCAGGCGGCGCGGCGCGGCGCATCTCTGCTCATCGTGTTTTTCAAAACATGCTGCATAAACGTCCGTAACTCCTCGATGCCTTCACTTACAATTTTAAAACTCTGACACCGCCAAGCGACTACCGACCTCAGTACGTGATATCAATTTCAACTAAATACGACCTTACTGTCCCAGGCAAAAACGCACTCAAAGACGCAAATACAAACCGAAAAACGGATCACACAAACTCGCGCAAAAGCTACGTTTTCGTCTTATGTAGTTACAAATTAAACACTTTCCGTTACTCTCCTTTCATTCCACTGTGGAAACTAGTATTTTTTTACCTCGCCACACGGTCCGATATCAAAGCAAAGTACGCTCACTGGGCCAGGCGGCGCGGCGCGGCGCATCTCTGCTCATCGTGTTTTTCAAAACATGCTGCATAAACGTCCGTAACTCCTCGATGCCTTCACTTACAATTTTAAAACTCTGACACCGCCAAGCGACTACCGACCTCAGTACGTGATATCAATTTCAACTAAATACGACCTTACTGTCCCAGGCAAAAACGCACTCAAAGACGCAAATACAAACCGAAAAACGGATCACACAAACTCGCGCAAAAGCTACGTTTTCGTCTTATGTAGTTACAAATTAAACACTTTCCGTTACTCTCCTTTCATTCCACTGTGGAAACTAGTATTTTTTTACCTCGCCACACGGTCCGATATCAAAGCAAAGTACGCTCACTGGGCCAGGCGGCGCGGCGCGGCGCGTCTCTGCTCATTGTGTTTTTCAAAACATGCTGCATAAACGTCCGTAACTCCTCGATGCCTTCACTTACAATTTTAAAACTCTGACACCGCCAAGCGACTACCGACCTCAGTACGTGATATCAATTTCAACTAAATACGACCTTACTGTCCCAGGCAAAAACGCACTCAAAGACGCAAATACAAACCGAAAAACGGATCACACAAACTCGCGCAAAAGCTACGTTTTCGTCTTATGTAGTTACAAATTAAACACTTTCCGTTACTCTCCTTTCATTCCACTGTGGAAACTAGTATTTTTTTACCTCGCCACACGGTCCGATATCAAAGCAAAGTACGCTCACTGGGCCAGGCGGCGCGGCGCGGCGCATCTCTGCTCATCGTGTTTTTCAAAACATGCTGCATAAACGTCCGTAACTCCTCGATGCCTTCACTTACAATTTTAAAACTCTGACACCGCCAAGCGACTACCGACCTCAGTACGTGATATCAATTTCAACTAAATACGACCTTACTGTCCCAGGCAAAAACGCACTCAAAGACGCAAATACAAACCGAAAAACGGATCACACAAACTCGCGCAAAAGCTACGTTTTCGTCTTATGTAGTTACAAATTAAACACTTTCCGTTACTCTCCTTTCATTCCACTGTGGAAACTAGTATTTTTTTACCTCGCCACACGGTCCGATATCAAAGCAAAGTACGCTCACTGGGCCAGGCGGCGCGGCGCGGCGCGTCTCTGCTCATTGTGTTTTTCAAAACATGCTGCATAAACGTCCGTAACTCCTCGATGCCTTCACTTACAATTTTAAAACTCTGACACCGCCAAGCGACTACCGACCTCAGTACGTGATATCAATTTCAACTAAATACGACCTTACTGTCCCAGGCAAAAACGCACTCAAAGACGCAAATACAAACCGAAAAACGGATCACACAAACTCGCGCAAAAGCTACGTTTTCGTCTTATGTAGTTACAAATTAAACACTTTCCGTTACTCTCCTTTCATTCCACTGTGGAAACTAGTATTTTTTTACCTCGCCACACGGTCCGATATCAAAGCAAAGTACGCTCACTGGGCCAGGCGGCGCGGCGCGGCGCATCTCTGCTCATCGTGTTTTTCAAAACATGCTGCATAAACGTCCGTAACTCCTCGATGCCTTCACTTACAATTTTAAAACTCTGACACCGCCAAGCGACTACCGACCTCAGTACGTGATATCAATTTCAACTAAATACGACCTTACTGTCCCAGGCAAAAACGCACTCAAAGACGCAAATACAAACCGAAAAACGGATCACACAAACTCGCGCAAAAGCTACGTTTTCGTCTTATGTAGTTACAAATTAAACACTTTCCGTTACTCTCCTTTCATTCCACTGTGGAAACTAGTATTTTTTTACGTCGCCACACGGTCCGATATCAAAGCAAAGTACGCTCACTCGGCCAGGCGGCGCGGCGCGGCGCATCTCTGCTCATCGTGTTTTTCAAAACATGCTGCATAAACGTCCGTAACTCCTCGATGCCTTCACTTACAATTTTAAAACTCTGACACCGCCAAGCGACTACCGACCTCAGTACGTGATATCAATTTCAACTAAATACGACCTTACTGTCCCAGGCAAAAACGCACTCAAAGACGCAAATACAAACCGAAAAACGGATCACACAAACTCGCGCAAAAGCTACGTTTTCGTCTTATGTAGTTACAAATTAAACACTTTCCGTTACTCTCCTTTCATTCCACTGTGGAAACTAGTATTTTTTTACCTCGCCACACGGTCCGATATCAAAGCAAAGTACGCTCACTGGGCCAGGCGGCGCGGCGCGGCGCGTCTCTGCTCATTGTGTTTTTCAAAACATGCTGCATAAACGTCCGTAACTCCTCGATGCCTTCACTTACAATTTTAAAACTCTGACACCGCCAAGCGACTACCGACCTCAGTACGTGATATCAATTTCAACTAAATACGACCTTACTGTCCCAGGCAAAAACGCACTCAAAGACGCAAATACAAACCGAAAAACGGATCACACAAACTCGCGCAAAAGCTACGTTTTCGTCTTATGTAGTTACAAATTAAACACTTTCCGTTACTCTCCTTTCATTCCACTGTGGAAACTAGTATTTTTTTACCTCGCCACACGGTCCGATATCAAAGCAAAGTACGCTCACTGGGCCAGGCGGCGCGGCGCGGCGCGTCTCTGCTCATTGTGTTTTTCAAAACATGCTGCATAAACGTCCGTAACTCCTCGATGCCTTCACTTACAATTCTAAAACTCTGACACCGCCAAGCGACTACCGACCTCAGTACGTGATATCAATTTCAACTAAATACGACCTTACTGTCCCAGGCAAAAACGCACTCAAAGACGCAAATACAAACCGAAAAACGGATCACACAAACTCGCGCAAAAGCTACGTTTTCGTCTTATGTAGTTACAAATTAAACACTTTCCGTTACTCTCCTTTCATTCCACTGTGGAAACTAGTATTTTTTTACGTCGCCACACGGTCCGATATCAAAGCAAAGTACGCTCACTGGGCCAGGCGGCGCGGCGCGGCGCATCTCTGCTCATCGTGTTTTTCAAAACATGCTGCATAAACGTCCGTAACTCCTCGATGCCTTCACTTACAATTTTAAAACTCTGACACCGCCAAGCGACTACCGACCTCAGTACGTGATATCAATTTCAACTAAATACGACCTTACTGTCCCAGGCAAAAACGCACTCAAAGACGCAAATACAAACCGAAAAACGGATCACACAAACTCGCGCAAAAGCTACGTTTTCGTCTTATGTAGTTACAAATTAAACACTTTCCGTTACTCTCCTTTCATTCCACTGTGGAAACTAGTATTTTTTTACGTCGCCACACGGTCCGATATCAAAGCAAAGTACGCTCACTGGGCCAGGCGGCGCGGCGCGGCGCATCTCTGCTCATCGTGTTTTTCAAAACATGCTGCATAAACGTCCGTAACTCCTCGATGCCTTCACTTACAATTTTAAAACTCTGACACCGCCAAGCGACTACCGACCTCAGTACGTGATATCAATTTCAACTAAATACGACCTTACTGTCCCAGGCAAAAACGCACTCAAAGACGCAAATACAAACCGAAAAACGGATCACACAAACTCGCGCAAAAGCTACGTTTTCGTCTTATGTAGTTACAAATTAAACACTTTCCGTTACTCTCCTTTCATTCCACTGTGGAAACTAGTATTTTTTTACCTCGCCACACGGTCCGATATCAAAGCAAAGTACGCTCACTGGGCCAGGCGGCGCGGCGCGGCGCGTCTCTGCTCATTGTGTTTTTCAAAACATGCTGCATAAACGTCCGTAACTCCTCGATGCCTTCACTTACAATTTTAAAACTCTGACACCGCCAAGCGACTACCGACCTCAGTACGTGATATCAATTTCAACTAAATACGACCTTACTGTCCCAGGCAAAAACGCACTCAAAGACGCAAATACAAACCGAAAAACGGATCACACAAACTCGCGCAAAAGCTACGTTTTCGTCTTATGTAGTTACAAATTAAACACTTTCCGTTACTCTCCTTTCATTCCACTGTGGAAACTAGTATTTTTTTACCTCGCCACACGGTCCGATATCAAAGCAAAGTACGCTCACTGGGCCAGGCGGCGCGGCGCGGCGCGTCTCTGCTCATTGTGTTTTTCAAAACATGCTGCATAAACGTCCGTAACTCCTCGATGCCTTCACTTACAATTTCAAAACTCTGACACCGCCAAGCGACTACCGACCTCAGTACGTGATATCAATTTCAACTAAATACGACCTTACTGTCCCAGGCAAAAACGCACTCAAAGACGCAAATACAAACCGAAAAACGGATCACACAAACTCGCGCAAAAGCTACGTTTTCGTCTTATGTAGTTACAAATTAAACACTTTCCGTTACTCTCCTTTCATTCCACTGTGGAAACTAGTATTTTTTTACCTCGCCACACGGTCCGATATCAAAGCAAAGTACGCTCACTGGGCCAGGCGGCGCGGCGCGGCGCGTCTCTGCTCATTGTGTTTTTCAAAACATGCTGCATAAACGTCCGTAACTCCTCGATGCCTTCACTTACAATTTTAAAACTCTGACACCGCCAAGCGACTACCGACCTCAGTACGTGATATCAATTTCAACTAAATACGACCTTACTGTCCCAGGCAAAAACGCACTCAAAGACGCAAATACAAACCGAAAAACGGATCACACAAACTCGCGCAAAAGCTACGTTTTCGTCTTATGTAGTTACAAATTAAACACTTTCCGTTACTCTCCTTTCATTCCACTGTGGAAACTAGTATTTTTTTACCTCGCCACACGGTCCGATATCAAAGCAAAGTACGCTCACTGGGCCAGGCGGCGCGGCGCGGCGCATCTCTGCTCATCGTGTTTTTCAAAACATGCTGCATAAACGTCCGTAACTCCTCGATGCCTTCACTTACAATTTTAAAACTCTGACACCGCCAAGCGACTACCGACCTCAGTACGTGATATCAATTTCAACTAAATACGACCTTACTGTCCCAGGCAAAAACGCACTCAAAGACGCAAATACAAACCGAAAAACGGATCACACAAACTCGCGCAAAAGCTACGTTTTCGTCTTATGTAGTTACAAATTAAACACTTTCCGTTACTCTCCTTTCATTCCACTGTGGAAACTAGTATTTTTTTACCTCGCCACACGGTCCGATATCAAAGCAAACTACGCTCACTGGGCCAGGCGGCGCGGCGCGGCGCATCTCTGCTCATCGTGTTTTTCAAAACATGCTGCATAAACGTCCGTAACTCCTCGATGCCTTCACTTACAATTTTAAAACTCTGACACCGCCAAGCGACTACCGACCTCAGTACGTGATATCAATTTCAACTAAATACGACCTTACTGTCCCAGGCAAAAACGCACTCAAAGACGCAAATACAAACCGAAAAACGGATCACACAAACTCGCGCAAAAGCTACGTTTTCGTCTTATGTAGTTACAAATTAAACACTTTCCGTTACTCTCCTTTCATTCCACTGTGGAAACTAGTATTTTTTTACCTCGCCACACGGTCCGATATCAAAGCAAAGTACGCTCACTGGGCCAGGCGGCAGCGCGGCGCGTCTCTGCTCATTGTGTTTTTCAAAACATGCTGCATAAACGTCCGTAACTCCTCGATGCCTTCACTTACAATTCTAAAACTCTGACACCGCCAAGCGACTACCGACCTCAGTACGTGATATCAATTTCAACTAAATACGACCTTACTGTCCCAGGCAAAAACGCACTCAAAGACGCAAATACAAACCGAAAAACGGATCACACAAACTCGCGCAAAAGCTACGTTTTCGTCTTATGTAGTTACAAATTAAACACTTTCCGTTACTCTCCTTTCATTCCACTGTGGAAACTAGTATTTTTTTACCTCGCCACACGGTCCGATATCAAAGCAAAGTACGCTCACTGGGCCAGGCGGCGCGGCGCGGCGCGTCTCTGCTCATCGTGTTTTTCAAAACATGCTGCATAAACGTCCGTAACTCCTCGATGCCTTCACTTACAATTTTAAAACTCTGACACCGCCAAGCGACTACCGACCTCAGTACGTGATATCAATTTCAACTAAATACGACCTTACTGTCCCAGGCAAAAACGCACTCAAAGACGCAAATACAAACCGAAAAACGGATCACACAAACTCGCGCAAAAGCTACGTTTTCGTCTTATGTAGTTACAAATTAAACACTTTCCGTTACTCTCCTTTCATTCCACTGTGGAAACTAGTATTTTTTTACCTCGCCACACGGTCCGATATCAAAGCAAACTACGCTCACTGGGCCAGGCGGCGCGGCGCGTCTCTGCACTTCGTGTTTCAAATCATGCTGCATAAACGTCCGTAACTCCTCGATGCCTTCACTTACAATTTTAAAACTCTGACACCGCCAAGCGACTACCGACCTCAGTACGTGATATCAATTTCAACTAGATACGACCTTACTGTCCCAGGCAAAAACGCACTCAAAGACGCAAATACAAACCGAAAAACGGATCACACAAACTCGCGCAAAAGCTACGTTTTCGTCTTATGTAGTTACAAATTAAACACTTTCCGTTACTCTCCTTTCATTCCACTGTGGAAACTAGTATTTTTTTACCTCGCCACACGGTCCGATATCAAAGCAAAGTACGCTCACTGGGCCAGGCGGCGCGGCGCGGCGCGTCTCTGCTCATTGTGTTTTTCAAAACATGCTGCATAAACGTCCGTAACTCCTCGATGCCTTCACTTACAATTTTAAAACTCTGACACCGCCAAGCGACTACCGACCTCAGTACGTGATATCAATTTCAACTAAATACGACCTTACTGTCCCAGGCAAAAACGCACTCAAAGACGCAAATACAAACCGAAAAACGGATCACACAAACTCGCGCAAAAGCTACGTTTTCGTCTTATGTAGTTACAAATTAAACACTTTCCGTTACTCTCCTTTCATTCCACTGTGGAAACTAGTATTTTTTTACCTCGCCACACGGTACGATATCAAAGCAAAGTACGCTTACTGGGCCAGGCGGCGCGGCGCGGCGCATCTCTGCTCATCGTGTTTTTCAAAACATGCTGCATAAACGTCCGTAACTCCTCGATGCCTTCACTTACAATTTTAAAACTCTGACACCGCCAAGCGACTACCGACCTCAGTACGTGATATCAATTTCAACTAAATACGACCTTACTGTCCCAGGCAAAAACGCACTCAAAGACGCAAATACAAACCGAAAAACGGATCACACAAACTCGCGCAAAAGCTACGTTTTCGTCTTATGTAGTTACAAATTAAACACTTTCCGTTACTCTCCTTTCATTCCACTGTGGAAACTAGTATTTTTTTACCTCGCCACACGGTCCGATATCAAAGCAAAGTACGCTCACTGGGCCAGGCGGCGCGGCGCGGCGCATCTCTGCTCATCGTGTTTTTCAAAACATGCTGCATAAACGTCCGTAACTCCTCGATGCCTTCACTTACAATTTTAAAACTCTGACACCGCCAAGCGACTACCGACCTCAGTACGTGATATCAATTTCAACTAAATACGACCTTACTGTCCCAGGCAAAAACGCACTCAAAGACGCAAATACAAACCGAAAAACGGATCACACAAACTCGCGCAAAAGCTACGTTTTCGTCTTATGTAGTTACAAATTAAACACTTTCCGTTACTCTCCTTTCATTCCACTGTGGAAACTAGTATTTTTTTACCTCGCCACACGGTCCGATATCAAAGCAAAGTACGCTCACTGGGCCAGGCGGCGCGGCGCGGCGCATCTCTGCTCATCGTGTTTTTCAAAACATGCTGCATAAACGTCCGTAACTCCTCGATGCCTTCACTTACAATTTTAAAACTCTGACACCGCCAAGCGACTACCGACCTCAGTACGTGATATCAATTTCAACTAAATACGACCTTACTGTCCCAGGCAAAAACGCACTCAAAGACGCAAATACAAACCGAAAAACGGATCACACAAACTCGCGCAAAAGCTACGTTTTCGTCTTATGTAGTTACAAATTAAACACTTTCCGTTACTCTCCTTTCATTCCACTGTGGAAACTAGTATTTTTTTACCTCGCCACACGGTCCGATATCAAAGCAAAGTACGCTCACTGGGCCAGGCGGCGCGGCGCGGCGCATCTCTGCTCATCGTGTTTTTCAAAACATGCTGCATAAACGTCCGTAACTCCACGATGCCTTCACTTACAATTTTAAAACTCTGACACCGCCAAGCGACTACCGACCTCAGTACGTGATATCAATTTCAACTAAATACGACCTTACTGTCCCAGGCAAAAACGCACTCAAAGACGCAAATACAAACCGAAAAACGGATCACACAAACTCGCGCAAAAGCTACGTTTTCGTCTTATGTAGTTACAAATTAAACACTTTCCGTTACTCTCCTTTCATTCCACTGTGGAAACTAGTATTTTTTTACCTCGCCACACGGTCCGATATCAAAGCAAAGTACGCTCACTGGGCCAGGCGGCGCGGCGCGGCGCATCTCTGCTCATCGTGTTTTTCAAAACATGCTGCATAAACGTCCGTAACTCCTCGATGCCTTCACTTACAATTTTAAAACTCTGACACCGCCAAGCGACTACCGACCTCAGTACGTGATATCAATTTCAACTAAATACGACCTTACTGTCCCAGGCAAAAACGCACTCAAAGACGCAAATACAAACCGAAAAACGGATCACACAAACTCGCGCAAAAGCTACGTTTTCGTCTTATGTGGTTACAAATTAAACACTTTCCGTTACTCTCCTTTCATTCCACTGTGGAAACTAGTATTTTTTTACCTCGCCACACGGTCCGATATCAAAGCAAAGTACGCTCACTGGGCCAGGCGGCGCGGCGCGGCGCGTCTCTGCTCATTGTGTTTTTCAAAACATGCTGCATAAACGTCCGTAACTCCTCGATGCCTTCACTTACAATTTTAAAACTCTGACACCGCCAAGCGACTACCGACCTCAGTACGTGATATCAATTTCAACTAAATACGACCTTACTGTCCCAGGCAAAAACGCACTCAAAGACGCAAATACAAACCGAAAAACGGATCACACAAACTCGCGCAAAAGCTACGTTTTCGTCTTATGTAGTTACAAATTAAACACTTTCCGTTACTCTCCTTTCATTCCACTGTGGAAACTAGTATTTTTTTACCTCGCCACACGGTCCGATATCAAAGCAAAGTACGCTCACTGGGCCAGGCGGCGCGGCGCGGCGCATCTCTGCTCATCGTGTTTTTCAAAACATGCTGCATAAACGTCCGTAACTCCTCGATGCCTTCACTTACAATTTTAAAACTCTGACACCGCCAAGCGACTACCGACCTCAGTACGTGATATCAATTTCAACTAAATACGACCTTACTGTCCCAGGCAAAAACGCACTCAAAGACGCAAATACAAACCGAAAAACGGATCACACAAACTCGCGCAAAAGCTACGTTTTCGTCTTATGTAGTTACAAATTAAACACTTTCCGTTACTCTCCTTTCATTCCACTGTGGAAACTAGTATTTTTTTACCTCGCCACACGGTCCGATATCAAAGCAAAGTACGCTCACTGGGCCAGGCGGCGCGGCGCGGCGCATCTCTGCTCATCGTGTTTTTCAAAACATGCTGCATAAACGTCCGTAACTCCTCGATGCCTTCACTTACAATTTTAAAACTCTGACACCGCCAAGCGACTACCGACCTCAGTACGTGATATCAATTTCAACTAAATACGACCTTACTGTCCCAGGCAAAAACGCACTCAAAGCCGCAAATACAAACCGAAAAACGGATCACACAAACTCGCGCAAAAGCTACGTTTTCGTCTTATGTAGTTACAAATTAAACACTTTCCGTTACTCTCCTTTCATTCCACTGTGGAAACTAGTATTTTTTTACCTCGCCACACGGTCCGATATCAAAGCAAAGTACGCTCACTGGGCCAGGCGGCGCGGCGCGGCGCGTCTCTGCTCATTGTGTTTTTCAAAACATGCTGCATAAACGTCCGTAACTCCTCGATGCCTTCACTTACAATTTTAAAACTCTGACACCGCCAAGCGACTACCGACCTCAGTACGTGATATCAATTTCAACTAAATACGACCTTACTGTCCCAGGCAAAAACGCACTCAAAGACGCAAATACAAACCGAAAAACGGATCACACAAACTCGCGCAAAAGCTACGTTTTCGTCTTATGTAGTTACAAATTAAACACTTTCCGTTACTCTCCTTTCATTCCACTGTGGAAACTAGTATTTTTTTACCTCGCCACACGGTCCGATATCAAAGCAAAGTACGCTCACTGGGCCAGGCGGCGCGGCGCGGCGCATCTCTGCTCATCGTGTTTTTCAAAACATGCTGCATAAACGTCCGTAACTCCTCGATGCCTTCACTTACAATTTTAAAACTCTGACACCGCCAAGCGACTACCGACCTCAGTACGTGATATCAATTTCAACTAAATACGACCTTACTGTCCCAGGCAAAAACGCACTCAAAGACGCAAATACAAACCGAAAAACGGATCACACAAACTCGCGCAAAAGCTACGTTTTCGTCTTATGTAGTTACAAATTAAACACTTTCCGTTACTCTCCTTTCATTCCACTGTGGAAACTAGTATTTTTTTACCTCGCCACACGGTCCGATATCAAAGCAAAGTACGCTCACTGGGCCAGGCGGCGCGGCGCGGCGCGTCTCTGCTCATTGTGTTTTTCAAAACATGCTGCATAAACGTCCGTAACTCCTCGATGCCTTCACTTACAATTTTAAAACTCTGACACCGCCAAGCGACTACCGACCTCAGTACGTGATATCAATTTCAACTAAATACGACCTTACTGTCCCAGGCAAAAACGCACTCAAAGACGCAAATACAAACCGAAAAACGGATCACACAAACTCGCGCAAAAGCTACGTTTTCGTCTTATGTAGTTACAAATTAAACACTTTCCGTTACTCTCCTTTCATTCCACTGTGGAAACTAGTATTTTTATACCTCGCCACACGGTCCGATATCAAAGCAAAGTACGCTCACTGGGCCAGGCGGCGCGGCGCGGCGCGTCTCTGCTCATTGTGTTTTTCAAAACATGCTGCATAAACGTCCGTAACTCCTCGATGCCTTCACTTACAATTTCAAAACTCTGACACCGCCAAGCGACTACCGACCTCAGTACGTGATATCAATTTCAACTAAATACGACCTTACTGTCCCAGGCAAAAACGCACTCAAAGACGCAAATACAAACCGAAAAACGGATCACACAAACTCGCGCAAAAGCTACGTTTTCGTCTTATGTAGTTACAAATTAAACACTTTCCGTTACTCTCCTTTCATTCCACTGTGGAAACTAGTATTTTTTTACCTCGCCACACGGTCCGATATCAAAGCAAAGTACGCTCACTGGGCCAGGCGGCGCGGCGCGGCGCGTCTCTGCTCATTGTGTTTTTCAAAACATGCTGCATAAACGTCCGTAACTCCTCGATGCCTTCACTTACAATTTTAAAACTCTGACACCGCCAAGCGACTACCGACCTCAGTACGTGATATCAATTTCAACTAAATACGACCTTACTGTCCCAGGCAAAAACGCACTCAAAGACGCAAATACAAACCGAAAAACGGATCACACAAACTCGCGCAAAAGCTACGTTTTCGTCTTATGTAGTTACAAATTAAACACTTTCCGTTACTCTCCTTTCATTCCACTGTGGAAACTAGTATTTTTTTACCTCGCCACACGGTCCGATATCAAAGCAAAGTACGCTCACTGGGCCAGGCGGCGCGGCGCGGCGCGTCTCTGCTCATTGTGTTTTTCAAAACATGCTGCATAAACGTCCGTAACTCCTCGATGCCTTCACTTACAATTTTAAAACTCTGACACCGCCAAGCGACTACCGACCTCAGTACGTGATATCAATTTCAACTAAATACGACCTTACTGTCCCAGGCAAAAACGCACTCAAAGACGCAAATACAAACCGAAAAACGGATCACACAAACTCGCGCAAAAGCTACGTTTTCGTCTTATGTAGTTACAAATTAAACACTTTCCGTTACTCTCCTTTCATTCCACTGTGGAAACTAGTATTTTTTTACCTCGCCACACGGTCCGATATCAAAGCAAAGTACGCTCACTGGGCCAGGCGGCGCGGCGCGGCGCATCTCTGCTCATCGTGTTTTTCAAAACATGCTGCATAAACGTCCGTAACTCCTCGATGCCTTCACTTACAATTTTAAAACTCTGACACCGCCAAGCGACTACCGACCTCAGTACGTGATATCAATTTCAACTAAATACGACCTTACTGTCCCAGGCAAAAACGCACTCAAAGACGCAAATACAAACCGAAAAACGGATCACACAAACTCGCGCAAAAGCTACGTTTTCGTCTTATGTAGTTACAAATTAAACACTTTCCGTTACTCTCCTTTCATTCCACTGTGGAAACTAGTATTTTTTTACCTCGCCACACGGTCCGATATCAAAGCAAACTACGCTCACTGGGCCAGGCGGCGCGGCGCGGCGCATCTCTGCTCATCGTGTTTTTCAAAACATGCTGCATAAACGTCCGTAACTCCTCGATGCCTTCACTTACAATTTTAAAACTCTGACACCGCCAAGCGACTACCGACCTCAGTACGTGATATCAATTTCAACTAAATACGACCTTACTGTCCCAGGCAAAAACGCACTCAAAGACGCAAATACAAACCGAAAAACGGATCACACAAACTCGCGCAAAAGCTACGTTTTCGTCTTATGTAGTTACAAATTAAACACTTTCCGTTACTCTCCTTTCATTCCACTGTGGAAACTAGTATTTTTTTACCTCGCCACACGGTCCGATATCAAAGCAAAGTACGCTCACTGGGCCAGGCGGCGCGGCGCGGCGCGTCTCTGCTCATTGTGTTTTTCAAAACATGCTGCATAAACGTCCGTAACTCCTCGATGCCTTCACTTACAATTCTAAAACTCTGACACCGCCAAGCGACTACCGACCTCAGTACGTGATATCAATTTCAACTAAATACGACCTTACTGTCCCAGGCAAAAACGCACTCAAAGACGCAAATACAAACCGAAAAACGGATCACACAAACTCGCGCAAAAGCTACGTTTTCGTCTTATGTAGTTACAAATTAAACACTTTCCGTTACTCTCCTTTCATTCCACTGTGGAAACTAGTATTTTTTTACCTCGCCACACGGTCCGATATCAAAGCAAAGTACGCTCACTGGGCCAGGCGGCGCGGCGCGGCGCATCTCTGCTCATCGTGTTTTTCAAAACATGCTGCATAAACGTCCGTAACTCCTCGATGCCTTCACTTACAATTTTAAAACTCTGACACCGCCAAGCGACTACCGACCTCAGTACGTGATATCAATTTCAACTAAATACGACCTTACTGTCCCAGGCAAAAACGCACTCAAAGACGCAAATACAAACCGAAAAACGGATCACACAAACTCGCGCAAAAGCTACGTTTTCGTCTTATGTAGTTACAAATTAAACACTTTCCGTTACTCTCCTTTCATTCCACTGTGGAAACTAGTATTTTTTTACCTCGCCACACGGTCCGATATCAAAGCAAAGTACGCTCACTGGGCCAGGCGGCGCGGCGCGGCGCATCTCTGCTCATCGTGTTTTTCAAAACATGCTGCATAAACGTCCGTAACTCCTCGATGCCTTCACTTACAATTTTAAAACTCTGACACCGCCAAGCGACTACCGACCTCAGTACGTGATATCAATTTCAACTAAATACGACCTTACTGTCCCAGGCAAAAACGCACTCAAAGACGCAAATACAAACCGAAAAACGGATCACACAAACTCGCGCAAAAGCTACGTTTTCGTCTTATGTAGTTACAAATTAAACACTTTCCGTTACTCTCCTTTCATTCCACTGTGGAAACTAGTATTTTTTTACCTCGCCACACGGTCCGATATCAAAGCAAAGTACGCTCACTGGGCCAGGCGGCGCGGCGCGGCGCGTCTCTGCTCATCGTGTTTTTCAAAACATGCTGCATAAACGTCCGTAACTCCTCGATGCCTTCACTTACAATTTTAAAACTCTGACACCGCCAAGCGACTACCGACCTCAGTACGTGATACCAATTTCAACTACATACGACCTTACTGTCCCAGGCAAAAACGCACTCAAAGACGCAAATACAAACCGAAAAGAAAAACGGATTACACAAACTCACGCAAAAGCTACTTCTTCGTCACATGTAATTACAAATTAACCACTTTCCGATACTCTCCTTTCATTCTACTGTGGAAACTAGTATTTTTTTACGTCGCCACACGGTCCTATATCAAAGCAAACTACGCTCACTGGGCCAGGCGGCGCGGCGCGTCTCTGCTCTTCGTGTTTCAAATCATGCTGCATAAACGTCCGTAACTCCTCGATGCCTTCACTTACAATTTTAAAACTCTGACACCGCCAAGCGACTACCGACCTCAGTACGTGATATCAATTTCAACTACATACGACCTTACTGTCCCAGGCAAAAACGCACTCAAAGACGCAAATACAAACCGAAAAACGGATCACACAAACTCGCGCAAAAGCTACGTTTTCGTCTTATGTAGTTACAAATTAAACACTTTCCGTTACTCTCCTTTCATTCCACTGTGGAAACTAGTATTTTTTTACCTCGCCACACGGTCCGATATCAAAGCAAAGTACGCTCACTGGGCCAGGCGGCGCGGCGCGGCGCGTCTCTGCTCATTGTGTTTTTCAAAACATGCTGCATAAACGTCCGTAACTCCTCGATGCCTTCACTTACAATTTTAAAACTCTGACACCGCCAAGCGACTACCGACCTCAGTACGTGATATCAATTTCAACTAAATACGACCTTACTGTCCCAGGCAAAAACGCACTCAAAGACGCAAATACAAACCGAAAAACGGATCTCACAAACTCGCGCAAAAGCTACGTTTTCGTCTTATGTAGTTACAAATTAAACACTTTCCGTTACTCTCCTTTCATTCCACTGTGGAAACTAGTATTTTTTTACCTCGCCACACGGTCCGATATCAAAGCAAAGTACGCTCACTGGGCCAGGCGGCGCGGCGCGGCGCATCTCTGCTCATCGTGTTTTTCAAAACATGCTGCATAAACGTCCGTAACTCCTCGATGCCTTCACTTACAATTTTAAAACTCTGACACCGCCAAGCGACTACCGACCTCAGTACGTGATATCAATTTCAACTAAATACGACCTTACTGTCCCAGGCAAAAACGCACTCAAAGACGCAAATACAAACCGAAAAACGGATCACACAAACTCGCGCAAAAGCTACGTTTTCGTCTTATGTAGTTACAAATTAAACACTTTCCGTTACTCTCCTTTCATTCCACTGTGGAAACTAGTATTTTTTTACCTCGCCACACGGTCCGATATCAAAGCAAACTACGCTCACTGGGCCAGGCGGCGCGGCGCGTCTCTGCTCTTCGTGTTTCAAAACATGCTGCATAAACGTCCGTAACTCCTCGATGCCTTCACTTACAATTTTAAAACTCTGACACCGCCAAGCGACTACCGACCTCAGTACGTGATATCAATTTCAACTAAATACGACCTTACTGTCCCAGGCAAAAACGCACTCAAAGACGCAAATACAAACCGAAAAGAAAAACGGATTACACAAACTCACGTAAAAGCTACTTCTTCGTCACATGTAATTACAAATTAACCACTTTCCGATACTCTCCTTTCATTCTACTGTGGAAACTAGTATTTTTTTACCTCGCCACACGGTCCTATATCAAAGCAAACTACGCTCACTGGGCCAGGCGGCGCGGCGCGTCTCTGCTCTTCGTGTTTCAAATCATGCTGCATAAACGTCCGTAACTCCTCGATGCCTTCACTTACAATTTTAAAACTCTGACACCGCCAAGCGACTACCGACCTCAGTACGTGATACCAATTTCAACTACATACGACCTTACTGTCCCAGGCAAAAACGCACTCAAAGACGCAAATACAAACCGAAAAGAAAAACGGATAACACAAACTCACGCAAAAGCTACTTCTTCGTCACATGTAATTACAAATTAACCACTTTCCGATACTCTCCTTTCATTCTACTGTGGAAACTAGTATTTTTTTACGTCGCCACACGGTCCTATATCAAAGCAAACTACGCTCACTGGGCCAGGCGGCGCGGCGCGTCTCTGCCCTTCCTGTTTCGAAACACGCTGCATAAACGTCCGTAACTCCTCGATGCCTTCACTTACAATTTTAAAACTCTGACACCGCCAAGCGACTACCGACCTCAGTACGTGATATCAACTTCAACTACATACGACCTTCCTATCCCAGGCAAAAACGCACTCAAAGACGCAAATACAAACCGAAAAACGGATCACACAAACTCGCGCAAAAGCTACGTTTTCGTCTTATGTAGTTACAAATTAAACACTTTCCGTTACTCTCCTTTCATTCCACTGTGGAAACTAGTATTTTTTTACCTCGCCACTTGGACCGATATCAAAGCAAAGTACGCTCACTGGGCCAGGCGGCGCGGCGCGGCGCGCCTCTGCTCATCGTGTTTTTCAAAACATGCTGCATAAACGTCCGTAACTCCTCGATGCCTTCACTTACAATTTTAAAACTCTGACACCGCCAAGCGACTACCGACCTCAGTACGTGATATCAATTTCAACTAAATACGACCTTACTGTCCCAGGCAAAAACGCACTCAAGGACGCAAATACAAACCGAAAAGAAAAACGGATTACACAAACTCACGCAAAAGCTACTTCTTCGTCACATGTAATTACAAATTAACCACTTTCCGATACTCTCCTTTCATTCTACTGTGGAAACTAGTATTTTTTTACCTCGCCACACGGTCCTATATCAAAGCAAACTACGCTCACTGGGCCAGGCGGCGCGGCGCGTCTCTGCTCTTCGTGTTTCAAATCATGCTGCATAAACGTCCTTAACTCCTCGATGCCTTCACTTACAATTTTAAAACTCTGACACCGCCAAGCGACTACCGACCTCAGTACGTGATATCAATTTCAACTAGATACGACCTTACTGTCCCAGGCAAAAACGCACTCAAAGACGCAAATACAAACCGAAAAACGGATCACACAAACTCGCGCAAAAGCTACGTTTTCGTCTTATGTAGTTACAAATTGAACACTTTCCGTTACTCTCCTCTTATTCCACTGTGGAAACTAGTATTTTTTTACCTCGCCACACGGTCCGATATCAAAGCAAAGTACGCTCACTGGGCCAGTCGGCGCGGCGCGGCGCGTCTCTGCTCATTGTGTTTTTCAAAACATGCTGCATAAACGTCCGTAACTCCTCGATGCCTTCACTTACAATTTTAAAACTCTGACACCGCCAAGCGACTACCGACCTCAGTACGTGATATCAATTTCAACTAAATACGACCTTACTGTCCCAGGCAAAAACGCACTCAAAGACGCAAATACAAACCGAAAAGAAAAACGGATTACACAAACTCACGCAAAAGCTACTTCTTCGTCACATATAATTACAAATTAACCACTTTCCGATACTCTCCTTTCATTCTACTGTGGAAACTAGTATTTTTTTACGTCGCCACACGGTCCTATATCAAAGCAAACTACGCTCACTGGGCCAGGCGGCGCGGCGCGTCCCTGCTCTTCGTGTTTCAAATCATGCTGCATAAACGTCCGTAACTCCTCGATGCCTTCACTTACAATTTTAAAACTCTGACACCGCCAAGCGACTACCGACCTCAGTACGTGATATCAATTTCAACTAGATACGACCTTACTGTCCCAGGCAAAAACGCACTCAAAGACGCAAATACAAACCGAAAAACGGATCACACAAACTCGCGCAAAAGCTACGTTTTCGTCTTATGTAGTTACAAATTAAACACTTTCCGTTACTCTCCTTTCATTCCACTGTGGAAATTAGTATTTTTTTACGTCGCCACACGGTCCTATATCAAAGCAAACTACGCTCACTGGGCCAGGCGGCGCGGCGCGTCTCTGCTCTTCGTGTTTCAAATCATGCTGCATAAACGTCCGTAACTCCTCGATGCCTTCACTTACAATTTTAAAACTCTGACACCGCCAAGCGACTACCGACCTCAGTACGTGATATCAATTTCAACTAGATACGACCTTACTGTCCCAGGCAAAAACGCACTCAAAGACGCAAATACAAACCGAAAAACGGATCACACAAACTCGCGCAAAAGCTACGTTTTTGTCTTATGTAGTTACAAATTAAACACTTTCCGTTACTCTCCTTTCATTCCACTGTGGAAACTAGTATTTTTTTACCTCGCCACACGGTCCTATATCTAAGCAAACTACGCTCACTGGGCCAGGCGGCGCGGCGCGGCGCGTCTCTGCTCATCGTGTTTTTCAAAACATGCTGCATAAACGTCCGTAACTCCTCGATGCCTTCACTTACAATTTTAAAACTCTGACACCGCCAAGCGACTACCGACCTCAGTACGTGATATCAATTTCAACTACATACGACCTTACTGTCCCAGGCAAAAACGCACTCAAAGACGCAAATACAAACCGAAAAACGGATCACACAAACTCGCGCAAAAGCTACTTCTTCGTCACATGTAATTACAAATTAACCACTTTCCGATACTCTCCTTTCATTCTACTGTGGAAACTAGTATTTTTTTACCTCGCCACACGGTCCTATATCAAAGCAAAGTACGCTCACTGGGCCAGGCGGCGTGGCGCGGCGCGTCTCTGCTCATCGTGTTTTTCAAAACATGCTGCATAAACGTCCGTAACTCCTCGATGCCTTCACTTACAATTTTAAAACTCTGACACCGCCAAGCGACTACCGACCTGAGTACGTGATATCAATTTCAACTAACTACGACCTTACTGTCCCAGGCAAAAACGCACTGAAAGACGCAAATACAAAGCGAAAAGAAAAACGGATTACACAAACTCACGCAAAAGCTACTTCTTCGTCACATGTAATTACAAATTAACCACTTTCCGATACTCTCCTTTCATTCTACTGTGGAAACTAGTATTTTTTTACGTCGCCACACGGTCCTATATCAAAGCAAACTACGCTCACTGGGCCAGGCGGCGCGGCGCGTCTCTGCTCTTCGTGTTTCAAATCATGCTGCATAAACGTCCGTAACTCCTCGATGCCTTCACTTACAATTTTAAAACTCTGACACCGCCAAGCGACTACCGAACTCAGTACGTGATATCAATTTCAACTAGATACGACCTTACTGTCCCAGGCAAAAACGCACTCAAAGACGCAAATACAAACCGAAAAACGGATCACACAAACTCGCGCAAAAGCTACGTTTTCGTCTTATGTAGTTACAAATTAAACACTTTCCGTTACTCTCCTTTCATTCCACTGTGGAAACTAGTATTTTTTTACCTCGCCACACGGTCCTATATCTAAGCAAACTACGCTCACTGGGCCAGGCGGCGCGGCGCGGCGCGTCTCTGCTCATCGTGTTTTTCAAAACATGCTGCATAAACGTCCGTAACTCCTCGATGCCTTCACTTACAATTTTAAAACTCTGACACCGCCAAGCGACTACCGACCTCAGTACGTGATATCAATTTCAACTACATACGACCTTACTGTCCCAGGCAAAAACGCACTCAAAGACGCAAATACAAACCGAAAAGAAAAAAGGATTACACAAACTCACGCAAAAGCTACTTCTTCGTCACATGTAATTACAAATTAACCACTTTCCGATACTCTCCTTTCATTCTACTGTGGAAACTAGTATTTTTTTACCTCGCCACACGGTCCGATATCAAAGCAAAGTACGCTCACTGGGCCAGGCGGCGCGGCGCGGCGCGTCTCTGCTCATCGTGTTTTTCAAAACATGCTGCATAATCGTCCGTAACCTCTCGATGCCTTCACTTACAATTTTAAAACTCTGACACCGCCAAGCGACTACCGACCTCAGTACGTGATATCAATTTCAACTAGATACGACCTTACTGTCCCAGAGAAAGACGCACTCAAAGACGCAAATACAAACCGAAAAGAAAAACGGATTACACAAACTCACGCGAAAGCTACTTCTTCGTCACATGTAATTACAAATTAACCACTTTCCGATACTCTCCTTTCATTCTACTGTGGAAACTAGTATTTTTTTACCTCGCCACACGGTCCGATATCAAAGCAAAGTACGCTCACTGGGCCAGGCGGCGCGGCGCGGCGCGTCTCTGCTCATCGTGTTTTTCAAAACATGCTGCATAATCGTCCGTAACCTCTCGATGCCTTCACTTACAATTTTAAAACTCTGACACCGCCAAGCGACTACCGACCTCAGTACGTGATATCAATTTCAACTAGATACGACCTTACTGTCCCAGAGAAAGACGCACTCAAAGACGCAAATACAAACCGAAAAGAAAAACGGATTACACAAACTCACGCGAAAGCTACTTCTTCGTCACATGTAATTACAAATTAACCACTTTCCGATACTCTCCTTTCATTCTACTGTGGAAACTAGTATTTTTTTACCTCGCCACACGGTCCGATATCAAAGCAAAGTACGCTCACTGGGCCAGGCGGCGCGGCGCGGCGCGTCTCTGCTCATCGTGTTTTTCAAAACATGCTGCATAATCGTCCGTAACCTCTCGATGCCTTCACTTACAATTTTAAAACTCTGACACCGCCAAGCGACTACCGACCTCAGTACGTGATATCAATTTCAACTAACTACGACCTTACTGTCCCAGGCAAAAACGCACTGAAAGACGCAAATACAAACCGAAAAGAAAAACGGATTACACAAACTCACGCGAAAGCTACTTCTTCGTCACATGTAATTACAAATTAACCACTTTCCGATACTCTCCTTTCATTCTACTGTGGAAACTAGTATTTTTTTACCTCGCCACACGGTCCGATATCAAAGCAAAGTACGCTCACTGGGCCAGGCGGCGCGGCGCGGCGCGTCTCTGCTCATCGTGTTTTTCAAAACATGCTGCATAATCGTCCGTAACCTCTCGATGCCTTCACTTACAATTTTAAAACTCTGACACCGCCAAGCGACTACCGACCTCAGTACGTGATATCAATTTCAACTAGATACGACCTTACTGTCCCAGAGAAAGACGCACTCAAAGACGCAAATACAAACCGAAAAGAAAAACGGATTACACAAACTCACGCGAAAGCTACTTCTTCGTCACATGTAATTACAAATTAACCACTTTCCGATACTCTCCTTTCATTCTACTGTGGAAACTAGTATTTTTTTACCTCGCCACACGGTCCGATATCAAAGCAAAGTACGCTCACTGGGCCAGGCGGCGCGGCGCGGCGCGTCTCTGCTCATCGTGTTTTTCAAAACATGCTGCATAATCGTCCGTAACCTCTCGATGCCTTCACTTACAATTTTAAAACTCTGACACCGCCAAGCGACTACCGACCTCAGTACGTGATATCAATTTCAACTAACTACGACCTTACTGTCCCAGGCAAAAACGCACTGAAAGACGCAAATACAAACCGAAAAGAAAAACGGATTACACAAACTCACGCAAAAGCTACTTCTTCGTCACATGTAATTACAAATTAACCACTTTCCGATACTCTCCTTTCATTCTACTGTGGAAACTAGTATTTTTTTACGTCGCCACACGGTCCTATATCAAAGCAAACTACGCTCACTGGGCCAGGCGGCGCGGCGCGTCTCTGCTCTTCGTGTTTCAAATCATGCTGCATAAACGTCCGTAACTCCTCGATGCCTTCACTTACAATTTTATAACTCTGACACCGCCAAGCGACTACCGACCTCAGTACGTGATATCAATTTCAACTACATACGACCTCACTGTCCCAGGCAATAACGCACTCAAAGACGCAAATACAAACCGAAAAGAAAAACGGATTACACAAACTCACGCAAAAGCTACTTCTTCGTCACATGTAATTACAAATTAACCACTTTCCGATACTCTCCTTTCATTCTACTGTGGAAACTAGTATTTGTTTACGTCGCCACACGGTCCTATATCAAAGCAAACTACGCTCACTGGGCCAGGCGGCGCGGCGCGTCTCTGCTCTTCGTGTTTCAAATAATGCTGCATAAACGTCCGTAACTCCTCGATGCCTTCACTTACAATTTTAAAACTCTGACACCGCCAAGCGACTACCGACCTCAGTACGTGATATCAATTTCAACTAGATACGACCTTACTGTCCCAGGCAAAAACGCACTCAAAGACGCAAATACAAACCGAAAAACGGATCACACAAACTCGCGCAAAAGCTACGTTTTCGTCTTATGTAGTTACAAAATAAACACTTTCCGTTACTCTCCTTTCATTCCACTGTGGAAACTAGTATTTTTTTACCTCGCCACACGGTCCGATATCAAAGCAAAGTACGCTCACTGGGCCAGGCGGGGCGGCGCGGCGCGTCTCTGCTCATCGTGTTTTTCAAAACATGCTGCATAAACGTCCGTAACTCCTCGATGCCTACACTTACAATTTTAAAACTCTGACACCGCCAAGCGACTACCGACCTCAGTACGTGATATCAATTTCAACTAGATACGACCTTACTGTCCCAGGCAAAAACGCACTCAAAGACGCAAATACAAACCGAAAAACGGATCACACAAACTCGCGCAAAAGCTACGTTTTCGTCTTATGTAGTTACAAATTAAACACTTTCCGTTACTCTCCTTTCATTCCACTGTGGAAACTAGTATTTTTTTACCTCGCCACACGGTCCGATATCAAAGCAAAGTACGCTCACTGGGCCAGGCGGCGCGGCGCGGCGCGTCTCTGCTCATCGTGTTTTTCAAAACATGCTGCATAAAACCGTAACTCCTCGATGCCTTCACTTACAATTTTAAAACTCTGACACCGCCAAGCGACTACCGACCTCAGTACGTGATATCAATTTCAACTAGATACGACCTTACTGTCCCAGGCAAAAACGCACTCAAAGACGCAAATACAAACCGAAAAACGGATCACACAAACTCGCGCAAAAGCTACGTTTTCGTCTTATGTAGTTACAAATTAAACACTTTCCGTTACTCTCCTTTCATTCCACTGTGGAAACTAGTATTTGTTTACGTCGCCACACGGTCCTATATCAAAGCAAACTACGCTCACTGGGCCAGGCGGCGCGGCGCGTCTCTGCTCTTCGTGTTTCAAATCATGCTGCATAAACGTCCGTAACTCCTCGATGCCTTCACTTACAATTTTAAAACTCTGACACCGCCAAGCGACTACCGACCTCAGTACGTGATATCAATTTCAACTAGATACGACCTTACTGTCCCAGGCAAAAACGCACTCAAAGACGCAAATACAAACCGAAAAACGGATCACACAAACTCGCGCAAAAGCTACGTTTTCGTCTTATGTAGTTACAAATTAAACACTTTCCGTTACTCTCCTTTCATTCCACTGTGGAAACTAGTATTTTTTTACCTCGCCACACGGTCCGATATCAAAGCAAAGTACGCTCACTGGGCCAGGCGGCGCGGCGCGGCGCGTCTCTGCTCATCGTGTTTTTCAAAACATGCTGCATAAACGTCCGTAACTCCTCGATGCCTACACTTACAATTTTAAAACTCTGACACCGCCAAGCGACTACCGACCTCAGTACGTGATATCAATTTCAACTAGATACGACCTTACTGTCCCAGGCAAAAACGCACTCAAAGACGCAAATACAAACCGAAAAACGGATCACACAAACTCGCGCAAAAGCTACGTTTTTGTCTTATGTAGTTACAAATTAAACACTTTCCGTTACTCTCCTTTCATTCCACTGTGGAAACTAGTATTTTTTTACCTCGCCACACGGTCCGATATCAAAGCAAAGTACGCTCACTGGGCCAGGCGGCGCGGCGCGGCGCGGCGCGTCTCTGCTCATCGTGTTTTTCAAAACATGCTGCATAATCGTCCGTAACTCCTCGATGCCTTCACTTACAATTTTAAAACTCTGACACCGCCAAGCGACTACCGACCTCAGTACGTGATATCAATTTCAACTAAATACGACCTTACTGTCCCAGGCAAAAACGCACTCAAAGACGCAAATACAAACCGAAAAACGGATCACACAAACTCGCGCAAAAGCTACGTTTTCGTCTTATGTAGTTACAAATTAAACACTTTCCGTTACTCTCCTTTCATTCCACTGTGGAAACTAGTATTTTTTTACCTCGCCACACGGTCCGATATCAAAGCAAAGTACGCTCACTGGGCCAGGCGGCGCGGCGCGGTGCGTCTCTGCTCATCGTGTTTTTCAAAACATGCTGCATAAACGTCCGTAACTCCTCGATGCCTTCACTTACAATTTTAAAACTCTGACACCGCCAAGCGACTACCGACCTCAGTACGTGATATCAATTTCAACTAGATACGACCTTACTGTCCCAGGCAAAAACGCACTCAAAGACGCAAATACAAACCGAAAAGAAAAACGGATTACACAAACTCACGCAAAAGCTACTTCTTCGTCACATGTAATTACAAATTAACCACTTTCCGATACTCTCCTTTCATTCTACTGTGGAAACTAGTATTTTTTTACCTCGCCACACGGTCCTATATCAAAGCAAACTACGCTCACTGGGCCAGGCGGCGCGGCGCGTCTCTGCTCTTCGTGTTTCAAATCATGCTGCATAAACGTCCGTAACTCCTCGATGCCTTCACTTACAATTTTAAAACTCTGACACCGCCAAGCGACTACCGACCTCAGTACGTGATATCAATTTCAACTAAATACGACCTTACTGTCCCAGGCAAAAACGCACTCAAAGACGCAAATACAAACCGAAAAACGGATCACACAAACTCGCGCAAAAGCTACGTTTTCGTCTTATGTAGTTACAAATTAAACACTTTCCGTTACTCTCCTTTCATTCCACTGTGGAAACTAGTATTTTTTTACCTCGCCACACGGTCCGATATCAAAGCAAAGTACGCTCACTGGGCCAGGCGGCGCGGCGCGGCGCGGCGCGTCTCTGCTCATCGTGTTTTTCAAAACATGCTGCATAATCGTCCGTAACTCCTCGATGCCTTCACTTACAATTTTAAAACTCTGACACCGCCAAGCGACTACCGACCTCAGTACGTGATATCAATTTCAACTAAATACGACCTTACTGTCCCAGGCAAAAACGCACTCAAAGACGCAAATACAAACCGAAAAACGGATCACACAAACTCGCGCAAAAGCTACGTTTTCGTCTTATGTAGTTACAAATTAAACACTTTCCGTTACTCTCCTTTCATTCCACTGTGGAAACTAGTATTTTTTTACCTCGCCACACGGTCCGATATCAAAGCAAAGTACGCTCACTGGGCCAGGCGGCGCGGCGCGGCGCGTCTCTGCTCATCGTGTTTTTCAAAACATGCTGCATAAACGTCCGTAACTCCTCGATGCCTTCACTTACAATTTTAAAACTCTGACACCGCCAAGCGACTACCGACCTCAGTACGTGATATCAATTTCAACTAAATACGACGATACTGTCCCAGGCAAAAACGCACTCAAAGACGCAAATACAAACCGAAAAGAAAAACGGATTACACAAACTCACGCAAAAGCTACTTCTTCGTCACATGTAATTACAAATTAACCACTTTCCGATACTCTCCTTTCATTCTACTGTGGAAACTAGTATTTTTTTACGTCGCCACACGGTCCTATATCAAAGCAAACTACTCTCACTGGGCCAGGCGGCGCGGCGCGTCTCTGCTCTTCGTGTTTCAAATCATGCTGCATAAACGTCCGTAACTCCTCGATGCCTTCACTTACAATTTTAAAACTCTGACACCGCCAAGCGACTACCGACCTCAGTACGTGATATCAATTTCAACTAGATACGACCTTACTGTCCCAGGCAAAAACGCACTCAAAGACGCAAATACAAACCGAAAAACGGATCACACAAACTCGCGCAAAAGCTACGTTTTCGTCTTATGTAGTTACAAATTAAACACTTTCCGTTACTCTCCTTTCATTCCACTGTGGAAACTAGTATTTTTTTACCTCGCCACACGGTCCGATATCAAAGCAAAGTACGCTCACTGGGCCAAGCGGCGCGGCGCGGCGCGGCGCGTCTCTGCTCATCGTGTTTTTCAAAACATGCTGCATAAACGTCCGTAACTCCTCGATGCCTTCACTTACAATTTTAAAACTCTGACACCGCCAAGCGACTACCGACCTCAGTACGTGATATCAATTTCAACTAAATACGACCTTAGTGTCCCAGGCAAAAACGCACTCAAAGACGCAAATACAAACCGAAAAGAAAAACGGATTACACAAACTCACGCAAAAGCTACTTCTTCGTCACATGTAATTATAAATAAACCACTTTCCGATACTCTCCTTTCATTCTACTGTGGAAACTAGTATTTTTTTACGTCGCCACACGGTCCTATATCAAAGCAAACTACGCTCACTGGGCCAGGCGGCGAGGCGCGTCTCTGCTCTTCGTGTTTCAAATCATGCTGCATAAACGTCCGTAACTCCTCGATGCCTTCACTTACAATTTTAAAACTCTGACACCGCCAAGCGACTACCGACCTCAGTACGTGATATCAATTTCAACTAAATACGACCTTACTGTCCCAGGCAAAAACGCACTCAAAGACGCAAATACAAACCGAAAAACGGATCACACAAACTCGCGCAAAAGCTACGTTTTCGTCTTATGTAGTTACAAATTAAACACTTTCCGTTACTCTCCTTTCATTTCACTGTGGAAACTAGTATTTTTTTACCTCGCCACACGGTCCGATATCAAAGCAAAGTACGCTCACTGGGCCAGGCGGCGCGGCGCGGCGCGTCTCTGCTCATCGTGTTATTCAAAACATGCTGCATAAACGTCCGTAACTCCTCGATGCCTTCACTTACAATTTTAAAACTCTGACACCGCCAAGCGACTACCGACCTCAGTACGTGATATCAATTTCAACTAAATACGACCTTACTGTCCCAGGCAAAAACGCACTCAAAGACGCAAATACAAACCGAAAAGAAAAACGGATTACACAAACTCACGCAAAAGCTACTTCTTCGTCACATGTAATTACAAATTAACCACTTTCCGATACTCTCCTTTCATTCTACTGTGGAAACTAGTATTTTTTTACGTCGCCACACGGTCCTATATCAAAGCAAACTACGCTCACTGGGCCAGGCGGCGCGGCGCGTCTCTGCTCTTCGTGTTTCAAATCATGCTGCATAAACGTCCGTAACTCCTCGATGCCTTCACTTACAATTTTAAAACTCTGACACCGCCAAGCGACTACCGACCTCAGTACGTGATATCAATTTCAACTAGATACGACCTTACTGTCCCAGGCAAAAACACACTCAAAGACGCAAATACAAACCGAAAAACGGATCACACAAACTCGCGTAAAAGCTACGTTTTCGTCTTATGTAGTTACAAATTAAACACTTTCCGTTACTCTCCTTTCATTCCACTGTGGAAACTAGTATTTTTTTACCTCGCCACACGGTCCTATATCAAAGCAAACTACGCTCACTGGGCCAGGCGGCGCGGCGCGTCTCTGCTCTTCGTGTTACAAATCATGCTGCATAAACGTCCGTAACTCCTCGATGCCTTCACTTACAATTTTAAAACTCTGACACCGCCAAGCGACTACCGACCTCAGTACGTGATATCAATTTCAACTAGATACGACCTTACTGTCCCAGGCAAAAACGCACTCAAAGACGCAAATACAAACCGAAAAACCGATCACACAAACTCGCGCAAAAGCTACGTTTTCGTCTTATGTAGTTACAAATTAAACACTTTCCGTTACTCTCCTTTCATTCCACTGTGGAAACTAGTATTTTTTTACCTCGCCACACGGTCCGATATTAAAGCAAAGTACGCTCACTGGGCCAGGCGGCGCGGCGCGGCGCGTCTCTGCTCATCGGGTTTTTCAAAACATGCTGCATAAACGTCCGTAACTCCTCGATGCCTTCACTTACAATTTTAAAACTCTGACACCGCCAAGCGACTACCGACCTCAGTACGTGATATCAATTTCAACTAAATACGACCTTACTGTCCCAGGCAAAAACGCACTCAAAGACGCAAATACAAACCGAAAAGAAAAACGGATTACACAAACTCACGCAAAAGCTACTTCTTCGTCACATGTAATTACAAATTAACCACTTTCCGATACTCTCCTTTCATTCTACTGTGGAAACTAGTATTTTTTTACGTCGCCACACGGTCCTATATCAAAGCAAACTACGCTCACTGGGCCAGGCGGCACGGCGCGTCTCTGCTCTTCGTGTTTCAAATCATGCTGCATAAACGTCCGTAACTCCTCGATGCCTTCACTTACAATTTTAAAACTCTGACACCGCCAAGCGACTACCGACCTCAGTACGTGATATCAATTTCAACTAAATACGACCTTACTGTCCCAGGCAAAAACGCACTCAAAGACGCAAATACAAACCGAAAAACGGATCACACAAACTCGCGCAAAAGCTACGTTTTCGTCTTATGTAGTTACAAATTAAACACTTTCCGTTACTCTCCTTTCATTCCACTGTGGAAACTAGTATTTTTTTACCTCGCCACACGGTCCGATATCAAAGCAAAGTACGCTCACTGGGCCAGGCGGCGCGGCGCGGCGCGGCGCGTCTCTGCTCATCGTGTTTTTCAAAACATGCTGCATAATCGTCCGTAACTCCTCGATGCCTTCACTTACAATTTTAAAACTCTGACACCGCCAAGCGACTACCGACCTCAGTACGTGATATCAATTTCAACTAAATACGACCTTACTGTCCCAGGCAAAAACGCACTCAAAGACGCAAATACAAACCGAAAAACGGATCACACAAACTCGCGCAAAAGCTACGTTTTCGTCTTATGTAGTTACAAATTAAACACTTTCCGTTACTCTCCTTTCATTCCACTGTGGAAACTAGTATTTTTTTACCTCGCCACACGGTCCGATATCAAAGCAAAGTACGCTCACTGGGCCAGGCGGCGCGGCGCGTCTCTGCTCTTCGTGTTTCAAATAATGCTGCATAAACGTCCGTAACTCCTCGATGCCTTCACTTACAATTTTAAAACTCTGACACCGCCAAGCGACTACCGACCTCAGTACGTGATATCAATTTCAACTAGATACGACCTTACTGTCCCAGGCAAAAACGCACTCAAAGACGCAAATACAAACCGAAAACGGATCACACAAACTCGCGCAAAAGCTACGTTTTCGTCTTATGTAGTTACAAATTAAACGCTTTCCGTTATGCTCCTTTCATTCCACTGTGGAAACTAGTATTTTTTTACCTCGCCACACGGTCCGATATCAAAGCAAAGTACGCTCACTGGGCCAGGCGGCGCGGCGCGGCGCGTCTCTGCTCATCGTGTTTTTCAAAACATGCTGCATAAACGTCCGTAACTCCTCGATGCCTTCACTTACAATTTTAAAACTCTGACACCGCCAAGCGACTACCGACCTCAGTACACGATATCAATTTCAACTAAATACGACCTTACTGTCCCAGGCAAAAACGCACTCAAAGACGCAAATACAAACCGAAAAGAAAAACGGATTACACAAACTCACGCAAAAGCTACTTCTTCGTCACATGTAATTACAAATTAACCACTTTCCGATACTCTCCTTTCATTCTACTGTGGAAACTAGTATTTTTTTACGTCGCCACATGGTCCTATATCAAAGCAAACTACGCTCACTGGGCCAGGCGGCGCGGCGCGTCTCTGCTCTTCGTGTTTCAAATCATGCTGCATAAACGTCCGTAACTCCTCGATGCCTTCACTTACAATTTTAAAACTCTGACACCGCCAAGCGACTACCGACCTCAGTACGTGATATCAATTTCAACTAAATACGACCTTACTGTCCCAGGCAAAAACGCACTCAAAGACGCAAATACAAACCGAAAAGAAAAACGGATTACACAAACTCACGCAAAAGCTACTTCTTCGTCACATGTAATTACAAATTAACCACTTTCCGATACTCTCCTTTCATTCTACTGTGGAAACTAGTATTTTTTTACGTCGCCACACAGTCCTATATCGAAGCAAACTACGCTCACTGGGCCAGGAGGCGCGGCGCGTCTCTGCTCTTCGTGTTTCAAATCATGCTGCATAAACGTCCGTAACTCCTCGATGCCTTCACTTACAATTTTAAAACTCTGACACCGCCAAGCGACTACCGACCTCAGTACGTGATATCAATTTCAACTATATACGACCTTACTGTCCCAGAGAAAGACGCACTCAAAGACGCAAATACAAACCGAAAAGAAAAACGGATTACACAAACTCACGCAAGAGCTACTTCTTCGTCACATGTAATTACAAATTAACCACTTTCCGATACTCTCCTTTCATTCTACTGTGGAAACTAGTATTTTTTTACGTCTCCACACGGTCCTATATCAAAGCAAACTACGCTCACTGGGCCAGGCGGCGCGGCGCGTCTCTGCCCTTCCTGTTTCGAAACACGCTGCATAAACGTCCGTAACTCCTCGATGCCTTCACTTACAATTTTAAAACTCTGACACCGCCAAGCGACTACCGACCTCAGTACGTGATATCAATTTCAACTATATACGACCTTACTGTCCCAGAGAAAGACGCACTCAAAGACGCAAATACAAACCGAAAAGAAAAACGGATTACACAAACTCACGCAAGAGCTACTTCTTCGTCACATGTAATTACAAATTAACCACTTTCCGATACTCTCCTTTCATTCTACTGTGGAAACTAGTATTTTTTTACGTCTCCACACGGTCCTATATCAAAGCAAACTACGCTCACTGGGCCAGGCGGCGCGGCGCGTCTCTGCCCTTCCTGTTTCGAAACACGCTGCATAAACGTCCGTAACTCCTCGATGCCTTCACTTACAATTTTAAAACTCTGACACCGCCAAGCGACTACCGACCTCAGTACGTGATATCAATTTCAACTATATACGACCTTACTGTCCCAGAGAAAGACGCACTCAAAGACGCAAATACAAACCGAAAAGAAAAACGGATTACACAAACTCACGCAAAAGCTACTTCTTCGTCACATGTAATTACAAATTAACCACTTTCCGATACTCTCCTTTCATTCTACTGTGGAAACTAGTATTTTTTTACGTCGCCACACGGTCCTATATCAGAGCAAAGTACGCTCACTGGGCCAGGCGGCGCGGCGCGTCTCTGCCCTTCGTGTTTCGAAACACGCTGCATAAACGTCCGTAACTCCTCGATGCCTTCACTTACAATTTTAAAACTCTGACACCGCCAAGCGACTACCGACCTCAGTACGTGATATCAATTTCAACTATATACGACCTTACTGTCCCAGAGAAAGACGCACTCAAAGACGCAAATACAAACCGAAAAGAAAAACGGATTACACAAACTCACGCAAGAGCTACTTCTTCGTCACATGTAATTACAAATTAACCACTTTCCGATACTCTCCTTTCATTCTACTGTGGAAACTAGTATTTTTTTACGTCTCCACACGGTCCTATATCAAAGCAAACTACGCTCACTGGGCCAGGCGGCGCGGCGCGTCTCTGCCCTTCCTGTTTCGAAACACGCTGCATAAAGGTCCGTAACTCCTCGATGCCTTCACTTACAATTTTAAAACTCTGACACCGCCAAGCGACTACCGACCTCAGTACGTGATATCAATTTCAACTATATACGACCTTACTGTCCCAGAGAAAGACGCACTCAAAGACGCAAATACAAACCGAAAAGAAAAACGGATTACACAAACTCACGCAAAAGCTACTCCTTAGTCACATGTAATTACAAATTAACCACTTTCCGATACTCTCCTTTCATTCTACTGTGGAAACTAGTATTTTTTTACGTCTCCACACGGTCCTATATCAAAGCAAACTACGCTCACTGGGCCAGGCGGCGCGGCGCGTCTCTGCCCTTCCTGTTTCGAAACACGCTGCATAAACGTCCGTAACTCCTCGATGCCTTCACTTACAATTTTAAAACTCTGACACCGCCAAGCGACTACCGACCTCAGTACGTGATATCAATTTCAACAATATACGACCTTACTGTCCCAGAGAAAGACGCACTCAAAGACGCAAATACAAACCGAAAAGAAAAACGGATTACACAAACTCACGCAAGAGCTACTTCTTCGTCACATGTAATTACAAATTAACCACCTTCCGATACTCTCCTTTCATTCTACTGTGCAAACTAGTATTTTTTTACGTCTCCACACGGTCCTATATCAAAGCAAACTACGCTCACTGGGCCAGGCGGCGCGGCGCGCCTCTGCCCTTCGTGTTTCGAAACACGCTGCATAAACGTCCGTAACTCCTCGATGCCTTCACTTACAATTTTAAAACTCTGACACCGCCAAGCGACTACCGACCTCAGTACGTGATATCAATTTCAACTAGATACGACCTTACTGTCCCAGAGAAAGACGCACTCAAAGACGCAAATACAAACCGAAAAGAAAAACGGATTACACAAACTCACGCAAAAGCTACTTCTTCGTCACATGTAATTACAAATTAACCACTTTCCGATACTCTCCTTTCATTCTACTGTGGATGCTAGTATTTTTTTACGTCGCCACACGGTCCTATATCAAAGCAAACTACGCTCACTGGGCCAGGCGGCGCGGCGCGTCTCTGCCCTTCGTGTTTCGAAACACGGTGCATAAACGTCCGTAACTCCTCGATGCCTTCACTTACAATTTTCAAACTCTGACACCGCCAAGCGACTACCGACCTCAGTACGTGATATCAATTTCAACTAGATACGACCTTACTGTCCCAGAGAAAGACGCACTCAAAAACGCAAATACAAACCGAAAAGAAAAACGGATAACACAAACTCACGCAAAAGCTACTTCTTCGTCACATGTAATTACAAATTAACCACTTTCCGATACTCTCCTTTCATTCTACTGTGGAAGCTAGTATTTTTTTACGTCGCCACACGGTCCTATATCAAAGCAAACTACGCTCACTGGGCCAGGCGGCGCGGCGCGTCTCTGCCCTTCCTGTTTCGAAACACGCTGCATAAACGTCCGTAACTCCTCGATGCCTTCACTTACAATTTTAAAACTCTGACACCGCCAAGCGACTACCGACCTCAGTACGTGATATCAATTTCAACTAGATACGACCTTACTGTCCCAGAGAAAGACGCACTCAAAGACGCAAATACAAACCGAAAAGAAAAACGGATTACACAAACTCACGCGAAAGCTACTTCTTCGTCACATGTAATTACAAATTAACCACTTTCCGATACTCTCCTTTCATTCTACTGTGGAAACTAGTATTTTTTTACGTCGCCACACGGTCCTATATCAAAGCAAACTACGCTCACTGGGCCAGGCGGCGCGGCGCGTCTCTGCCCTTCCTGTTTCGAAACACGCTGCATAAACGTCCGTAACTCCTCGATGCCTTCACTTACAATTTTCAAACTCTGACACCGCCAAGCGACTACCGACCTCAGTACGTGATATCAATTTCAACTAGATACGACCTTACTGTCCCAGGCAAAAACGCACTCAAAGACGCAAATACAAACCGAAAAGAAAAACGGATTACACAAACTCACGCGAAAGCTACTTCTTCGTCACATGTAATTACAAATTAACCACTTTCCGATACTCTCCGTTCATTCTACTGTGGAAACTAGTATTTTTTTACGTCGCCACACGGTCCTATATCAAAGCAAACTACGCTCACTGGGCCAGGCGGCGCGGCGCGTCTCTGCCCTTCCTGTTTCGAAACACGCTGCATAAATGTCAGTAACTCCTCGATGCCTTCACTTACAATTTTAAAACTCTGACACCGCCAAGCGACTACCGACCTCAGTACGTGATATCAATTTCAACTAGATACGACCTTACTGTCCCAGGCAAAAACGCACTCAAAGACGCAAATACAAACCGAAAAGAAAAACGGATTACACAAACTCACGCGAAAGCTACTTCTTCGTCACATGTAATTACAAATTAACCACTTTCCGATACTCTCCTTTCATTCTACTGTGGAAACTAGTATTTTTTTACGTCGCCACACGGTCCTATATCAAAGCAAACTACGCTCACTGGGCCAGGCGGCGCGGCGCGTCTATGCCCTTCGTGTTTCGAAACACGCTGCATAAACGTCCGTAACTCCTCGATGCCTTCACTTACAATTTTCAAACTCTGACACCGCCAAGCGACTACCGACCTCAGTACGTGATATCAATTTCAACTAGATACGACCTTACTGTCCCAGGCAAAAACGCACTCAAAGACGCAAATACAAACCGAAAAGAAAAACGGATAACACAAACTCACGCAAAAGCTACTTCTTCGTCACATGTAATTACAAATTAACCACTTTCCGATACTCTCCTTTCATTCTACTGTGGAAACTAGTATTTTTTTACGTCGCCACACGGTCCTATATCAAAGCAAACTACGCTCACTGGGCCAGGCGGCGTGGCGCGTCTCTGCCCTTCCTGTTTCGAAACACGCTGCATAAACGTCCGTAACTCCTCGATGCCTTCACTTACAATTTTAAAACTCTGACACCGCCAAGCGACTACCGACCTCAGTACGTGATATCAATTTCAACTAGATACGACCTTACTGTCCCAGAGAAAGACGCACTCAAAGACGCAAATACAAACCGAAAAGAAAAACGGATTACACAAACTCACGCGAAAGCTACTTCTTCGTCACATGTAATTACAAATTAACCACTTTCCGATACTCTCCTTTCATTCTACTGTGGAAACTAGTATTTTTTTACGTCGCCACACGGTCCTATATCAAAGCAAACTACGCTCACTGGGCCAGGCGGCGCGGCGCGTCTCTGCCCTTCGTGTTTCGAAACACGCTGCATAAACGTCCGTAACTCCTCGATGCCTTCACTTACAATTTTCAAACTCTGACACCGCCAAGCGACTACCGACCTCAGTACGTGATATCAATTTCAACTAGATACGACCTTACTGTCCCAGGCAAAAACGCACTCAAAGACGCAAATACAAACCGAAAAGAAAAACGGATAACACAAACTCACGCAAAAGCTACTTCTTCGTCACATGTAATTACAAATTAACCACTTTCCGATACTCTCCTTTCATTCTACTGTGGAAACTAGTATTTTTTTACGTCGCCACACGGTCCTATATCAAAGCAAACTACGCTCACTGGGCCAGGCGGCGCGGCGCGTCTCTGCCCTTCGTGTTTCGAAACACGCTGCATAAACGTCCGTAACTCCTCGATGCCTTCACTTACAATTTTAAAACTCTGACACCGCCAAGCGACTACCGACCTCAGTACGTGATATCAATTTCAACTAGATACGACCTTACTGTCCCAGAGAAAGACGCACTCAAAGACGCAAATACAAACCGAAAAGAAAAACGGATTACACAAACTCACGCGAAAGCTACTTCTTCGTCACATGTAATTACAAATTAACCACTTTCCGATACTCTCCTTTCATTCTACTGTGGAAACTAGTATTTTTTTACGTCGCCACACGGTCCTATATCAAAGCAAACTACGCTCACTGGGCCAGGCGGCACGGCGCGTCTCTGCTTTTCCTGTTTCGAAACACGCTGCATAAACGTCCGTAACTCCTCGATGCCTTCACTTACAATTTTAAAACTCTGACACCGCCAAGCGACTACCGACCTCAGTACGTGATATCAATTTCAACTATATACGACCTTACTGTCCCAGAGAAAGACGCACTCAAAGACGCAAATACAAACCGAAAAGAAAAACGGATTACACAAACTCACGCGAAAGCTACTTCTTCGTCACATGTAATTACAAATTAACCACTTTCCGATACTCTCCTTTCATTCTACTGTGGAAACTAGTATTTTTTTACGTCGCCACACGGTCCTATATCAAAGCAAACTACGCTCACTGGGCCAGGCGGCGCGGCGCGTCTCTGCCCTTCGTGTTTCGAAACACGCTGCATAAACGTCCGTAACTCCTCGATGCCTTCACTTACAATTTTCAAACTCTGACACCGCCAAGCGACTACCGACCTCAGTACGTGATATCAATTTCAACTAGATACGACCTTACTGTCCCGGGCAAAAACGCACTCAAAGACGCAAATACAAACCGAAAAGAAAAACGGATAACACAAACTCACGCAAAACCTACTTCTTCGTCACATGTAATTACAAATTAACCACTTTCCGATACTCTCCTTTCATTCTACTGTGGAAACTAGTATTTTTTTACGTCGCCACACGATCCTATGTCAAAGTAAACTACGCTCACTGGGCCAGGCGGCGCGGCGCGTCTCTGCCCTTCCTGTTTCGAAACACGCTGCATAAACGTCCGTAATTCCTCGATGCCTTCACTTACAATTTTAAAACTCTGACACCGCCAAGCGACTACCGACCTCAGTACGTGATATCAATTTCAACTAGATACGACCTTACTGTCCCAGAGAAAGACGCACTCAAAGACGCAAATACAAACCGAAAAGAAAAATGGATTACACAAACTCACGCGAAAGCTACTTCTTCGTCACATGTAATTACAAATTAACCACTTTCCGATACTCTCCTTTCGTTCTACTGTGGAAACTAGTATTTTTTTACGTCGCCACACGGTCCTATATCAAAGCAAACTACGCTCACTGGGCCAGGCGGCGCGGCGCGTCTCTGCCCTTCCTGTTTCGAAACACGCTGCATAAACGTCCGTAACTCCTCGATGCCTTCACTTACAATTTTAAAACTCTGACACCGCAGAGCGACTACCGACCTCAGTACGTGATATCAATTTCAACTAGACACGACCTTACTGTCCCAGAGAAAACCGCACTCAAAGACGCAAATACAAACCGAAAGGAAAAACGGATTACACAAACTCACGCAAAAGCTATTTCTTCGTCACATGTAATTACAAATTAACCACTTTCCGATACTCTCCTTTCATTCTACTGTGGAAGCTAGTATTTTTTTACGTCGCCACACGGTCCTATATCAAAGCAAACTACGCTCACTGGGCCAGGCGGCGCGGCGCGTCTCTGCCCTTCGTGTTTCGAAACACGCTGCATAAACGTCCGTAACTCCTCGATGCCTTCACTTACAATTTTCAAACTCTGACACCGCCAAGCGACTACCGAATTCAGTACGTGATATCAATGTCAACTAGATACGAACTTACTGTCCCAGGCAAAAACGCACTCAAAGACGCAAATACAAACCGAAAGGAAAAACGGATTACACAAACTCACGCAAAAGCTACTTCTTCGTCACATGTAATTACAAATTAACCACTTTCCGATACTCTCCTTTCATTCTACTGTGGAAGCTAGTATTTTTTTACGTCGCCACACGGTCCTATATCAAAGCAAACTACGCTCACTGGGCCAGGCGGCGCGGCGCGTCTCTGCCCTTCGTGTTTCGAAACACGCTGCATAAACGTCCGTAACTCCTCGATGCCTTCACTTACAATTTTCAATCTCTGACACCGCCAAGCGACTACCGACCTCAGTACGTGATATCAATTTCAACTAGATACGACCTTACTGTCCCAGGCAAAAACGCACTCAAAGACGCAAATACAAACCGAAAAGAAAAACGGATTACACAAACTCACGCAAAAGCTACCTCTTCGTCACATGTAATTACAAATTAACCGCTTTCCGATACTCTCCTTTCATTCTACTGTGGAAGCTAGTATTTTTTTACGTCGCCACACGGTCCTATATCAAAGCAAACTACGCTCACTGGGCCAGGCGGCGCGGCGTGTCTCTGCCCTTCGTGTTTCGAAACACGCTGCATAAACGTCCGTAACTCCTCGATGCCTTCACTTACAATTTTCAAACTCTGACACCGCCAAGCGACTACCGACCTCAGTACGTGATATCAATTTCAACTAGATACGACCTTACTGTCCCAGGCAAAAACGCACTCAAAGACGCAAATACAAACCGAAAAGAAAAACGGATTACACAAACTCACGCAAAAGCTACTTCTTCGTCACATGTAATTACAAATTAACCACTTTCCGATACCCTCCTTTCATTCTACTGTGGAAGCTATTATTTTTTTACGTCGCCACACGGTCCTATATCAAAGCAAACTACGCTCACTGGGCCAGGCGGCGCGGCGTGTCTCTGCCCTTCGTGTTTCGAAACACGCTGCATAAACGTCCGTAACTCCTCGATGCCTTCACTTACAATTTTCAAACTCTGACACCGCCAAGCGACTACCGACCTCAGTACGTGATATCAATTTCAACTAGATACGACCTTACTGTCCCAGGCAAAAACGCACTCAAAGACGCAAATACAAACCGAAAAGAAAAACGGATTACACAAACTCACGCAAAAGCTACTTCTTCGTCACATGTAATTACAAATTAACCACTTTCCGATACTCTCCTTTCATTCTACTGTGGAAGCTAGTATTTTTTTACGTCGCCACACGGTCCTATATCAAAGCAAACTACGCTCACTGGGCCAGGCGGCGCGGCGTGTCTCTGCCCTTCGAGTTTCGAAACACGCTGCATAAACGTCCGTAACTCCTCGATGCCTTCACTTACAATTTTCAAACTCTGACACCGCCAAGCGACTACCGACCTCAGTACGTGATATCAATTTCAACTAGATACGACCTTACTGTCCCAGGCAAAAACGCACTCAAAGACGCAAATACAAACCGAAAAGAAAAACGGATTACACAAACTCACGCAAAAGCTACTTCTTCGTCACATGTAATTACAAATTAACCACTTTCCGATACTCTCCTTTCATTCTACTGTGGAAGCTAGTATTTTTTTATGTCGCCACACGGTCCTATATCAAAGCAAACTACGCTCACTGGGCCAGGCGGCGCGGCGCGTCTCTGCCCTTCGTGTTTCGAAACACGCTGCATAAACGTCCGTAACTCCTCGATGCCTTCACTTACAATTTTCAATCTCTGACACCGCCAAGCGACTACCGACCTCAGTACGTGATATCAATTTCAACTAGATACGACCTTACTGTCCCAGGCAAAAACGCACTCAAAGACGCAAATACAAACCGAAAAGAAAAACGGATTACACAAACTCACGCAAAAGCTACCTCTTCGTCACATGTAATTACAAATTAACCACTTTCCGATACTCTCCTTTCATTCTACTGTGTAAGCTAGTACTTCTTTAAGTCGCAACACGGTCCTATATCAAAGCAAACTACGCTCACTGGGCCAGGCGGCGCGGCGTGTCTCTGCCCTTCGTGTTTCGAAACACGCTGCATAAACGTCCGTAACTCCTCGATGCCTTCACTTACAATTTTAAAACTCTGACACCGCTAAGCGACTACCGACCTCAGTACGTGATATCAATTTCAACTATATACGACCTTACTGTCCCAGAGAAAGACGCACTCAAAGACGCAAATACAAACCGAAAAGAAAAACGGATTACACAAACTCACGCAAGAGCTACTTCTTCGTCACATGTAATTACAAATTAACCACTTTCCGATACTCTCCTTTCATTCTACTGTGGAAACTAGTATTTTTTTACGTCTCCACACGGTCCTATATCAAAGCAAACTACGCTCACTGGGCCAGGCGGCGCGGCGCGTCTCTGCCCTTCCTGTTTCGAAACACGCTGCATAAACGTCCGTAACTCCTCGATGCCTTCACTTACAATTTTAAAACTCTGACACCGCCAAGCGACTACCGACCTCAGTACGTGATATCAATTTCAACTATATACGACCTTACTGTCCCAGAGAAAGACGCACTCAAAGACGCAAATACAAACCGAAAAGAAAAACGGATTACACAAACTCACGCAAGAGCTACTTCTTCGTCACATGTAATTACAAATTAACCACTTTCCGATACTCTCCTTTCATTCTACTGTGGAAACTAGTATTTTTTTACGTCTCCACACGGTCCTATATCAAAGCAAACTACGCTCACTGGGCCAGGCGGCGCGGCGCGTCTCTTCCCTTCCTGTTTCGAAACACGCTGCATAAACGTCCGTAACTCCTCGATGCCTTCACTTACAATTTTAAAACTCTGACACCGCCAAGCGACTACCGACCTCAGTACGTGATATCAATTTCAACTATATACGACCTTACTGTCCCAGAGAAAGACGCACTCAAAGACGCAAATACAAACCGAAAAGAAAAACGGATTACACAAACTCACGCAAGAGCTACTTCTTCGTCACATGTAATTACAAATTAACCACTTTCCGATACTCTCCTTTCATTCTACTGTGGAAACTAGTATTTTTTTACGTCTCCACACGGTCCTATATCAAAGCAAACTACGCTCACTGGGCCAGGCGGCGCGGCGCGTCTCTGCCCTTCCTGTTTCGAAGCACGCTGCATAAACGTCCGTAACTCCTCGATGCCTTCACTTACAATTTTAAAACTCTGACACCGCCAAGCGACTACCGACCTCAGTACGTGATATCAATTTCAACTATATACGACCTTACTGTCCCAGAGAAAGACGCACTCAAAGACGCAAATACAAACCGAAAAGAAAAACGGATTACACAAACTCACGCAAGAGCTACTTCTTCGTCACATGTAATTACAAATTAACCACTTTCCGATACTCTCCTTTCATTCTACTGTGGAAACTAGTATTTTTTTACGTCTCCACACGGTCCTATATCAAAGCAAACTACGCTCACTGGGCCAGGCGGCGCGGCGCGTCTCTGCCCTTCCTGTTTCGAAACACGCTGCATAAACGTCCGTAACTCCTCGATGCCTTCACTTACAATTTTAAAACTCTGACACCGCCAAGCGACTACCGACCTCAGTACGTGATATCAATTTCAACTATATACGACCCTACTGTCCCAGAGAAAGACGCACTCAAAGACGCAAATACAAACCGAAAAGAAAAACGGATTACACAAACTCACGCAAGAGCTACTTCTTCGTCACATGTAATTACAAATTAACCACTTTCCGATACTCTCCTTTCATTCTACTGTGGAAACTAGTATTTTTTTACGTCTCCACACGGTCCTATATCAAAGCAAACTACGCTCACTGGGCCAGGCGGCGCGGCGCGTCTCTGCCCTTCCTGTTTCGAAACACGCTGCATAAAGGTCCGTAACTCCTCGATGCCTTCACTTACAATTTTAAAACTCTGACACCGCCAAGCGACTACCGACCTCAGTACGTGATATCAATTTCAACTATATACGACCTTACTGTCCCAGAGAAAGACGCACTCAAAGACGCAAATACAAACCGAAAAGAAAAACGGATTACACAAACTCACGCAAAAGCTACTCCTTAGTCACATGTAATTACAAATTAACCACTTTCCGATACTCTCCTTTCATTCTACTGTTGAAACTAGTATTTTTTTACGTCTCCACACGGTCCTATATCAAAGCAAACTACGCTCACTGGGCCAGGCGGCGCGGCGCGTCTCTGCCCTTCCTGTTTCGAAACACGCTGCATAAACGTCCGTAACTCCTCGATGCCTTCACTTACAATTTTAAAACTCTGACACCGCCAAGCGACTACCGACCTCAGTACGTGATATCAATTTCAACTATATACGACCTTACTGTCCCAGAGAAAGACGCACTCAAAGACGCAAATACAAACCGAAAAGAAAAACGGATTACACAAACTCACGCAAGAGCTACTTCTTCGTCACATGTAATTACAAATTAACCACCTTCCGATACTCTCCTTTCATTCTACTGTGCAACTAGTATTTTTTTACGTCTCCACACGGTCCTATATCAAAGCAAACTACGCTCACTGGGCCAGGCGGCGCGGCGCGTCTCTGCCCTTCCTGTTTCGAAACACGCTGCATAAACGTCCGTAACTCCTCGATGCCTTCACTTACAATTTTAAAACTCTGACACCGCCAAGCGACTACCGACCTCAGTACGTGATATCAATTTCAACTAGATACGACCTTACTGTCCCAGAGAAAGACGCACTCAAAGACGCAAATACAAACCGAAAAGAAAAACGGATTACACAAACTCACGCAAAAGCTACTTCTTCGTCACATGTAATTACAAATTAACCACTTTCCGATACTCTCCTTTCATTCTACTGTGGATGCTAGTATTTTTTTACGTCGCCACACGGTCCTATATCAAAGCAAACTACGCTCACTGGGCCAGGCGGCGCGGCGCGTCTCTGCCCTTCCTGTTTCGAAACACGCTGCATAAACGTCCGTAACTCCTCGATGCCTTCACTTACAATTTTCAAACTCTGACACCGCCAAGCGACTACCGACCTCAGTACGTGATATCAATTTCAACTAGATACGACCTTACTGTCCCAGAGAAAGACGCACTCAAAGACGCAAATACAAACCGAAAAGAAAAACAGATAACATAAACTCACGCAAAAGCTACTTCTTCGTCACATGTAATTACAAATTAACCACTTTCCGATACTCTCCTTTCATTCTACTGTGGAAGCTAGTATTTTTTTACGTCGCCACACGGTCCTATATCAAAGCAAACTACGCTCACTGGGCCAGGCGGCGCGGCGCGTCTCTGCCCTTCCTGTTTCGAAACACGCTGCATAAACGTCCGTAACTCCTCGATGCCTTCACTTACAATTTTAAAACTCTGACACCGCCAAGCGACTACCGACCTCAGTACGTGATATCAATTTCAACTAGATACGACCTTACTGTCCCAGAGAAAGACGCACTCAAAGACGCAAATACAAACCGAAAAGAAAAACGGATTACACAAACTCACGCGAAAGCTACTTCTTCGTCAAATGTAATTACAAATTAACCACTTTCCGATACTCTCCTTTCATTTTACTGTGGAAACTAGTATTTTTTTACGTCGCCACACGGTCCTATATCAAAGCAAACTACGCTCACTGGGCCAGGCGGCGCGGCGCGTCTCTGCCCTTCGTGTTTCGAAACACGCTGCATAAACGTCCGTAACTCCTCGATGCCTTCACTTACAATTTTCAAACTCTGACACCGCCAAGCGACTACCGACCTCAGTACGTGATATCAATTTCAACTAGATACGACCTTACTGTCCCAGGCAAAAACGCACTCAAAGACGCAAATACAAACCGAAAAGAAAAACGGATAACACAAACTCACGCAAAAGCTACTTCTTCGTCACATGTAATTACAAATTAACCACTTTCCGATACTCTCCTTTCATTCTACTGTGGAAACTAGTATTTTTTTACGTCGCCACACGGTCCTATATCAAAGCAAACTACGCTCACTGGGCCAGGCGGCGCGGCGCGTCTCTGCCCTTCCTGTTTCGAAACACGCTGCATAAACGTCCGTAACTCCTCGATGCCTTCACTTACAATTTTAAAACTCTGACACCGCCAAGCGACTACCGACCTCAGTACGTGATATCAATTTCAACTAGATACGACCTTACTGTCCCAGAGAAAGACGCACTCAAAGACGCAAATACAAACCGAAAAGAAAAACGGATTACACAAACTCACGCGAAAGCTACTTCTTCGTCACATGTAATTACAAATTAACCACTTTCCGATACTCTCCTTTCATTCTACTGTGGAAACTAGTATTTTTTTACGTCGCCACACGGTCCTATATCAAAGCAAACTACGCTCACTGGGCCAGGCGGCGCGGCGCGTCTCTGCTTGTCCTGTTTCGAAACACGCTGCATAAACGTCCGTAACTCCTCGATGCCTTCACTTACAATTTTCAAACTCTGACACCGCCAAGCGACTACCGACCTCAGTACGTGATATCAATTTCAACTATATACGACCTTACTGTCCCAGAGAAAGACGCACTCAAAGACGCAAATACAAACCGAAAAGAAAAACGGATTACACAAACTCACGCGAAAGCTACTTCTTCGTCACATGTAATTACAAATTAACCACTTTCCGATACTCTCCTTTCATTCTACTGTGGAAACTAGTATTTTTTTACGTCGCCACACGGTCCTATATCAAAGCAAACTACGCTCACTGGGCCAGGCGGCGCGGCGCGTCTCTGCCCTTCGTGTTTCGAAACACGCTGCATAAACGTCCGTAACTCCTCGATGCCTTCACTTACAATTTTCAAACTCTGACACCGCCAAGCGACTACCGACCTCAGTACGTGATATCAATTTCAACTAGATACGACCTTACTGTCCCGGGCAAAAACGCACTCAAAGACGCAAATACAAACCGAAAAGAAAAACGGATAACACAAACTCACGCAAAAGCTACTTCTTCGTCACATGTAATTACAAATTAACCACTTTCCGATACTCTCCTTTCATTCTACTGTGGAAACTAGTATTTTTTTACGTCGCCACACGGTCCTATATCAAATCAAACTACGCTCACTGGGCCAGGCGGCGCGGCGCGTCTCTGCCCTTCCTGTTTCGAAACACGCTGCATAAACGTCCGTAACTCCTCGATGCCTTCACTTACAATTTTAAAACTCTGACACCGCCAAGCGACTACCGACCTCAGTACGTGATATCAATTTCAACTAGATACGACCTTACTGTCCCAGAGAAAGACGCACTCAAAGACGCAAATACAAACCGAAAAGAAAAACGGATAACACAAACTCACGCAAAAGCTACTTCTTCGTCACATGTAATTACAAATTAACCACTTTCCGATACTCTCCTTTCATTCTACTGTGGAAACTAGTATTTTTTTACGTCGCCACACGGTCCTATGTCAAAGCAAACTACGCTCACTGGGCCAGGCGGCGCGGCGCGTCTCTGCCCTTCCTGTTTCGAAACACGCTGCATAAACGTCCGTAACTCCTCGATGCCTTCACTTACAATTTTAAAACTCTGACACCGCCAAGCGACTACCGACCTCAGTACGTGATATCAATTTCAACTAGATACGACCTTACTGTCCCAGAGAAAGACGCACTCAAAGACGCAAATACAAACCGAAAAGAAAAATGGATTACACAAACTCACGCGAAAGCTACTTCTTCGTCACATGTAATTACAAATTAACCACTTTCCGATACTCTCCTTTCGTTCTACTGTGGAAACTAGTATTTTTTTACGTCGCCACACGGTCCTATATCAAAGCAAACTACGCTCACTGGGCCAGGCGGCGCGGCGCGTCTCTGCCCTTCCTGTTTCGAAACACGCTGCATAAACGTCCGTAACTCCTCGATGCCTTCACTTACAATTTTAAAACTCTGACACCGCAGAGCGACTACCGACCTCAGTACGTGATATCAATTTCAACTAGACACGACCTTACTGTCCCAGAGAAAACCGCACTCAAAGACGCAAATACGAACCGAAAGGAAAAACGGATTACACAAACTCACGCAAAAGCTATTTCTTCGTCACATGTAATTACAAATTAACCACTTTCCGATACTCTCCTTTCATTCTACTGTGGAAGCTAGTATTTTTTTACGTCGCCACACGGTCCTATATCAAAGCAAACTACGCTCACTGGGCCAGGCGGCGCGGCGCGTCTCTGCCCTTCCTGTTTCGAAACACGCTGCATAAACGTCCGTAACTCCTCGATGCCTTCACTTACAATTTTCAAACTCTGACACCGCCAAGCGACTACCGACCTCAGTACGTGATATCAATTTCAACTAGATACGACCTTACTGTCCCGGGCAAAAACGCACTCAAAGACGCAAATACAAACCGAAAAGAAAAACGGATAACACAAACTCACGCAAAAGCTACTTCTTCGTCACATGTAATTACAAATTAACCACTTTCCGATACTCTCCTTTCATTCTACTGTGGAAACTAGTATTTTTTTACGTCGCCACACGGTCCTATATCAAAGCAAACTACGCTCACTGGGCCAGGCGGCGCGGCGCGTCTCTGCCCTTCCTGTTTCGAAACACGCTGCATAAACGTCCGTAACTCCTCGATGCCTTCACTTACAATTTTAAAACTCTGACACCGCCAAGCGACTACCGACCTCAGTACGTGATATCAATTTCAACTAGATACGACCTTACTGTCCCAGAGAAAGACGCACTCAAAGACGCAAATACAAACCGAAAAGAAAAACGGATAACACAAACTCACGCAAAAGCTACTTCTTCGTCACATGTAATTACAAATTAACCACTTTCCGATACTCTCCTTTCATTCTACTGTGGAAACTAGTATTTTTTTACGTCGCCACACGGTCCTATGTCAAAGCAAACTACGCTCACTGGGCCAGGCGGCGCGGCGCGTCTCTGCCCTTCCTGTTTCGAAACACGCTGCATAAACGTCCGTAACTCCTCGATGCCTTCACTTACAATTTTAAAACTCTGACACCGCCAAGCGACTACCGACCTCAGTACGTGATATCAATTTCAACTAGATACGACCTTACTGTCCCAGAGAAAGACGCACTCAAAGACGCAAATACAAACCGAAAAGAAAAATGGATTACACAAACTCACGCGAAAGCTACTTCTTCGTCACATGTAATTACAAATTAACCACTTTCCGATACTCTCCTTTCGTTCTACTGTGGAAACTAGTATTTTTTTACGTCGCCACACGGTCCTATATCAAAGCAAACTACGCTCACTGGGCCAGGCGGCGCGGCGCGTCTCTGCCCTTCCTGTTTCGAAACACGCTGCATAAACGTCCGTAACTCCTCGATGCCTTCACTTACAATTTTAAAACTCTGACACCGCAGAGCGACTACCGACCTCAGTACGTGATATCAATTTCAACTAGACACGACCTTACTGTCCCAGAGAAAACCGCACTCAAAGACGCAAATACGAACCGAAAGGAAAAACGGATTACACAAACTCACGCAAAAGCTATTTCTTCGTCACATGTAATTACAAATTAACCACTTTCCGATACTCTCCTTTCATTCTACTGTGGAAGCTAGTATTTTTTTACGTCGCCACACGGTCCTATATCAAAGCAAACTACGCTCACTGGGCCAGGCGGCGCGGCGTGTCTCTGCCCTTCGTGTTTCGAAACACGCTGCATAAACGTCCGTAACTCCTCGATGCCTTCACTTACAATTTTCAAACTCTGACACCGCCAAGCGACTACCGAATTCAGTACGTGATATCAATGTCAACTAGATACGAACTTACTGTCCCAGGCAAAAACGCACTCAAAGACGCAAATACAAACCGAAAAGAAAAACGGATTACACAAACCCACGCAAAAGCTACTTCTTCGTCACATGTAATTACAAATTAACCACTTTCCGATACTCTCCTTTCATTCTACTGTGGAAGCTAGTATTTTTTTACGTCGCCACACGGTCCTATATCAAAGCAAACTACGCTCACTGGGCCAGGCGGCGCGGCGCGTCTCTGCCCTTCGTGTTTCGAAACACGCTGCATAAACGTCCGTAACTCCTCGATGCCTTCACTTACAATTTTCAATCTCTGACACCGCCAAGCGACTACCGACCTCAGTACGTGATATCAATTTCAACTAGATACGACCTTACTGTCCCAGGCAAAAACGCACTCAAAGACGCAAATACAAACCGAAAAGAAAAACGGATTACACAAACTCACGCAAAAGCTACCTCTTCGTCACATGTAATTACAAATTAACCACTTTCCGATACTCTCCTTTCATTCTACTGTGGAAGCTAGTATTTTTTTACGTCGCCACACGGTCCTATATCAAAGCAAACTACGCTCACTGGGCCAGGCAGCGCGGCGTGTCTCTGCCCTTCGTGTTTCGAAACACGCTGCATAAACGTCCGTAACTCCTCGATGCCTTCACTTACAATTTTCAAACTCTGACACCGCCAAGCGACTACCGACCTCAGTACGTGATATCAATTTCAACTAGATACGACCTTACTGTCCCAGGCAAAAACGCACTCAAAGACGCAAATACAAACCGAAAAGAAAAACGGATTACACAAACTCACGCAAAAGCTACTTCTTCGTCACATGTAATTACAAATTAACCACTTTCCGATACCCTCCTTTCATTCTACTGTGGAAGCTATTATTTTTTTACGTCGCCACACGGTCCTATATCAAAGCAAACTACGCTCACTGGGCCAGGCGGCGCGGCGTGTCTCTGCCCTTCGTGTTTCGAAACACGCTGCATAAACGTCCGTAACTCCTCGATGCCTTCACTTACAATTTTCAAACTCTGACACCGCCAAGCGACTACCGACCTCAGTACGTGATATCAATTTCAACTAGATACGACCTTACTGTCCCAGGCAAAAACGCACTCAAAGACGCAAATACAAACCGAAAAGAAAAACGGATTACACAAACCCACGCAAAAGCTACTTCTTCGTCACATGTAATTACAAATTAACCACTTTCCGATACTCTCCTTTCATTCTACTGTGGAAGCTAGTATTTTTTTACGTCGCCACACGGTCCTATATCAAAGCAAACTACGCTCACTGGGCCAGGCGGCGCGGCGCGTCTCTGCCCTTCGTGTTTCGAAACACGCTGCATAAACGTCCGTAACTCCTCGATGCCTTCACTTACAATTTTCAATCTCTGACACCGCCAAGCGACTACCGACCTCAGTACGTGATATCAATTTCAACTAGATACGACCTTACTGTCCCAGGCAAAAACGCACTCAAAGACGCAAATACAAACCGAAAAGAAAAACGGATTACACAAACTCACGCAAAAGCTACCTCTTCGTCACATGTAATTACAAATTAACCACTTTCCGATACTCTCCTTTCATTCTACTGTGGAAGCTAGTATTTTTTTACGTCGCCACACGGTCCTATATCAAAGCAAACTACGCTCACTGGGCCAGGCGGCGCGGCGTGTCTCTGCCCTTCGTGTTTCGAAACACGCTGCATAAACGTCCGTAACTCCTCGATGCCTTCACTTACAATTTTCAAACTCTGACACCGCCAAGCGACTACCGACCTCAGTACGTGATATCAATTTCAACTAGATACGACCTTACTGTCCCAGGCAAAAACGCACTCAAAGACGCAAATACAAACCGAAAAGAAAAACGGATTACACAAACTCACGCAAAAGCTACTTCTTCGTCACATGTAATTACAAATTAACCACTTTCCGATACCCTCCTTTCATTCTACTGTGGAAGCTATTATTTTTTTACGTCGCCACACGGTCCTATATCAAAGCAAACTACGCTCACTGGGCCAGGCGGCGCGGCGTGTCTCTGCCCTTCGTGTTTCGAAACACGCTGCATAAACGTCCGTAACTCCTCGAGGCCTTCACTTACAATTTTCAAACTCTGACACCGCCAAGCGACTACCGACCTCAGTACGTGATATCAATTTCAACTAGATACGACCTTACTGTCCCAGGCAAAAACGCACTCAAAGACGCAAATACAAACCGAAAAGAAAAACGGATTACACAAACTCACGCAAAAGCTACTTCTTCGTCACATGTAATTACAAATTAACCACTTTCCGATACTCTCCTTTCATTCTACTGTGGAAGCTAGTATTTTTTTACGTCGCCACACGGTCCTATATCAAAGCAAACTACGCTCACTGGGCCAGGCGGCGCGGCGCGTCTCTGCCCTTCGTGTTTCGAAACACGCTGCATAAACGTCCGTAACTCCTCGATGCCTTCACTTACAATTTTCAATCTCTGACACCGCCAAGCGACTACCGACCTCAGTACGTGATATCAATTTCAACTAGATACGACCTTACTGTCCCAGGCAAAAACGCACTCAAAGACGCAAATACAAACCGAAAAGAAAAACGGATTACACAAACTCACGCAAAAGCTACCTCTTCGTCACATGTAATTACAAATTAACCACTTTCCGATACTCTCCTTTCATTCTACAGTGTAAGCTAGTACTTTTTTAAGTCGCAACACGGTCCTATATCAAAGCAAACTACGCTCACTGGGCCAGGCGGCGCGGCGTGTCTCTGCCCTTCGTGTTTCGAAACACGCTGCATAAACGTCCGTAACTCCTCGATGCCTTCACTTACAATTTTCAAACTCTGACACCGCCAAGCGACTCCCGACCTCAGTACGTGATATCAATTTCAACTAGATACGACCTTACTGTCCCAGGCAAAAACGCGCTCAAAGACGCAAATACAAACCGAAAAGAAAAACGGATTACACAAACTCACGCAAAAGCTACTTCTTCGTCACATGTAATTACAAATTAACCACTTTCCGATACTCTCCTTTCATTCTACTGTGGAAGCTATTATTTTTTTACGTCGCCACACAGTCCTATATCAAAGCAAACTACGCTCACTGGGCCAGGCGGCGCGGCGTGTCTCTGCCCTTCGAGTTTCGAAACACGCTGCATAAACGTCCGTAACTCCTCGATGCCTTCACTTACAATTTTCAAACTCTGACACCGCCAAGCGACTACCGACCTCAGTACGTGATATCAATTTCAACTAGATACGACCTTACTGTCCCAGGCAAAAACGCACTCAAAGACGCAAATACAAACCGAAAAGAAAAACGGATTACACAAACTCACGCAAAAGCTACTTCTTCGTCACATGTAATTACAAATTAACCACTTTCCGATACTCTCCTTTCATTCTACTGTGGAAGCTAGTATTTTTTTACGTCGCCACACGGTCCTATATCAAAGCAAACTACGCTCCCTGGGCCAGGCGGCGCGGCGTGTCTCTGCCCTTCGTGTTTCGAAACACGCTGCATAAACGTCCGTAACTCCTCGATGCCTTCACTTACAATTTTCAAACTCTGACACCGCCAAGCGACTACCGACCTCAGTACGTGATATCAATTTCAACTAGATACGACCTTACTGTCCCAGGCAAAAACGCACTCAAAGACGCAAATACAAACCGAAAAGAAAAACGGATTACACAAACTCACGCAAAAGCTACTTCTTCGTCACATGTAATTACAAATTAACCACTTTCCATTACTCTCCTTTAATTCTACTGTGGAAACTAGTATTTTTTTACGTCGCCACACGGTCCTATATCAGAGCAAACTACGCTCACTGGGCCAGGCGGCGCGGCGTGTCTCTGCCCTTCGTGTTTCGAAACACGCTGCATAAACGTCCGTAACTCCTCGATGCCTTCACTTACAATTTTCAAACTCTGACACCGCCAAGCGACTACCGACCTCAGTACGTGATATCAATTTCAACTAGATACGACCTTACTGTCCCAGGCAAAAACGCACTCAAAGACGTAAATACAAACCGAAAAGAAAAACGGATTACACAAACTCACGCAAAAGCTACTTCTTCGTCACATGTAATTACAAATTAACCACTTTCCGATACTCTCCTTTCATTCTACTGTGGAAACTAGTAATTTTTTACGTCACCACACGGTCCTATATCAGAGCAAACTACGCTCACTGGGCCAGGCGGCGCGGCGTGTCTCTGCCCTTCGTGTTTCGAAACACGCTGCATAAACGTCCGTAACTCCTCGATACCTTCACTTACAATTTTCAAACTCTGACACCGCCAAGCGACTACCGACCTCAGTACGTGATATCAATTTCAACTAGATACGACCTTACTGTCCCAGGCAAAAACGCACTCAAAGACGCAAATACAAACCGAAAAGAAAAACGGATTACACAAACTCACGCAAAAGCTACTTCTTCGTCACATGTAATTAGAAATTAACCACTTTCCGATACTCTCCTTTCATTCTACTGTGGAAGCTAGTATTTTTTTACGTCGCCACACGGTCCTATATCAAAGCAAACTACGCTCCCTGGGCCAGGCGGCGCGGCGTGTCTCTGCCCTTCGTGTTTCGAAACACGCTGCATAAACGTCCGTAACTCCTCGATGCCTTCACTTACAATTTTCAAACTCTGACACCGCCAAGCGACTACCGACCTGAGTACGTGATATCAATTTCAACTAGATACGACCTTACTGTCCCAGGCAAAAACGCACTCAAAGACGCAAATACAAACCGAAAAGAAAAACGGATTACACAAACTCACGCAAAAGCTACTTCTTCGTCACATGTAATTACAAATTAACCACTTTCCGATACTCTCCTTTCATTCTACTGTGGAAGCTAGTATTTTTTTACGTCGCCACACGGTCCTATATCAAAGCAAACTACGCTCACTGGGCCAGGCGGCGCGGCGTGTCTCTGCCCTCCGTGTTTCGAAACACGCTGCATAAACGTCCGTAACTCCTCGAGGCCTTCACTTACAATTTTCAAACTCTGACACCGCCAAGCGACTACCGACCTCAGTACGTGATATCAATTTCAACTAGATACGACCTTACTGTCCCAGGCAAAAACGCACTCAAAGACGCAAATACAAACCGAAAAGAAAAACGGATTACACAAACTCACGCAAAAGCTACTTCTTCGTCACATGTAATTACAAATTAACCACTTTCCGATACTCTCCTTTCATTCTACTGTGGAAACTAGTATTTTTTTACGTCGCCACACGGTCCTATATCAGAGCAAACTACGCTCACTGGGCCAGGCGGCGCGGCGCGTCTCTGCCCTTCGTGTTTCGAAACACGCTGCATAAACGTCCATAACTCCTCGATGCCTTCACTTACAATTTTCGAACTCTGACACCGCCAAGCGACTACCGACGTCAGTACGTGATATCAATTTCAACTAGATACGACCTTACTGTCCCAGGCAAAAACGCACTCAAAGACGCAAATACAAACCGAAAAGAAAAACGGATTACACAAACTCACGCAAAAGCTACTTCTTCGTCACATGTAATTACAAATTAACCACTTTCCGATACTCTCCTTTCATTCTACTGTGGAAACTAGTATTTTTTTACGTCGCCACACGGTCCTATATCAGAGCAAAGTACGCTCACTGGGCCAGGCGGCGCGGCGCGTCTCTGCCCTTCGTGTTTCGAAACATGCTGCATAAACGTCCGTAACTCCTCGATGCCTTCACTTACAATTTTCAAACTCTGACACCGCCAAGCGACTACCGACCTAAGTACGTGATATCAATTTCAACTAGATACGACCTTACTGTCCCTGGCAAAAACGCACTCAAAGACGCAAATACAAACCGAAAAGAAAAACGGATTACACAAACTCACGCAAAAGCTACTTCTTCGTCACATGTAATTACAAATTAACCACTTTCCGATACTCTCCTTTCATTCTACTGTGGAAGCTAGTATTTGTTTACGTCGCCACACGGTCCTATATCAGAGCAAAGTACGCTCACTGGGCCAGGCGGCGCGGCGCGTCTCTGCCGTTCGTGTTTCGAAACACGCTGCATAAACGTCCGTAACTCCTCGATGCCTTCACTTACAATTTTCAAACTCTGACACCGCCAAGCGACTACCGACCTCAGTACGTGATATCAATTTCAACTAGATACGACCTTACTGTCCCTGGCAAAAACGCACTCAAAGACGCAAATACAAACCGAAAAGAAAAACGGATTACACAAACTCACGCAAAAGCTACTTCTTCGTCACATGTAATTACAAATTAACCACTTTCCGATACTCTCCTTTCATTCTACTGTGGAAACTAGTATTTTTTTACGTCGCCACACGGTCCTATATCAGAGCAAACTACGCTCACTGGGCCAGGCGGCGCGGCGCGTCTCTGCCCTTCGTGTTTCGAAACACGCTGCATAAACGTCCATAACTCCTCGATGCCTTCACTTACAATTTTCAAACTCTGACACCGCCAAGCGACTACCGACCTCAGTACGTGATATCAATTTCAACTAGATACGACCTTACTGTCCCAGGCAAAAACGCACTCAAAGACGCAAATACAAACCGAAAAGAAAAACGGATTACACAAACTCACGCAAAAGCTACTTCTTCGTCACATGTAATTACAAATTAACCACCTTCCGATACTCTCCTTTCATTCTACTGTGGAAACTAGTATTTTTTTACGTCGCCACACGGTCCTATATCAGAGCAAAGTACGCTCACTGGGCCAGGCGGCGCGGCGCGTCTCTGCCGTTCGTGTTTCGAAACACGCTGCATAAACGTCCGTAACTCCTCGATGCCTTCACTTACAATTTTAAAACTCTGACACCGCCAAGCGACTACCGACCTCAGTACGTGATATCAATTTCAACTAGATACGACCTTACTGTCCCAGAGAAAAACGCACTCAAAGACGCAAATACAAACCGAAAAGAAAAACGGATTACACAAACTCACGCAAAAGCTATTTCTTCGTCACATGTAATTACAAATTAACCACTTTCCGATACTCTCCTTTCATTCTACTGTGGAAACTAGTATTTTTTTACGTCGCCACACGGTCCTATATCAGAGCAAAGTACGCTCACTGGGCCAGGCGGCGCGGCGCGTCTCTGCCCTTCGTGTTTCGAAACACGCTGCATAAACGTCCGTAACTCCTCGATGCCTTCACTTACAATTTTCAAACTCTGACACCGCCAAGCGACTACCGACCTCAGTACGTGATATCAATTTCAACTAGATACGACCTTACTGTCCCAGAGAAAAACGCACTCAAAGACGCAAATACAAACCGAAAAGAAAAACGGATTACACAAACTCACGCAAAAGCTACTTCTTCGTCACATGTAATTACAAATTAACCACTTTCCGATACTCTCCTTTCATTCTACTGTGGAAACTAGTATTTTTTTACGTCGCCACACGGTCCTATATCAGAGCAAAGTACGCTCACTGGGCCAGGCGGCGCGGCGCGTCTCTGCCCTTCGTGTTTCGAAACACGCTGCATAAACGTCCGTAACTCCTCGATGCCTTCACTTACAATTTTAAAACTCTGACACCGCCAAGCGACTACCGACCTCAGTACGTGATATCAATTTCAACTAGATACGACCTTTGTGTCCAGGGCAAAAACGCACTCAAAGACGCAAATACAAACCGAAAAGAAAAACGATTTATACAAACTCACGCAAAAGCTACTTCTTCGTCACATGTAATTACAAATTAACCACTTTGCGATACTCTCCTTTCATTCTACTGTGGAAACTAGTATTTTTTTACGTCGCCACACGGTCCTATATCAGAGCAAAGTACGCTCACTGGGCCAGGCGGCGCGGCGCGTCTCTGCCCTTCGTGTTTCGAAACACGCTGCATAAACGTCCGTAACTCCTCGATGCCTTCACTTACAATTTTCAAACTCTGACACCGCCAAGCGACTACCGACCTCAGTACGTGATATCAATTTCAACTAGATACGACCTTACTGTCCCAGGCAAAAACGCACTCAAAGACGCAAATACAAACCGAAAAGAAAAACGGATTACACAAACTCACGCAAAAGCTACTTCTTCGTCACATGTAATTACAAATTAACCACTTTCCGATACTCTCCTTTCATTCTACTGTGGAAACTAGTATTTTTTTACGTCGCCACACGGTCCTATATCAGAGCAAAGTACGCTCACTGGGCCAGGCGGCGCGGCGCGTCTCTGCCCTTCGTGTTTCGAAACACGCTGCATAAACGTCCGTAACTCCTCGATGCCTTCACTTACAATTTTCAAACTCTGACACCGCCAAGCGACTACCGACCTCAGTACGTGATATCAATTTCAACTAGATACGACCTTACTGTCCCAGGCAAAAACGCACTCAAAGACGCAAATACAAACCGAAAAGAAAAACGGATTACACAAACTCACGCAAAAGCTACTTCTTCGTCACATGTAATTACAAATTAACCACTTTCCGATACTCTCCTTTCATTCTACTGTGGAAACTAGTATTTTTTTACGTCGCCACACGGTCCTATATCAGAGCAAAGTACGCTCACTGGGCCAGGCGGCGCGGCTAATCTCTGCCCTTCGTGTTTCGAAACACGCTGCATAAACGTCCGTAACTCCTCGATGCCTTCACTTACAATTTTCAAACTCTGACACCGCCAAGCGACTACCGACCTCAGTACGTGATATCAATTTCAACTAGATACGACCTTACTGTCCCAGGCAAAAACGCACTCAAAGACGCAAATACAAACCGAAAAGAAAAACGGATTACACAAACTCACGCAAAAGCTACTTCTTCGTCACATGTAATTACAAATTAACCACTTTCCGATACTCTCCTTTCATTCTACTGTGGAAACTAGTATTTTTTTACGTCGCCACACGGTCCTATATCAGAGCAAAGTACGCTCACTGGGCCAGGCGGCGCGGCGCGTCTCTGCCCTTCGTGTTTCGAAACACGCTGCATAAACGTCCGTAACTCCTCGATGCCTTCACTTACAATTTTCAAACTCTGACACCGCCAAGCGACTACCGACCTCAGTACGTGATATCAATTTCAACTAGATACGACCTTACTGTCCCAGGCAAAAACGCACTCAAAGACGCAAATACAAACCGAAAAGAAAAACGGATTACACAAACTCACGCAAAAGCTACTTCTTCGTCACATGTAATTACAAATTAACCACTTTCCGATACTCTCCTTTCATTCTACTGTGGAAACTAGTATTTTTTTACGTCGCCACACGGTCCTATATCAGAGCAAACTACGCTCACTGGGCCAGGCGGCGCGGCGCGTCTCTGCCCTTCGTGTTTCGAAACACGCTGCATAAACGTCCGTAACTCCGCGATGCCTTCACTTACAATTTTCAAACTCTGACACCGCCAAGCGACTACCGACCTCAGTACGTGATATCAATTTCAACTAGATACGACCTTACTGTCCCAGGCAAAAACGCACTCAAAGACGCAAATACAAACCGAAAAGAAAAACGGATTACACAAACTCACGCAAAAGCTACTTCTTCGTCACATGTAATTACAAATTAACCACTTTCCGATACTCTCCTGTCATTCTACTGTGGAAACTAGTATTTTTTTACGTCGCCACACGGTCCTATATCAGAGCAAGCTACGCTCACTGGGCCAGGCGGCGCGGCGCGTCTCTGCCCTTCGTGTTTCGAAACAAGCTGCATAAACGTCCGTAACTCCTCGATGCCTTCACTTACAATTTTAAAACTCTGACACCTCCAAGCGACTACCGACCTCAGTACGTGATATCAATTTCAACTAGATACGACCAAACTGTCACAGGCAAAAACGCACTCAAAGACGCTAATACAAACCGAAAAGAAAAACGGATTACACAAACTCACGCAAAAGCTACTTCTTCGTCACATGTAATTACAAATTAACCACTTTCCGATACGCTCCTTTCATTCTACTGTGGAAACTAGTATTTTTTTACGTCGCCACACGGTCCTATATCAAAGCAAACTACGCTCACTGGGCCAGGCGGCGCGGCGCGTCTCTGCCCTTCGTGTTTCGAAACACGCTGCATAAACGTCCGTAACTCCTCGATGCCTTCACTTACAATTTTCAAACTCTGACACCGCCAAGCGACTACCGACCTCAGTACGTGATATCAATTTCAACTAGATACGACCTTACTGTCCCAGGCAAAAACGCACTCAAAGACGCAAATACAAACCGAAAAGAAAAACGGATTACACAAACTCACGCAAAAGCTACTTCTTCGTCACATGTAATTACAAATTAACCACTTTCCGATACTCTCCTTTCATTCTACTGTGGAAACTAGTATTTTTTTACGTCGCCACACGGTCCTATATCAAAGCAAACTACGCTCACTGGGCCAGGCGGCGCGGCGCGTCTCTGCCCTTCGTGTTTCGAAACACGCTGCATAAACGTCCGTAACTCCTCGATGCCTTCACTTACAATTTTCAAACTCTGACACCGCCAAGCGACTACCGACCTCAGTACGTGATATCAATTTCAACTAGATACGACCTTACTGTCCCAGGCAAAAACGCACTCAAAGACGCAAATACAAACCGAAAAGAAAAACGGATTACACAAACTCACGCAAAAGCTACTTCTTCGTCACATGTAATTACAAATTAACCACTTTCCGATACTCTCCTTTCATTCTACTGTGGAAACTAGTATTTTTTTACGTCGCCACACGGTCCTATATCAGAGCAAACTACGCTCACTGGGCCAGGCGGCGCGGCGCGTCTCTGCCCTTCGTGTTTCGAAACACGCTGCATAAACGTCCGTAACTCCTCGATGCCTTCACTTACAATTTTCAAACTCTGACACCGCCAAGCGACTACCGACCTCAGTACGTGATATCAATTTCAACTAGATACGACCTTACTGTCCCAGGCAAAAACGCACTCAAAGACGCAAATACAAACCGAAAAGAAAAACGGATTACACAAACTCACGCAAAAGCTACTTCTTCGTCACATGTAATTACAAATTAACCACTTTCCGATACTCTCCTTTCCTTCTACTGTGGAAACTAGTATTTTTTTACGTCGCCACACGGTCCTATATCAAAGCAAACTACGCTCACTGGGCCTGGCGGCGCGGCGCGTCTCTGCCCTTCGTGTTTCGAAACACGCTGCATAAACGTCCGTAACTCCTCGATGCCTTCACTTACAATTTTAAAACTCTGACACCGCCAAGCGACTACCGACCTCAGTACGTGATATCAATTTCAACTAGATACGACCTTACTGTCCCAGGCAAAAACGCACTCAAAGACGCAAATACAAACCGAAAAGAAAAACGGATTACACAAACTCACGCAAAAGCTACTTCTTCGTCACATGTAATTACAAATTAACCACTTTCCGATACTCTCCTTACCTTCTACTGTAGAAGCTAGTATTTTTTTACGTCGCCACACGGTCCTATATCAAAGCAAACTACGCTCACTGGGCCTGGCGGCGCGGCGCGTCTCTGCCCTTCGTGTTTCGAAACACGCTGCATAAACGTCCGTAACTCCTCGATACCTTCACTTACAATTTTCAAACTCTGACACCGCCAAGCGACTACCGACCTCAGTACGTGATATCAATTTCAACTAGATACGACCTTACTGTCCCAGGCAAAAACGCACTCAAAGACGCAAATACAAACCGAAAAGAAAAACGGATTACACAAACTCACGCAAAAGCTACTTCTTCGTCACATGTAATTACAAATTAACCACTTTCCGATACTCTCCTTTCCTTCTACTGTGGAAGCTAGTATTTTTTTACGTCGCCACACGGTCCTATATCAAAGCAAACTACGCTCACTGGGCCTGGCGGCGCGGCGCGTCTCTGCCCTTCGTGTTTCGAAACACGCTGCATAAACGTCCGTAACTCCTCGATGCCTTCACTTACAATTTTAAAACTCTGACATTGCCAAGCGACTACCGACCTCAGTACGTGATATCAATTTCAACTAGATACGACCTTACTGTCCCAGGCAAAAACGCACTCAAAGACGCAAATACAAACCGAAAAGAAAAACGGATTACACAAACTCACGCAAAAGCTACTTCTTCGTCACATGTAATTACAAATTAACCACTTTCCGATACTCTCCTTTCCTTCTACTGTGGAAGCTAGTATTTTTTTACGTCGCCACACGGTCCTATATCAAAGCAAACTACGCTCACTGGGCCTGGCGGCGCGGTGCGTCTCTGCCCTTCGTGTTTCGAAACACGCTGCATAAACGTCCGTAACTCCTCGATGCCTTCACTTACAATTTTCAAACTCTGACACCGCCAAGCGACTACCGACCTCAGTACGTGATATCAATTTCAACTAGATACGACCTTACTGTCCCAGGCAAAAACGCACTCAAAGACGCAAATACAAACCGAAAAGAAAAACGGATTACACAAACTCACGCAAAAGCTACTTCTTCGTCACATGTAATTACAAATTAACCACTTTCCGATACTCTCCTTTCATTCTACTGTGGAAACTAGTATTTTTTTACGTCGCCACACGGTCCTATATCAGAGCAAAGTACGCTCACTGGGCCAGGCGGCGCGGCGCGTCTCTGCCCTTCGTGTTTCGAAACACGCTGCATAAACGTCCGTAACTCCTCGATGCCTTCACTTACAATTTTAAAACTCTGACACCGCCAAGCGACTACCGACCTCAGTACGTGATATCAATTTCAACTAGATACGACCTTACTGTCCCAGGCAAAAACGCACTCAAAGACGCAAATACAAACCGAAAAGAAAAACGGATTACACAAACTCACGCAAAAGCTACTTCTTCGTCACATGTAATTACAAATTAACCACTTTCCGATACTCTCCTTTCATTCTACTGTGGAAACTAGTATTTTTTTACGTCGCCACACGGTCCTATATCAGAGCAAACTACGCTCACTGGGCCAGGCGGCGCGGCGCGTCTCTGCCCTTCGTGTTTCGAAAGACGCTGCATAAACGTCCGTAACTCCTCGATGCCTTCACTTACAATTTTCAAACTCTGACACCGCCAAGCGACTACCGACCTCAGTGCGTGATATCAATTTCAACTAGATACGACCTTACTGTCCCAGGCAAAAACGCACTCAAAGACGCAAATACAAACCGAAAAGAAAAACGGATTACACAAACTCACGCAAAAGCTACTTCTTCGTCACATGTAATTACAAATTAACCACTTTCCGATACTCTCCTTTCATTCTACTGTGGAAACTAGTATTTTTTTACGTCGCCACACGGTCCTATATCAAAGCAAACTACGCTCACTGGGCCAGGCGGCGCGGCGCGTCTCTGCCCTTCGTGTTTCGAAACACGCTGCATAAACGTCCGTAACTCCTCGATGCCTTCACTTACAATTTTAAAACTCTGACACCGCCAAGCGACTACCGACCTCAGTACGTGATATCAATTTCAACTAGATACGACCTTACTGTCCCAGGCAAAAACGCACTCAAAGACGCAAATACAAACCGAAAAGAAAAACGGATTACACAAACTCACGCAAAAGCTACTTCTTCGTCACATGTAATTACAAATTAACCACATTCCCATACTCTCCTTTCATTCTACTGTGGAAACTAGTATTTTTTTACGTCGCCACACGGTCCTATATCAAAGCAAAGTACGCTCACTGGGCCAGGCGGCGCGGCGCGTCTCTGCCCTTCGTGTTTCGAAACACGCTGCATAAACGTCCGTAACTCCTCGATGCCTTCACTTACAATTTTAAAACTCTGACACCGCCAAGCGACTACCGACCTCAGTACGTGATATCAATTTCAACTAGATACGACCTTAATGTCCCAGGCAAAAACGCACTCAAAGACGCAAATACAAACCGAAAAGAAAAACGGATTACACAAACTCACGCAAAAGCTACTTCTTCGTCACATGTAATTACAAATTAACCACTTTCCGATACTCTCCTTTCATTCTACTGTGGAAGCTAGTATTTTTTTACGTCGCCACACGGTCCTATATCAGAGCAAAGTACGCTTACTGGGCCAGGCGGCGCGGCGCGTCTCTGCCCTTCGTGTTTCGAAACACGCTGCATAAACGTCCGTAACTCCTCGATGCCTTCACTTACAATTTTCAAACTCTGACACCGCCAAGCGACTACCGACCTCAGTACGTGATATCAATTTCAACTAGATACGACCGTACTGTCCCAGGCAAAAACGCACTCAAAGACGCAAATACAAACCGAAAAGAAAAACGGATTACACAAACTCACGCAAAAGCTACTTCTTCGTCACATGTAATTACAAATTAACCACTTTCCGATACTCTCCTTTCATTCTACTGTGGAAACTAGTATTTTTTTACGTCGCCACACGGTCCTATATCAGAGCAAAGTACGCTCACTGGGCCAGGCGGCGCGGCGCGTCTCTGCCCTTCGTGTTTCGAAACACGCTGCATAAACGTCCGTAACTCCTCGATGCCTTCACTTACAATTTTAAAACTCTGACACCGCCAAGCGACTACCGACCTCAGTACGTGATATCAATTTCAACTAGATACGACCTTACTGTCCCAGGCAAAAACGCACTCAAAGACGCAAATACAAACCGAAAAGAAAAACGGATTACACAAACTCACGCAAAAGCTACTTCTTCGTCACATGTAATTACAAATTAACCACTTTCCGATACTCTCCTTTCATTCTACTGTGGAAACTAGTATTTTTTTACGTCGCCACACGGTCCTATATCAGAGCAAAGTACGCTCACTGGGCCAGGCGGCGCGGCGCGTCTCTGCCCTTCGTGTTTCGAAACACGCTGCATAAACGTCCGTAACTCCTCGATGCCTTCACTTACAATTTTAAAACTGTGACACCGCCAAGCGACTACCGACCTCAGTACGTGATATCAATTTCAACTAGATACGACCTTACTGTCCCAGGCAAAAACGCACTCAAAGACGCAAATACAAACCGAAAAGAAAAACGGATTACACAAACTCACGCAAAAGCTACTTCTTCGTCACATGTAATTACAAATTAACCACATTCCGATACTCTCCTTTCATTCTACTGTGGAAACTAGTATTTTTTTACGTCGCCACACGGTCCTATATCAGAGCAAACTACGCTCACTGGGCCAGGCGGCGCGGCGCGTCTCTGCCCTTCGTGTTTCGAAACACGCTGCATAAACGTCCGTAACTCCTCGATGCCTTCACTTACAATTTTCAAACTCTGACACCGCCAAGCGACTACCGACCTCAGTACGTGATATCAATTTCAACTAGATACGACCTTACTGTCCCAGGCAAAAACGCACTCAAAGACGCAAATACAAACCGAAAAGAAAAACGGATTACACAAACTCACGCAAAAGCTACTTCTTCGTCACATGTAATTACAAATTAACCACTTTCCGATACTCTCCTTTCATTCTACTGTGGAAGCTAGTATTTTTTTACGTCGCCACACGGTCCTATATCAGAGCAAAGTACGCTCACTGGGCCAGGCGGCGCGGCGCGTCTCTGCCCTTCGTGTTTCGAAACACGCTGCATAAACGTCCGTAACTCCTCGATGCCTTCACTTACAATTTTCAAACTCTGACACCGCCAAGCGACTACCGACCTCAGTACGTGATATCAATTTCAACTAGATACGACCTTACTGTCCCAGGCAAAAACGCACTCAAAGACGCAAATACAAACCGAAAAGAAAAACGGATTACACAAACTCACGCAAAAGCTACTTCTTCGTCACATGTAATTACAAATTAACCACTTTCCGATACTCTCCTTTCATTCTACTGTGGAAACTAGTATTTTTTTACGTCGCCACACGGTCCTATATCAAAGCAAAGTACGCTCACTGGGCCAGGCGGCGCGGCGCGTCTCTGCCCTTCGTGTTTCGAAACACGCTGCATAAACGTCCGTAACTCCTCGATGCCTTCACTTACAATTTTCAAACTCTGACACCGCCAAGCGACTACCGACCTCAGTACGTGATATCAATTTCAACTAGATACGACCTTACTGTCCCAGGCAAAAACGCACTCAAAGACGCAAATACAAACCGAAAAGAAAAACAGATTACACAAACTCACGCAAAAGCTACTTCTTCGTCACATGTAATTACAAATTAACCACTTTCCGATACTCTCCTTTCATTCTACTGTGGAAACTAGTATTTTTTTACGTCGCCACACGGTCCTATATCAGAGCAAACTACGCTCACTGGGCCAGGCGGCGCGGCGAGGCGCGTCTCTGCTCTTCGTGTTTCAAATCATGCTGCATAAACGTCCGTAACTCCTCGATGCCTTCACTTACAATTTTCAAACTCTGACACCGCCAAGCGACTACCGACCTCAGTACGTGATATCAATTTCAACTAGATACGACCTTACTGTCCCAGGCAAAAACGCACTCAAAGACGCAAATACAAACCGAAAAGAAAAACGGATTACACAAACTCACGCAAAAGCTACTTCTTCGTCACATGTAATTACAATTTAACCCCTTTCCGATACTCTCCTTTCATTCTACTGTGGAAACTAGTATTTTTTTACGTCGCCACACGGTCCTATATCAAAGCAAACTACGCTCACTGGGCCAGGCGGCGCGGCGCGTCTCTGCCCTTCGTGTTTCGAAACACGCTGCATAAACGTCCGTAACTCCTCGATGCCTTCACTTACAATTTTCAAACTCTGACACCGCCAAGCGACTACCGACCTCAGTACGTGATATAAATTTCAACTAGATACGACCTTACTGTCCCAGGAAAAAACGCACTCAAAGACGCAAATACAAACCGAAAAGAAAAACGGATTACACAAACTCACGCAAAAGCTACTTCTTCGTCACATGTAATTACAAATTAACCCCTTTCCGATACTCTCCTTTCATTCTACTGTGGAAACTAGTATTTTTTTACGTCGCCACACGGTCCTATATCAAAGCAAACTACGCTCACTGGGCCAGGCGGCGCGGCGCGTCTCTGCCCTTCGTGTTTCGAAACACGCTGCATAAACGTCCGTAACTCCTCGATGCCTTCACTTACAATTTTCAACCTCTGACACCGCCAAGCGACTACCGACCTCAGTACGTGATATCAATTTCAACTAGATACGACCTTACTGTCCCAGGCAAAAACGCACTCAAAGACGCAAATACAAACCGAAAAGAAAAACGGATTACACAAACTCACGCAAAAGCTACTTCTTCGTCACATGTAATTACAAATTAACCACTTTCCGATACTCTCCTTTCATTCTACTGTGGAAGCTAGTATTTTTTTACGTCGCCACACGGTCCTATATCAGAGCAAAGTACGCTCACTGGGCCAGGCGGCGCGGCGCGTCTCTGCCCTTCGTGTTTCGAAACACGCTGCATAAACGTCCGTAACTCCTCGATGCCTTCACTTACAATTTTAAAACTCTGATACCGCCAAGCGACTACCGACCTCAGTACGTGATATCAATTTCAACTAGATACGACCTTACTGTCCCAGGCAAAAACGCACTCAAAGACGCAAATACAAACCGAAAAGAAAAACGGATTACACAAACTCACGCAAAAGCTACTTCTTCGTCACATGTAATTACAAATTAACCACTTTCCGATACTCTCCTTTCATTCTACTGTGGAAACTAGTATTTTTTTACGTCGCCACACGGTCCTATGTCAGAGCAAACTACGCTCACTGGGCCAGGCGGCGCGGCGCGTCTCTGCCCTTCGTGTTTCGAAACACGCTGCATAAACGTCCGTAACTCCTCGATGCCTTCACTTACAATTTTAAAACTCTGACACCGCCAAGCGACTACCGACCTCAGTACGTGATATCAATTTCAACTAGATACGACCTTGCTGTCCCAGGCAAAAACGCACTCAAAGACGCAGATACAAACCGAAAAGAAAAACGGATTACACAAACTCACGCAAAAGCTACTTCTTCGTCACATGTAATTACAAATTAACCACTTTCCGATACTCTCCTTTCATTCTACTGTGGAAACTAGTATTTTTTTACGTCGCCACACGGTCCTATATCACAGCAAACTACGCTCACTGGGCCAGGCGGCGCGGCGCGTCTCTGCCCTTCGTGTTTCGAAACACGCTGCATAAACGTCCGTAACTCCTCGATGCCTTCACTTACAATTTTCAAACTCTGACACCGCCAAGCGACTACCGACCTCAGTACGTGATATCAATTTCAACTAGATACGACCTTACTGTCCCAGGCAAAAACGCACTCAAAGACGCAAATACAAACCGAAAAGAAAAACGGATTACACAAACTCACGCAAAAGCTACTTCTTCGTCACATGTAATTACAAATTAACCACTTTCCGATACTCTCCTTTCATTCTACTGTGGAAACTAGTATTTTTTTACGTCGCCACACGGTCCTATATCAGAGCAAAGTACGCTCACTGGGCCAGGCGGCGCGGCGCGTCTCTGCCCTTCGTGTTTCGAAACACGCTGCATAAACGTCCGTAACTCCTCGATGCCTTCACTTACAATTTTAAAACTCTGACACCGCCAAGCGACTACCGACCTCAGTACGTGATATCAATTTCAACTAGATACGACCTTACTGTCCCAGGCAAAAACGCACTCAAAGACGCAAATACAAACCGAAAAGAAAAACGGATTACACAAACTCACGCAAAAGCTACTTCTTCGTCACATGTAATTACAAATTAACCACTTTCCGATACTCTCCTTTCATTCTACTGTGGAAACTAGTATTTTTTTACGTCGCCACACGGTCCTATATCAGAGCAAACTACGCTCACTGGGCCAGGCGGCGCGGCGCGTCTCTGCCCTTCGTGTTTCGAAACACGCTGCATAAACGTCCGTAACTCCTCGATGCCTTCACTTACAATTTTAAAACTCTGATACCGCCAAGCGACTACCGACCTCAGTACGTGATATCAATTTCAACTAGATGCGACCTTACTGTCCCAGGCAAAAACGCACTCAAAGACGCAAATACAAACCGAAAAGAAAAACGGATTACACAAACTCACGCAAAAGCTACTTCTTCGTCACATGTAATTACAAATTAACCACTTTCCGATACTCTCCTTTCATTCTACTGTGGAAACTAGTATTTTTTTACGTCGCCACACGGTCCTATATCAGAGCAAAGTACGCTCACTGGGCCAGGCGGCGCGGCGCGTCTCTGCCCTTCGTGTTTCGAAACACGCTGCATAAACGTCCGTAACTCCTCGATGCCTTCACTTACAATTTTAAAACTCTGACACCGCCAAGCGACTACCGACCTCAGTACGTGATATCAATTTCAACTAGATACGACCTTACTGTCCCAGGCAAAAACGCACTCAAAGACGCAAATACAAACCGAAAAGAAAAACGGATTACACAAACTCACGCAAAAGCTACTTCTTCGTCACATGTAATTACAAATTAACCACTTTCCGATACTCTCCTTTCATTCTACTGTGGAAGCTAGTATTTTTTTACGTCGCCACACGGTCCTATATCAGAGCAAAGTACGCTCACTGGGCCAGGCGGCGCGGCGCGTCTCTGCCCTTCGTGTTTCGAAACACGCTGCATAAACGTCCGTAACTCCTCGATGCCTTCACTTACAATTTTAAAACTCTGATACCGCCAAGCGACTACCGACCTCAGTACGTGATATCAATTTCAACTAGATACGACCTTACTGTCCCAGGCAAAAACGCACTCAAAGACGCAAATACAAACCGAAAAGAAAAACGGATTACACAAACTCACGCAAAAGCTACTTCTTCGTCACATGTAATTACAAATTAACCACTTTCCGATACTCTCCTTTCATTCTACTGTGGAAACTAGTATTTTTTTACGTCGCCACACGGTCCTATGTCAGAGCAAACTACGCTCACTGGGCCAGGCGGCGCGGCGCGTCTCTGCCCTTCGTGTTTCGAAACACGCTGCATAAACGTCCGTAACTCCTCGATGCCTTCACTTACAATTTTAAAACTCTGACACCGCCAAGCGACTACCGACCTCAGTACGTGATATCAATTTCAACTAGATACGACCTTGCTGTCCCAGGCAAAAACGCACTCAAAGACGCAGATACAAACCGAAAAGAAAAACGGATTACACAAACTCACGCAAAAGCTACTTCTTCGTCACATGTAATTACAAATTAACCACTTTCCGATACTCTCCTTTCATTCTACTGTGGAAACTAGTATTTTTTTACGTCGCCACACGGTCCTATATCAGAGCAAAGTACGCTCACTGGGCCAGGCGGCGCGGCCCGTCTCTGCCCTTCGTGTTTCGAAACACGCTGCATAAACGTCCGTAACTCCTCGATGCCTTCACTTACAATTTTCAAACTCTGACACCGCCAAGCGACTACCGACCTCAGTACGTGATATCAATTTCAACTAGATACGACCTTACTGTCCCAGGCAAAAACGCACTCAAAGACGCAAATACAAACCGAAAAGAAAAACGGATTACACAAACTCACGCAAAAGCTACTTCTTCGTCACATGTAATTACAAATTAACCACTTTCCGATACTCTCCTTTCATTCTACTGTGGAAGCTAGTATTTTTTTACGTCGCCACACGGTCCTATATCAGAGCAAAGTACGCTCACTGGGCCAGGCGGCGCGGCGCGTCTCTGCCCTTCGTGTTTCGAAACACGCTGCATAAACGTCCGTAACTCCTCGATGCCTTCACTTACAATTTTAAAACTCTGATACCGCCAAGCGACTACCGACCTCAGTACGTGATATCAATTTCAACTAGATACGACCTTACTGTCCCAGGCAAAAACGCACTCAAAGACGCAAATACAAACCGAAAAGAAAAACGGATTACACAAACTCACGCAAAAGCTACTTCTTCGTCACATGTAATTACAAATTAACCACTTTCCGATACTCTCCTTTCATTCTACTGTGGAAACTAGTATTTTTTTACGTCGCCACACGGTCCTATGTCAGAGCAAACTACGCTCACTGGGCCAGGCGGCGCGGCGCGTCTCTGCCCTTCGTGTTTCGAAACACGCTGCATAAACGTCCGTAACTCCTCGATGCCTTCACTTACAATTTTAAAACTCTGACACCGCCAAGCGACTACCGACCTCAGTACGTGATATCAATTTCAACTAGATACGACCTTGCTGTCCCAGGCAAAAACGCACTCAAAGACGCAGATACAAACCGAAAAGAAAAACGGATTACACAAACTCACGCAAAAGCTACTTCTTCGTCACATGTAATTACAAATTAACCACTTTCCGATACTCTCCTTTCATTCTACTGTGGAAACTAGTATTTTTTTACGTCGCCACACGGTCCTATATCAGAGCAAACTACGCTCACTGGGCCAGGCGGCGCGGCGCGTCTCTGCCCTTCGTGTTTCGAAACACGCTGCATAAACGTCCGTAACTCCTCGATGCCTTCACTTACAATTTTCAAACTCTGACACCGCCAAGCGACTACCGACCTCAGTACGTGATATCAATTTCAACTAGATACGACCTTACTGTCCCAGGCAAAAACGCACTCAAAGACGCAAATACAAACCGAAAAGAAAAACGGATTACACAAACTCACGCAAAAGCTACTTCTTCGTCACATGTAATTACAAATTAACCACTTTCCGATACTCTCCTTTCATTCTACTGTGGAAACTAGTATTTTTTTACGTCGCCACACGGTCCTATATCAGAGCAAAGTACGCTCACTGGGCCAGGCGGCGCGGCGCGTCTCTGCCCTTCGTGTTTCGAAACACGCTGCATAAACGTCCGTAACTCCTCGATGCCTTCACTTACAATTTTAAAACTCTGACACCGCCAAGCGACTACCGACCTCAGTACGTGATATCAATTTCAACTAGATACGACCTTACTGTCCCAGGCAAAAACGCACTCAAAGACGCAAATACAAACCGAAAAGAAAAACGGATTACACAAACTCACGCAAAAGCTACTTCTTCGTCACATGTAATTACAAATTAACCACTTTCCGATACTCTCCTTTCATTCTACTGTGGAAACTAGTATTTTTTTACGTCGCCACACGGTCCTATATCAGAGCAAACTACGCTCACTGGGCCAGGCGGCGCGGCGCGTCTCTGCCCTTCGTGTTTCGAAACACGCTGCATAAACGTCCGTAACTCCTCGATGCCTTCACTTACAATTTTAAAACTCTGATACCGCCAAGCGACTACCGACCTCAGTACGTGATATCAATTTCAACTAGATGCGACCTTACTGTCCCAGGCAAAAACGCACTCAAAGACGCAAATACAAACCGAAAAGAAAAACGGATTACACAAACTCACGCAAAAGCTACTTCTTCGTCACATGTAATTACAAATTAACCACTTTCCGATACTCTCATTTCATTCTACTGTGGAAACTAGTATTTTTTTACGTCGCCACACGGTCCTATATCAGAGCAAAGTACGCTCACTGGACCAGGCGGCGCGGCGCGTCTCTGCCCTTCGTGTTTCGAAACACGCTGCATAAACGTCCGTAACTCCTCGATGCCTTCACTTACAATTTTAAAACTCTGACACCGCCAAGCGACTACCGACCTCAGTACGTGATATCAATTTCAACTAGATACGACCTTACTGTCCCAGGCAAAAACGCACTCAAAGACGCAAATACAAACCGAAAAGAAAAACGGATTACACAAACTCACGCAAAAGCTACTTCTTCGTCACATGTAATTACAAATTAACCACTTTCCGATACTCTCCTTTCATTCTACTGTGGAAGCTAGTATTTTTTTACGTCGCCACACGGTCCTAAATCAGAGCAAAGTACGCTCACTGGGCCAGGCGGCGCGGCGCGTCTCTGCCCTTCGTGTTTCGAAACACGCTGCATAAACGTCCGTAACTCCTCGATGCCTTCACTTACAATTTTAAAACTCTGATACCGCCAAGCGACTACCGACCTCAGTACGTGATATCAATTTCAACTAGATACGACCTTACTGTCCCAGGCAAAAACGCACTCAAAGACGCAAATACAAACCGAAAAGAAAAACGGATTACACAAACTCACGCAAAAGCTACTTCTTCGTCACATGTAATTACAAATTAACCACTTTCCGATACTCTCCTTTCATTCTACTGTGGAAACTAGTAATTTTTTACGTCGCCACACGGTCCTATGTCAGAGCAAACTACGCTCACTGGGCCAGGCGGCGCGGCGCGTCTCTGCCCTTCGTGTTTCGAAACACGCTGCATAAACGTCCGTAACTCCTCGATGCCTTCACTTACAATTTTAAAACTCTGACACCGCCAAGCGACTACCGACCTCAGTACGTGATATCAATTTCAACTACATACGACCTTGCTGTCCCAGGCAAAAACGCACTCAAAGACGCAGATACAAACCGAAAAGAAAAACGGATTACACAAACTCACGCAAAAGCTACTTCTTCGTCACATGTAATTACAAATTAACCACTTTCCGATACTCTCCTTTCATTCTACTGTGGAAACTAGTATTTTTTTACGTCGCCACACGGTCCTATATCAGAGCAAACTACGCTCACTGGGCCAGGCGGCGCGGCGCGTCTCTGCCCTTCGTGTTTCGAAACACGCTGCATAAACGTCCGTAACTCCTCGATGCCTTCACTTACAATTTTCAAACTCTGACACCGCCAAGCGACTACCGACCTCAGTACGTGATATCAATTTCAACTAGATACGACCTTACTGTCCCAGGCAAAAACGCACTCAAAGACGCAAATACAAACCGAAAAGAAAAACGGATTACACAAACTCACGCAAAAGCTACTTCTTCGTCACATGTAATTACAAATTAACCACTTTCCGATACTCTCCTTTCATTCTACTGTGGAAACTAGTATTTTTTTACGTCGCCACACGGTCCTATATCAGAGCAAAGTACGCTCACTGGGCCAGGCGGCGCGGCGCGTCTCTGCCCTTCGTGTTTCGAAACGCGCTGCATAAACGTCCGTAACTCCTCGATGCCTTCACTTACAATTTTAAAACTCTGACACCGCCAAGCGACTACCGACCTCAGTACGTGATATCAATTTCAACTAGATACGACCTTACTGTCCCAGGCAAAAACGCACTCAAAGACGCAAATACAAACCGAAAAGAAAAACGGATTACACAAACTCACGCAAAAGCTACTTCTTCGTCACATGTAATTACAAATTAACCACTTTCCGATACTCTCCTTTCATTCTACTGTGGAAACTAGTATTTTTTTACGTCGCCACACGGTCCTATATCAGAGCAAACTACGCTCACTGGGCCAGGCGGCGCGGCGCGTCTCTGCCCTTCGTGTTTCGAAACACGCTGCATAAACGTCCGTAACTCCTCGATGCCTTCACTTACAATTTTAAAACTCTGATACCGCCAAGCGACTACCGACCTCAGTACGTGATATCAATTTCAACTAGATGCGACCTTACTGTCCCAGGCAAAAACGCACTCAAAGACGCAAATACAAACCGAAAAGAAAAACGGATTACACAAACTCACGCAAAAGCTACTTCTTCGTCACATGTAATTACAAATTAACCACTTTCCGATACTCTCATTTCATTCTACTGTGGAAACTAGTATTTTTTTACGTCGCCACACGGTCCTATATCAGAGCAAAGTACGCTCACTGGGCCAGGCGGCGCGGCGCGTCTCTGCCCTTCGTGTTTCGAAACACGCTGCATAAACGTCCGTAACTCCTCGATGCCTTCACTTACAATTTTAAAACTCTGACACCGCCAAGCGACTACCGACCTCAGTACGTGATATCAATTTCAACTAGATACGACCTTACTGTCCCAGGCAAAAACGCACTCAAAGACGCAAATACAAACCGAAAAGGAAAACGGATTACACAAACTCACGCAAAAGCTACTTCTTCGTCACATGTAATTACAAATTAACCACTTTCCGATACTCTCCTTTCATTCTACTGTGGAAACTAGTATTTTTTTACGTCGCCACACGGTCCTATATCAGAGCAAAGTACGCTCACTGGGCCAGGCGGCGCGGCGCGTCTCTGCCCTTCGTGTTTCGAAACACGCTGCATAAACGTCCGTAACTCCTCGATGCCTTCACTTACAATTTTAAAACTCTGACACCGCCAAGCGACTACCGACCTCAGTACGTGATATCAATTTCAACTAGATACGACCTTACTGTCCCAGGCAAAAACGCACTCAAAGACGCAAATACAAACCGAAAAGAAAAACGGATTACACAAACTCACGCAAAAGCTACTTCTTCGTCACATGTAATTACAAATTAACCACTTTCCGATACTCTCCTTTCATTCTACTGTGGAAACTAGTATTTTTTTACGTCGCCACACGGTCCTATATCAGAGCAAACTACGCTCACTGGGCCAGGCGGCGCGGCGCGTCTCTGCCCTTCGTGTTTCGAAACACGCTGCATAAACGTCCGTAACTCCTCGATGCCTTCACTTACAATTTTAAAACTGTGATACCGCCAAGCGACTACCGACCTCAGTACGTGATATCAATTTCAACTAGATACGACCTTACTGTCCCAGGCAAAAACGCACTCAAAGACGCAAATACAAACCGAAAAGAAAAACGGATTACACAAACTCACGCAAAAGCTACTTCTTCGTCACATGTAATTACAAATTAACCACTTTCCGATACTCTCCTTTCATTCTACTGTGGAAACTAGTATTTTTTTACGTCGCCACACGGTCCTATATCAGAGCAAAGTACGCTCACTGGGCCAGGCGGCGCGGCGCGTCTCTGCCCTTCGTGTTTCGAAACACGCTGCATAAACGTCCGTAACTCCTCGATGCCTTCACTTACAATTTTAAAACTCTGACACCGCCAAGCGACTACCGACCTCAGTACGTGATATCAATTTCAACTAGATACGACCTTACTGTCCCAGGCAAAAACGCACTCAAAGACGCAAATACAAACCGAAAAGAAAAACGGATTACACAAACTCACGCAAAAGCTACTTCTTCGTCACATGTAATTACAAATTAACCACTTTCCGATACTCTCCTTTCATTCTACTGTGGAAACTAGTATTTTTTTACGTCGCCACACGGTCCTATATCGGAGCAAACTACGCTCACTGGGCCAGGCGGCGCGGCGCGTCTCTGCCCTTCGTGTTTCGAAACACGCTGCATAAACGTCCGTAACTCCTCGATGCCTTCACTTACAATTTTAAAACTCTGACACCGCCAAGCGACTACCGACCTCAGTACGTGATATCAATTTCAACTAGATACGACCTTACTGTCCCAGGCAAAAACGCACTCAAAGACGCAAATACAAACCGAAAAGAAAAACGGATTACACAAACTCACGCAAAAGCTACTTCTTCGTCACATGTAATTACAAATTAACCACTTTCCGATACTCTCCTTTCATTCTACTGTGGAAACTAGTATTTTTTTACGTCGCCACACGGTCCTATATCGGAGCAAACTACGCTCACTGGGCCAGGCGGCGCGGCGCGTCTCTGCCCATCGTGTTTCGAAACACGCTGCATAAACGTCCGTAACTCCTCGATGCCTACACTTACAATTTTAAAACTCTGACACCGCCAAGCGACTACCGACCTCAGTACGTGATATCAATTTCAACTAGATACGACCTTACTGTCCCAGGCAAAAACGCACTCAAAGACGCAAATACAAACCGAAAAGAAAAACGGATTACACAAACTCACGCAAAAGCTACTTCTTCGTCACATGTAATTACAAATTAACCACTTTCCGATACTCTCCTTTCATTCTACTGTGGAAACTAGTATTTTTTTACGTCGCCACACGGTCCTATATCGGAGCAAACTACGCTCACTGGGCCAGGCGGCGCGGCGCGTCTCTGCCCTTCGTGTTTCGAAACACGCTGCATAAACGTCCGTAACTCCTCGATGCCTTCACTTACAATTTTAAAACTCTGACACCGCCAAGCGACTACCGACCTCAGTACGTGATATCAATTTCAACTAGATACGACCTTACTGTCCCAGGCAAAAACGCACTCAAAGACGCAAATACAAACCGAAAAGAAAAACGGATTACACAAACTCACGCAAAAGCTACTTCTTCGTCACATGTAATTACAAATTAACCACTTTCCGATACTCTCCTTTCATTCTACTGTGGAAACTAGTATTTTTTTACGTCGCCACACGGTCCTATATCGGAGCAAACTACGCTCACTGGGCCAGGCGGCGCGGCGCGTCTCTGCCCTTCGTGTTTCGAAACACGCTGCATAAACGTCCGTAACTCCTCGATGCCTACACTTACAATTTTAAAACTCTGACACCGCCAAGCGACTACCGACCTCAGTACGTGATATCAATTTCAACTAGATACGACCTTACTGTCCCAGGCAAAAACGCACTCAAAGACGCAAATACAAACCGAAAAGAAAAACGGATTACACAAACTCACGCAAAAGCTACTTCTTCGTCACATGTAATTACAAATTAACCACTTTCCGATACTCTCCTTTCATTCTACTGTGGAAACTAGTATTTTTTTACGTCGCCACACGGTCCTATATCGGAGCAAACTACGCTCACTGGGCCAGGCGGCGCGGCGCGTCTCTGCCCTTCGTGTTTCGAAACACGCTGCATAAACGTCCGTAACTCCTCGATGCCTTCACTTACAATTTTAAAACTCTGACACCGCCAAGCGACTACCGACCTCAGTACGTGATATCAATTTCAACTAGATACGACCTTACTGTCCCAGGCAAAAACGCACTCAAAGACGCAAATACAAACCGAAAAGAAAAACGGATTACACAAACTCACGCAAAAGCTACTTCTTCGTCACATGTAATTACAAATTAACCACTTTCCGATACTCTCCTTTCATTCTACTGTGGAAACTAGTATTTTTTTACGTCGCCACACGGTCCTATATCGGAGCAAACTACGCTCTCTGGGCCAGGCGGCGCGGCGCGTCTCTGCCCTTCGTGTTTCGAAACACGCTGCATAAACGTCCGTAACTCCTCGATGCCTTCACTTACAATTTTAAAACTCTGACACCGCCAAGCGACTACCGACCTCAGTACGTGATATCAATTTCAACTAGATACGACCTTACTGTCCCAGGCAAAAACGCACTCAAAGACGCAAATACAAACCGAAAAGAAAAACGGATTACACAAACTCACGCAAAAGCTACTTCTTCGTCACATGTAATTACAAATTAACCACTTTCCGATACTCTCCTTTCATTCTACTGTGGAAACTAGTATTTTTTTACGTCGCCACACGGTCCTATATCGGAGCAAACTACGCTCACTGGGCCAGGCGGCGCGGCGCGTCTCTGCCCTTCGTGTTTCGAAACACGCTGCATAAACGTCCGTAACTCCTCGATGCCTACACTTACAATTTTAAAACTCTGACACCGCCAAGCGACTACCGACCTCAGTACGTGATATCAATTTCAACTAGATACGACCTTACTGTCCCAGGCAAAAACGCACTCAAAGACGCAAATACAAACCGAAAAGAAAAACGGATTACACAAACTCACGCAAAAGCTACTTCTTCGTCACATGTAATTACAAATTAACCACTTTCCGATACTCTCCTTTCATTCTACTGTGGAAACTAGTATTTTTTTACGTCGCCACACGGTCCTATATCGGAGCAAACTACGCTCACTGGGCCAGGCGGCGCGGCGCGTCTCTGCCCTTCGTGTTTCGAAACACGCTGCATAAACGTCCGTAACTCCTCGATGCCTTCACTTACAATTTTAAAACTCTGACACCGCCAAGCGACTACCGACCTCAGTACGTGATATCAATTTCAACTAGATACGACCTTACTGTCCCAGGCAAAAACGCACTCAAAGACGCAAATACAAACCGAAAAGAAAAACGGATTACACAAACTCACGCAAAAGCTACTTCTTCGTCACATGTAATTACAAATTAACCACTTTCCGATACTCTCCTTTCATTCTACTGTGGAAACTAGTATTTTTTTACGTCGCCACACGGTCCTATATCGGAGCAAACTACGCTCACTGGGCCAGGCGGCGCGGCGCGTCTCTGCCCTTCGTGTTTCGAAACACGCTGCATAAACGTCCGTAACTCCTCGATGCCTACACTTACAATTTTAAAACTCTGACACCGCCAAGCGACTACCGACCTCAGTACGTGATATCAATTTCAACTAGATACGACCTTACTGTCCCAGGCAAAAACGCACTCAAAGACGCAAATACAAACCGAAAAGAAAAACGGATTACACAAACTCACGCAAAAGCTACTTCTTCGTCACATGTAATTACAAATTAACCACTTTCCGATACTCTCCTTTCATTCTACTGTGGAAACTAGTATTTTTTTACGTCGCCACACGGTCCTATATCGGAGCAAACTACGCTCACTGGGCCAGGCGGCGCGGCGCGTCTCTGCCCTTCGTATTTCGAAACACGCTGCATAAACGTCCGTAACTCCTCGATGCCTACACTTACAGTTTTAAAACTCTGACACCGCCAAGCGACTACCGACCTCAGTACGTGATATCAATTTCAACTAGATACGACCTTACTGTCCCAGGCAAAAACGCACTCAAAGACGCAAATACAAACCGAAAAGAAAAACGGATTACACAAACTCACGCAAAAGCTACTTCTTCGTCACATGTAATTACAAATTAACCACTTTCCGATACTCTCCTTTCATTCTACTGTGGAAGCTAGTATTTTTTTACGTCGCCACACGGTCCTATATCGGAGCAAAGTACGCTCACTGGGCCAGGCGGCGCGGCGCGTCTCTGCCCTTCGTGTTTCGAAACACGCTGCATAAACGTCCGTAACTCCTCGATGCCTTCACTTACAATTTTAAAACTCTGACACCGCCAAGCGACTACCGACCTCAGTACGTGATATCAATTTCAACTAGATACGACCTTACTGTCCCAGGCAAAAACGCACTCAAAGACGCAAATACAAACCGAAAAGAAAAACGGATTACACAAACTCACGCAAAAGCTACTTCTTCGTCACATGTAATTACAAATTAACCACTTTCCGATACTCTCCTTTCATTCTACTGTGGAAACTAGTATTTTTTTACGTCGCCACACGGTCCTATATCGGAGCAAACTACGCTCACTGGGCCAGGCGGCGCGGCGCGTCTCTGCCCTTCGTGTTTCGAAACACGCTGCATAAACGTCCGTAACTCCTCGATGCCTTCACTTACAATTTTAAAACTCTGACACCGCCAAGCGACTACCGACCTCAGTACGTGATATCAATTTCAACTAGATACGACCTTACTGTCCCAGGCAAAAACGCACTCAAAGACGCAAATACAAACCGAAAAGAAAAACGGATTACACAAACTCACGCAAAAGCTACTTCTTCGTCACATGTAATTACAAATTAACCACTTTCCGATACTCTCCTTTCATTCTACTGTGGAAACTAGTATTTTTTTACGTCGCCACACGGTCCTATATCGGAGCAAACTACGCTCACTGGGCCAGGCGGCGCGGCGCGTCTCTGCCCTTCGTGTTTCGAAACACGCTGCATAAACGTCCGTAACTCCTCGATGCCTTCACTTACAATTTTAAAACTCTGACACCGCCAAGCGACTACCGACCTCAGTACGTGATATCAATTTCAACTAGATACGACCTTACTGTCCCAGGCAAAAACGCACTCAAAGACGCAAATACAAACCGAAAAGAAAAACGGATTACACAAACTCACGCAAAAGCTACTTCTTCGTCACATGTAATTACAAATTAACCACTTTCCGATACTCTCCTTTCATTCTACTGTGGAAACTAGTATTTTTTTACGTCGCCACACGGTCCTATATCGGAGCAAACTACGCTCACTGGGCCAGGCGGCGCGGCGCGTCTCTGCCCTTCGTGTTTCGAAACACGCTGCATAAACGTCCGTAACTCCTCGATGCCTACACTTACAATTTTAAAACTCTGACACCGCCAAGCGACTACCGACCTCAGTACGTGATATCAATTTCAACTAGATACGACCTTACTGTCCCAGGCAAAAACGCACTCAAAGACGCAAATACAAACCGAAAAGAAAAACGGATTACACAAACTCACGCAAAAGCTACTTCTTCGTCACATGTAATTACAAATTAACCACTTTCCGATACTCTCCTTTCATTCTACTGTGGAAACTAGTATTTTTTTACGTCGCCACACGGTCCTATATCGGAGCAAACTACGCTCACTGGGCCAGGCGGCGCGGCGCGTCTCTGCCCTTCGTGTTTCGAAACACGCTGCATAAACGTCCGTAACTCCTCGATGCCTTCACTTACAATTTTAAAACTCTGACACCGCCAAGCGACTACCGACCTCAGTACGTGATATCAATTTCAACTAGATACGACCTTACTGTCCCAGGCAAAAACGCACTCAAAGACGCAAATACAAACCGAAAAGAAAAACGGATTACACAAACTCACGCAAAAGCTACTTCTTCGTCACATGTAATTACAAATTAACCACTTTCCGATACTCTCCTTTCATTCTACTGTGGAAACTAGTATTTTTTTACGTCGCCACACGGTCCTATATCGGAGCAAACTACGCTCACTGGGCCAGGCGGCGCGGCGCGTCTCTGCCCTTCGTGTTTCGAAACACGCTGCATAAACGTCCGTAACTCCTCGATGCCTTCACTTACAATTTTAAAACTCTGACACCGCCAAGCGACTACCGACCTCAGTACGTGATATCAATTTCAACTAGATACGACCTTACTGTCCCAGGCAAAAACGCACTCAAAGACGCAAATACAAACCGAAAAGAAAAACGGATTACACAAACTCACGCAAAAGCTACTTCTTCGTCACATGTAATTACAAATTAACCACTTTCCGATACTCTCCTTTCATTCTACTGTGGAAACTAGTATTTTTTTACGTCGCCACACGGTCCTATATCGGAGCAAACTACGCTCACTGGGCCAGGCGGCGCGGCGCGTCTCTGCCCTTCGTGTTTCGAAACACGCTGCATAAACGTCCGTAACTCCTCGATGCCTACACTTACAATTTTAAAACTCTGACACCGCCAAGCGACTACCGACCTCAGTACGTGATATCAATTTCAACTAGATACGACCTTACTGTCCCAGGCAAAAACGCACTCAAAGACGCAAATACAAACCGAAAAGAAAAACGGATTACACAAACTCACGCAAAAGCTACTTCTTCGTCACATGTAATTACCAATTAACCACTTTCCGATACTCTCCTTTCATTCTACTGTGGAAACTAGTATTTTTTTACGTCGCCACACGGTCCTATATCGGAGCAAACTACGCTCACTGGGCCAGGCGGCGCGGCGCGTCTCTGCCCTTCGTGTTTCGAAACACGCTGCATAAACGTCCGTAACTCCTCGATGCCTTCACTTACAATTTTAAAACTCTGACACCGCCAAGCGACTACCGACCTCAGTACGTGATATCAATTTCAACTAGATACGACCTTACTGTCCCAGGCAAAAACGCACTCAAAGACGCAAATACAAACCGAAAAGAAAAACGGATTACACTAACTCACGCAAAAGCTACTTCTTCGTCACATGTAATTACAAATTAACCACTTTCCGATACTCTCCTTTCATTCTACTGTGGAAACTAGTATTTTTTTACGTCGCCACACGGTCCTATATCGGAGCAAACTACGCTCACTGGGCCAGGCGGCGCGGCGCGTCTCTGCCCTTCGTGTTTCGAAACACGCTGCATAAACGTCCGTAACTCCTCGATGCCTACACTTACAATTTTAAAACTCTGACACCGCCAAGCGACTACCGACCTCAGTACGTGATATCAATTTCAACTAGATACGACCTTACTGTCCCAGGCAAAAACGCACTCAAAGACGCAAATACAAACCGAAAAGAAAAACGGATTACACAAACTCACGCAAAAGCTACTTCTTCGTCACATGTAATTACAAATTAACCACTTTCCGATACTCTCCTTTCATTCTACTGTGGAAACTAGTATTTTTTTACGTCGCCACACGGTCCTATATCGGAGCAAACTACGCTCACTGGGCCAGGCGGCGCGGCGCGTCTCTGCCCTTCGTGTTTCGAAACACGCTGCATAAACGTCCGTAACTCCTCGATGCCTACACTTACAATTTTAAAACTCTGACACCGCCAAGCGACTACCGACCTCAGTACGTGATATCAATTTCAACTAGATACGACCTTACTGTCCCAGGCAAAAACGCACTCAAAGACGCAAATACAAACCGAAAAGAAAAACGGATTACACAAACTCACGCAAAAGCTACTTCTTCGTCACATGTAATTACCAATTAACCACTTTCCGATACTCTCCTTTCATTCTACTGTGGAAACTAGTATTTTTTTACGTCGCCACACGGTCCTATATCGGAGCAAACTACGCTCACTGGGCCAGGCGGCGCGGCGCGTCTCTGCCCTTCGTGTTTCGAAACACGCTGCATAAACGTCCGTAACTCCTCGATGCCTTCACTTACAATTTTAAAACTCTGACACCGCCAAGCGACTACCGACCTCAGTACGTGATATCAATTTCAACTAGATACGACCTTACTGTCCCAGGCAAAAACGCACTCAAAGACGCAAATACAAACCGAAAAGAAAAACGGATTACACAAACTCACGCAAAAGCTACTTCTTCGTCACATGTAATTACAAATTAACCACTTTCCGATACTCTCCTTTCATTCTACTGTGGAAACTAGTATTTTTTTACGTCGCCACACGGTCCTATATCGGAGCAAACTACGCTCACTGGGCCAGGCGGCGCGGCGCGTCTCTGCCCCTCGTGTTTCGAAACACGCTGCATAAACGTCCGTAACTCCTCGATGCCTACACTTACAATTTTAAAACTCTGACACCGCCAAGCGACTACCGACCTCAGTACGTGATATCAATTTCAACTAGATACGACCTTACTGTCCCAGGCAAAAACGCACTCAAAGACGCAAATACAAACCGAAAAGAAAAACGGATTACACAAACTCACGCAAAAGCTACTTCTTCGTCACATGTAATTACAAATTAACCACTTTCCGATACTCTCCTTTCATTCTACTGTGGAAACTAGTATTTTTTTACGTCGCCACACGGTCCTATATCGGAGCAAACTACGCTCACTGGGCCAGGCGGCGCGGCGCGTCTCTGCCCTTCGTATTTCGAAACACGCTGCATAAACGTCCGTAACTCCTCGATGCCTACACTTACAGTTTTAAAACTCTGACACCGCCAAGCGACTACCGACCTCAGTACGTGATATCAATTTCAACTAGATACGACCTTACTGTCCCAGGCAAAAACGCACTCAAAGACGCAAATACAAACCGAAAAGAAAAACGGATTACACAAACTCACGCAAAAGCTACTTCTTCGTCACATGTAATTACAAATTAACCACTTTCCGATACTCTCCTTTCATTCTACTGTGGAAGCTAGTATTTTTTTACGTCGCCACACGGTCCTATATCGGAGCAAAGTACGCTCACTGGGCCAGGCGGCGCGGCGCGTCTCTGCCCTTCGTGTTTCGAAACACGCTGCATAAACGTCCGTAACTCCTCGATGCCTTCACTTACAATTTTAAAACTCTGACACCGCCAAGCGACTACCGACCTCAGTACGTGATATCAATTTCAACTAGATACGACCTTACTGTCCCAGGCAAAAACGCACTCAAAGACGCAAATACAAACCGAAAAGAAAAACGGATTACACAAACTCACGCAAAAGCTACTTCTTCGTCACATGTAATTACAAATTAACGACTTTCCGATACTCTCCTTTCATTCTACTGTGGAAACTAGTAATTTTTTACGTCGCCACACGGTCCTATATCAGAGCAAACTACGCTCACTGGGCCAGGCGGCGCGGCGCGTCTCTGCCCTTCGTGTTTCGAAACACGCTGCATAAACGTCCGTAACTCCTCGATGCCTTCACTTACAATTTTAAAACTCTGACACCGCCAAGCGACTACCGACCTCAGTACGTGATATCAATTTCAACTAGATACGACCTTACTGTCCCAGGCAAAAACGCACTCAAAGACGCAAATACAAACCGAAAAGAAAAACGGATTACACAAACTCACGCAAAAGCTACTTCTTCGTCACATGTAATTACAAATTAACCACTTTCCGATACTCTCCTTTCATTCTACTGTGGAAACTAGTATTTTTTTACGTCGCCACACGGTCCTATATCAGAGCAAACTACGCTCACTGGGCCAGGCGGCGCGGCGCGTCTCTGCCCTTCGTGTTTCGAAACACGCTGCATAAACGTCCGTAACTCCTCGATGCCTTCACTTACAATTTTCAAACTCTGACACCGCCAAGCGACTACCGACCTCAGTACGTGATATCAATTTCAACTAGATACGACCTTACTGTCCCAGGCGAAAACGCACTCAAAGACGCAAATACAAACCGAAAAGAAAAACGGATTACACAAACTCACGCAAAAGCTTCTTCTTCGTCACATGTAATTACAAATTAACCACTTTCCGATACTCTCCTTTCATTCTACTGTGGAAACTAGTATTTTTTTACGTCGCCACACGGTCCTATATCAGAGCAAACTACGCTCACTGGGCCAGGCGGCGCGGCGCGTCTCTGCCCTTCGTGTTTCGAAACACGCTGCATAAACGTCCGTAACTCCTCGATGCCTTCACTTACAATTTTAAAACTCTGACACCGCCAAGCGACTACCGACCTCAGTACGTGATATCAATTTCAACTAGATACGACCTTACTGTCCCAGGCAAAAACGCACTCAAAGACGCAAATACAAACCGAAAAGAAAAACGGATTACACAAACTCACGCAAAAGCTACTTCTTCGTCACATGTAATTACAAATTAACCACATTCCGATACTCTCCTTTCATTCTACTGTGGAAACTAGTATTTTTTTACGTCGCCACACGGTCCTATATCAGAGCAAACTACGCTCACTGGGCCAGGCGGCGCGGCGCGTCTCTGCCCTTCGTGTTTCGAAACACGCTGCATAAACGTCCGTAACTCCTCGATGCCTTCACTTACAATTTTCAAACTCTGACACCGCCAAGCGACTACCGACCTCAGTACGTGATATCTATTTCAACTAGATACGACCTTACTGTCCCAGGCAAAAACGCACTCAAAGACGCAAATACAAACCGAAAAGAAAAACGGATTACACAAACTCACGCAAAAGCCATTTCTTCGTCACATGTAATTACAAATTAACCACATTCCGATACTCTCCTTTCATTCTACTGTGGAAACTAGTATTTTTTTACGTCGCCACACGGTCCTATATCAGAGCAAACTACGCTCACTGGGCCAGGCGGCGCGGCGTGTCTCTGCCCTTCGTGTTTCGAAACACGCTGCATAAACGTCCGTAACTCCTCGATGCCTTCACTTACAATTTTCAAACTCTGACACCGCCAAGCGACTACCGACCTCAGTACGTGATATCAATTTCAACTAGATACGACCTTACTGTCCCAGGCAAAAACGCACTCAAAGACGCAAATACAAACCGAAAAGAAAAACGGATTACACAAACTCACGCAAAAGCTACTTCTTCGTCACATGTAATTACAAATTAACCACTTTCCGATACTCTCCTTTCATTCTACTGTGGAAACTAGTATTTTTTTACGTCGCCACACGGTCCTATATCAAAGCAAACTACGCTCACTGGGCCAGGCGGCGCGGCGCGTCTCTGCCCTTCGTGTTTCGAAAGACGATGCATCAACGTCCGTAACTCCTCGATGCCTTCACTTACAATTTTAAAACTCTGACACCGCCAAGCGACTACCGACCTCAGTACGTGATATCAATTTCAACTAGGTACGACCTTACTGTCCCAGAGAAAACCGCACTCAAAGACGCAAATACAAACCGAAAAGAAAAACGGATTACACAAACTCACGCAAAAGCCACTTCTTCGTCACATGTAATTACAAATTAACCACTTTACGATACTCTCCTTTCATTCTACTGTGGAAACTAGTATTTTTTTACGTCGCCACACGGTCCTATATCAAAGCAAACTACGCTCACTGGGACAGGCGGCGCGGCGCGTCTCTGCCCTTCGTGTTTCGAAACACGCTGCATCAACGTCCGTAACTCCTCGATGCCTTCACTTACAATTTTAAAACTCTGACACCGCCAAGCGACTACCGACCTCAGTACGTGATATCAATTTCAACTAGATACGACCTTACTGTCCCAGGCAAAAACGCACTCAAAGACGCAAATACAAACCGAAAAGAAAAACGGATTACACAAACTCACGCAAAAGCTACTTCTTCGTCACATGTAATTACAAATTAACCACTTTCCGATACTCTCCTTTCATTCTACTGTGGAAACTAGTATTTTTTTACGTCGCCACACGGTCCTATATCAGAGCAAACTACGCTCACTGGGCCAGGCGGCGCGGCGCGTCTCTGCCCTTCGTGTTTCGAAACACGCTGCATAAACGTCCGTAACTCCTCGATGCCTTCACTTAAAATTTTCAAACTCTGACACCGCCAAACGACTACCGACCTCAGTACGTGATATCAATTTCAACTAGATACGACCTTACTGTCCCAGGCAAAAACGCACTCAAAGACGCAAATACAAACCGAAAAGAAAAACGGATTACACAAACTCACGCAAAAGCTACTTCTTCGTCACATGTAATTACAAATTAACCACATTCCGATACTCTCCTTTCATTCTACTGTGGAAACTAGTATTTTTTTACGTCGCCACACGGTCCTATATCAGAGCAAACTACGCTCACTGGGCCAGGCGGCGCGGCGCGTCTCTGCCCTTCGTGTTTCGAAACACGCTGCATAAACGTCCGTAACTCCTCGATGCCTTCACTTACAATTTTCAAACTCTGACACCGCCAAACGACTACCGACCTCAGTACGTGATATCAATTTCAACTAGATACGACCTTACTGTCCCAGGCAAAAACGCACTCAAAGACGCAAATACAAACCGAAAAGAAAAACGGATTACACAAACTCACGCAAAAGCTACTTCTTCGTCACATGTAATTACAAATTAACCACATTCCGATACTCTCCTTTCATTCTACTGTGGAAACTAGAACTTTTTTACGTCGCCACACGGTCCTATATCAAAGCAAACTACGCTCACTGGGCCAGGCGGCGCGGCGCGTCTCTGCCCTTCGTGTTTCGAAACACGCTGCATAAACGTCCGTAACTCCTCGATGCCTTCACTTACAATTTTCAAACTCTGACACCGCCAAACGACTACCGACCTCAATACGTGATATCAATTTCAACTAGATACGACCTTACTGTCCCAGGCAAAAACGCACTCAAAGACGCAAATACAAACCGAAAAGAAAAACGGATTACACAAACTCACGCAAAAGCTACTTCTTCGTCACATGTAATTACAAATTAACCACATTCCGATACTCTCCTTTCCTTCTACTGTGGAAACTAGTATTTTTTTACGTCGCCACACGGTCCTATATCAAAGCAAACTACGCTCACTGGGGCAGGCGGCGCGGCGCGTCTCTGCCCTTCGTGTTTCGAAATACGATGCATCAACGTCCGTAACTCCTCGATGCCTTCACTTACAATTTTAAAACTCTGACACCGCCAAGCGACTACCGACCTCAGTACGTGATATCAATTTCAACTAGATACGACCTTACTGTCCCAGAGAAAACCGCACTCAAAGACGCAAATACAAACCGAAAAGAAAAACGGATTACACAAACTCACGCAAAAGCCACTTCTTCGTCACATGTAATTACAAATTAACCACTTTCCGATACTCTCCTTTCATTCTACTGTGGAAACTAGTATTTTTTTACGTCGCCACACGGTCCTATATCAAAGCAAACTACGCTCACTGGGCCAGGCGGCGCGGCGCGTCTCTGCCCTTCGTGTTTCGAAACACGCTGCATCAACGTCCGTAACTCCTCGATGCCTTCACTTACAATTTTAAAACTCTGACACCGCCAAGCGACTACCGACCTCAGTACGTGATATCAATTTCAACTAGATACGACCTTACTGTCCCAGGCAAAAACGCACTCAAAGACGCAAATACAAACCGAAAAGAAAAACGGATTACACAAACTCACGCAAAAGCTACTTCTTCGTCACATGTAATTACAAATTAACCACTTTCCGATACTCTCCTTTCATTCTACTGTGGAAACTAGTATTTTTTTACGTCGCCACACGGTCCTATATCAGAGCAAACTACGCTCACTGGGCCAGGCGGCGCGGCGCGTCTCTGCCCTTCGTGTTTCGAAACACGCTGCATAAACGTCCGTAACTCCTCGATGCCTTCACTTACAATTTTCAAACTCTGACACCGCCAAGCGACTACCGACCTCAGTACGTGATATCTATTTCAACTAGATACGACCTTACTGTCCCAGGCAAAAACGCACTCAAAGACGCAAATACAAACCGAAAAGAAAAACGGATTACACAAACTCACGCAAAAGCCACTTCTTCGTCACATGTAATTACAAATTAACCACATTCCGATACTCTCCTTTCATTCTACTGTGGAAACTAGTATTTTTTTACGTCGCCACACGGTCCTATATCAGAGCAAACTACGCTCACTGGGCCAGGCGGCGCGGCGTGTCTCTGCCCTTCGTGTTTCGAAACACGCTGCATAAACGTCCGTAACTCCTCGATGCCTTCACTTACAATTTTAAAACTCTGACACCGCCAAGCGACTACCGACCTCAGTACGTGATATCAATTTCAACTAGATACGACCTTACTGTCCCAGGCAAAAACGCACTCAAAGACGCAAATACAAACCGAAAAGAAAAACGGATTACACAAACTCACGCAAAAGCTACTTCTTCGTCACATGTAATTACAAATTAACCACTTTCCGATACTCTCCTTTCATTCTACTGTGGAAACTAGCATTTTTTTACGTCGCCACACGGTCCTATATCAAAGCAAACCACGCTCACTGGGCCAGGCGGCGCGGCGCGTCTCTGCCCTTCGTGTTTCGAAACACGCTGCATAAACGTCCGTAACTCCTCGATGCCTTCACTTACAATTTTAAAACTCCGACACCGCCAAGCGACTACCGACCTCAGTACGTGATATCAATTTCAACTAGATACGACCTTACTGTCCCAGGCAAAAACGCACTCAAAGACGCAAATACAAACCGAAAAGAAAAACGGATTACACAAACTCACGCAAAAGCTACTTCTTCGTCACATGTAATTACAAATTAACCACTTTCCGATACTCTCCTTTCATTCTACTGTGGAAACTAGTATTTTTTTACGTCGCCACACGGTCCTATATCAGAGCAAACTACGCTCACTGGGCCAGGCGGCGCGGCGCGTCTCTGCCCTTCGTGTTTCGAAAGACGATGCATCAACGTCCGTAACTCCTCGATGCCTTCACTTACAATTTTAAAACTCTGACACCGCCAAGCGACTACCGACCTCAGTACGTGATATCAATTTCAACTAGGTACGACCTTACTGTCCCAGAGAAAACCGCACTCAAAGACGCAAATACAAACCGAAAAGAAAAACGGATTACACAAACTCACGCAAAAGCCACTTCTTCGTCACATGTAATTACAAATTAACCACTTTCCGATACTCTCCTTTCATTCTACTGTGGAAACTAGTATTTTTTTACGTCGCCACACGGTCCTATATCAAAGCAAACTACGCTCACTGGGCCAGGCGGCGCGGCGCGTCTCTGCCCTTCGTGTTTCGAAACACGCTGCATCAACGTCCGTAACTCCTCGATGCCTTCACTTACAATTTTAAAACTCTGACACCGCCAAGCGACTACCGACCTCAGTACGTGATATCAATTTCAACTAGATACGACCTTACTGTCCCAGGCAAAAACGCACTCAAAGACGCAAATACAAACCGAAAAGAAAAACGGATTACACAAACTCACGCAAAAGCTACTTCTTCGTCACATGTAATTACAAATTAACCACTTTCCGATACTCTCCTTTCATTCTACTGTGGAAACTAGTATTTTTTTACGTCGCCACACGGTCCTATATCAGAGCAAACTACGCTCACTGGGCCAGGCGGCGCGGCGCGTCTCTGCCCTTCGTGTTTCGAAACACGCTGCATAAACGTCCGTAACTCCTCGATGCCTTCACTTACAATTTTCAAACTCTGACACCGCCAAACGACTACCGACCTCAGTACGTGATATCAATTTCAACTAGATACGACCTTACTGTCCCAGGCAAAAACGCACTCAAAGACGCAAATACAAACCGAAAAGAAAAACGGATTACACAAACTCACGCAAAAGCTACTTCTTCGTCACATGTAATTACAAATTAACCACATTCCGATACTCTCCTTTCATTCTACTGTGGAAACTAGTATTTTTTTACGTCGCCACACGGTCCTATATCAGAGCAAACTACGCTCACTGGGCCAGGCGGCGCGGCGCGTCTCTGCCCTTCGTGTTTCGAAACACGCTGCATAAACGTCCGTAACTCCTCGATGCCTTCACTTACAATTTTCAAACTCTGACACCGCCAAACGACTACCGACCTCAGTACGTGATATCAATTTCAACTAGATACGACCTTACTGTCCCAGGCAAAAACGCACTCAAAGACGCAAATACAAACCGAAAAGAAAAACGGATTACACAAACTCACGCAAAAGCTACTTCTTCGTCACATGTAATTACAAATTAACCACATTCCGATACTCTCCTTTCATTCTACTGTGGAAACTAGTATTTTTTTACGTCGCCACACGGTCCTATATCAGAGCAAACTACGCTCACTGGGCCAGGCGGCGCGGCGCGTCTCTGCCCTTCGTGTTTCGAAACACGCTGCATAAACGTCCGTAACTCCTCGATGCCTTCACTTACAATTTTCAAACTCTGACACCGCCAAACGACTACCGACCTCAGTACGTGATATCAATTTCAACTAGGTACGACCTTACTGTCCCAGAGAAAACCGCACTCAAAGACGCAAATACAAACCGAAAAGAAAAACGGATTACACAAACTCACGCAAAAGCCACTTCTTCGTCACATGTAATTACAAATTAACCACTTTCCGATACTCTCCTTTCATTCTACTGTGGAAACTAGTATTTTTTTACGTCGCCACACGGTCCTATATCAAAGCAAACTACGCTCACTGGGCCAGGCGGCGCGGCGCGTCTCTGCCCTTCGTGTTTCGAAACACGCTGCATCAACGTCCGTAACTCCTCGATGCCTTCACTTACAATTTTAAAACTCTGACACCGCCAAGCGACTACCGACCTCAGTACGTGATATCAATTTCAACTAGATACGACCTTACTGTCCCAGGCAAAAACGCACTCAAAGACGCAAATACAAACCGAAAAGAAAAACGGATTACACAAACTCACGCAAAAGCTACTTCTTCGTCACATGTAATTACAAATTAACCACTTTCCGATACTCTCCTTTCATTCTACTGTGGAAACTAGTATTTTTTTACGTCGCCACACGGTCCTATATCAGAGCAAACTACGCTCACTGGGCCAGGCGGCGCGGCGCGTCTCTGCCCTTCGTGTTTCGAAACACGCTGCATAAACGTCCGTAACTCCTCGATGCCTTCACTTACAATTTTCAAACTCTGACACCGCCAAACGACTACCGACCTCAGTACGTGATATCAATTTCAACTAGATACGACCTTACTGTCCCAGGCAAAAACGCACTCAAAGACGCAAATACAAACCGAAAAGAAAAACGGATTACACAAACTCACGCAAAAGCTACTTCTTCGTCACATGTAATTACAAATTAACCACATTCCGATACTCTCCTTTCATTCTACTGTGGAAACTAGTATTTTTTTACGTCGCCACACGGTCCTATATCAGAGCAAACTACGCTCACTGGGCCAGGCGGCGCGGCGCGTCTCTGCCCTTCGTGTTTCGAAACACGCTGCATAAACGTCCGTAACTCCTCGATGCCTTCACTTACAATTTTCAAACTCTGACACCGCCAAACGACTACCGACCTCAATACGTGATATCAATTTCAACTAGATACGACCTTACTGTCCCAGGCAAAAACGCACTCAAAGACGTAAATACAAACCGAAAAGAAAAACGGATTACACAAACTCACGCAAAAGCTACTTCTTCGTCACATGTAATTACAAATTAACCACTTTCCGATACTCTCCTTTCCTTCTACTGTGGAAACTAGTATTTTTTTACGTCGCCACACGGTCCTATATCAGAGCAAACTACGCTCACTGGGCCAGGCGGCGCGGCGCGTCTCTGCCCTTCGTGTTTCGAAACACGCTGCATAAACGTCCGTAACTCCTCGATGCCTTCACTTACAATTTTCAAACTCTGACACCGCCAAGCGACTACCGACCTCAGTACGTGATATCAATTTCAACTGGATACGACCTTACTGTCCCAGGCAAAAACGCACTCAAAGACGCAAATACAAACCGAAAAGAAAAACGGATTACACAAACTCACGCAAAAGCTTCTTCTTCGTCACATGTAATTACAAATTAACCACATTCCGATACTCTCCTTTCATTCTACTGTGGAAACTAGTATTTTTTTACGTCGCCACACGGTCCTATATCAGAGCAAACTACGCTCACTGGGCCAGGCGGCGCGGCGCGTCTCGGCCCTTCGTGTTTCGAAACACGCTGCATAAACGTCCGTAACTCCTCGATGCCTTCACTTACAATTTTAAAACTCTGACACCGCCAAGCGACTACCGACCTCAGTACGTGATATCAATTTCAACTGGATACGACCTTACTGTCCCAGGCAAAAACGCACTCAAAGACGCAAATACAAACCGAAAAGAAAAACGGATTACACAAACTCACGCAAAAGCTACTTCTTCGTCACATGTAATTACAAATTAACCACTTTCCGATACTCTCCTTTCATTCTACTGTGGAAACTAGTATTTTTTTACGTCGCCACACGGTCCTATATCAAAGCAAACTACGCTCACTGGGCCAGGCGGCGCGGCGCGTCTCTGCCCTTCGTGTTTCGAAACACGATGCATCAACGTCCGTAACTCCTCGATGCCTTCACTTACAATTTTAAAACTCTGACACCGCCAAGCGACTACCGACCTCAGTACGTGATATCAATTTCAACTAGATACGAACTTACTGTCCCAGAGAAAACCGCACTCAAAGACGCAAATACAAACCGAAAAGAAAAACGGATTACACAAACTCACGCAAAAGCCACTTTTTCGTCACATGTAATTACAAATTAACCACTTTCCGATACTCTCCTTTCATTCTACTGTGGAAACTAGTATTTTTTTACGTCGCCACACGGTCCTATATCAAAGCAAACTACGCTCACTGGGCCAGGCGGCGCGGCGCGTCTCTGCCCTTCGTGTTTCGAAACACGCTGCATCAACGTCCGTAACTCCTCGATGCCTTCACTTACAATTTTAAAACTCTGACACCGCCAAGCGACTACCGACCTCAGTACGTGATATCAATTTCAACTAGATACGACCTTACTGTCCCAGGCAAAAACGCACTCAAAGACGCAAATACAAACCGAAAAGAAAAACGGATTACACAAACTCACGCAAAAGCTACTTCTTCGTCACATGTAATTACAAATTAACCACATTCCGATACTCTCCTTTCATTCTACTGTGGAAACTAGTATTTTTTTACGTCGCCACACGGTCCTATATCAAAGCAAACTACGCTCACTGGGCCAGGCGGCGCGGCGCGTCTCTGCCCTTCGTGTTTCGAAACACGCTGCATAAACGTCCGTAACTCCTCGATGCCTTCACTTAAAATTTTCAAACTCTGACACCGCCAAGCGACTACCGACCTCAGTACGTGATATCAATTTCAACTAGATACGACCTTACTGTCCCAGGCAAAAACGCACTCAAAGACGCAAATACAAACCGAAAAGAAAAACGGATTACACAAACTCACGCAAAAGCTACTTCTTCGTCACATGTAATTACAAATTAACCACATTCCGATACTCTCCTTTCATTCTACTGTGGAAACTAGAACTTTTTTACGTCGCCACACGGTCCTATATCAAAGCAAACTACGCTCACTGGGCCAGGCGGCGCGGCGCGTCTCTGCCCTTCGTGTTTCGAAACACGCTGCATAAACGTCCGTAACTCCTCGATGCCTTCACTTACAATTTTCAAACTCTGACACCGCCAAACGACTACCGACCTCAGTACGTGATATCAATTTCAACTAGATACGACCTTACTGTCCCAGGCAAAAACGCACTCAAAGACGCAAATACAAACCGAAAAGAAAAACGGATTACACAAACTCACGCAAAAGCTACTTCTTCGTCACATGTAATTACAAATTAACCACATTCCGATACTCTCCTTTCCTTCTACTGTGGAAACTAGTATTTTTTTACGTCGCCACACGGTCCTATATCAGAGCAAACTACGCTCACTGGGCCAGGCGGCGCGGCGCGTCTCTGCCCTTCGTGTTTCGAAACACGCTGCATAAACGTCCGTAACTCCTCGATGCCTTCACTTACAATTTTCAAACTCTGACACCGCCAAGCGACTACCGACCTCAGTACGTGATATCAATTTCAACTGGATACGACCTTACTGTCCCAGGCAAAAACGCACTCAAAGACGCAAATACAAACCGAAAAGAAAAACGGATTACACAAACTCACGCAAAAGCTTCTTCTTCGTCACATGTAATTACAAATTAACCACATTCCGATACTCTCCTTTCATTCTACTGTGGAAACTAGAATTTTTTTACGTCGCCACACGGTCCAATATCAAAGCAAACTACGCTCACTGGGCCAGGCGGCGCGGCGCGTCTCTGCCCTTCGTGTTTCGAAACACGCTGCATAAACGTCCGTAACTCCTCGATGCCTTCACTTACAATTTTAAAACTCTGACACCGCCAAGCGACTACCGACCTCAGTACGTGATATCAATTTCAACTAGATACGACCTTTCTGTCCCAGGCAAAAACGCACTCAAAGACGCAAATACAAACCGAAAAGAAAAACGGATTACACAAACTCACGCAAAAGCTTCTTCTTCGTCACATGTAATTACAAATTAACCACATTCCGATACTCTCCTTTCATTCTACTGTGGAAACTAGTATTTTTTTACGTCGCCACACGGTCCTATATCAGAGCAAACTACGCTCACTGGGCCAGGCGGCGCGGCGCGTCTCGGCCCTTCGTGTTTCGAAACACGCTGCATAAACGTCCGTAACTCCTCGATGCCTTCACTTACAATTTTAAAACTCTGACACCGCCAAGCGACTACCGACCTCAGTACGTGATATCAATTTCAACTAGATACGACCTTACTGTTCCAGAGAAAAACGCACTCAAAGACGCAAATACAAACCGAAAAGAAAAACGGATTACACAAACTCACGCAAAAGCTACTTCTTCGTCACATGTAATTACAAATTAACCACATTCCGATACTCTCCTTTCATTCTACTGTGGAAACTAGTATTTTTTTACGTCGCCACACGGTCCTATATCAGAGCAAACTACGCTCACTGGGCCAGGCGGCGCGGCGCGTCTCGGCCCTTCGTGTTTCGAAACACGCTGCATAAACGTCCGTAACTCCTCGATGCCTTCACTTACAATTTTAAAACTCTGACACCGCCAAGCGACTACCGACCTCAGTACGTGATATCAATTTCAACTAGATACGACCTTACTGTCCCAGAGAAAAACGCACTCAAAGACGCAAATACAAACCGAAAAGAAAAACGGATTACACAAACTCACGCAAAAGCTACTTCTTCGTCACATGTAATTACAAATTAACCACATTCCGATACTCTCCTTTCATTCTACTGTGGAAACTAGTATTTTTTTACGTCGCCACACGGTCCTATATCAGAGCAAACTACGCTCACTGGGCCAGGCGGCGCGGCGCGTCTCGGCCCTTCGTGTTTCGAAACACGCTGCATAAACGTCCGTAACTCCTCGATGCCTTCACTTACAATTTTAAAACTCTGACACCGCCAAGCGACTACCGACCTCAGTACGTGATATCAATTTCAACTAGATACGACCTTACTGTCCCAGGCAAAAACGCACTCAAAGACGCAAATACAAACCGAAAAGAAAAACGGATTACACAAACTCACGCAAAAGCTTCTTCTTCGTCACATGTAATTACAAATTAACCACATTCCGATACTCTCCTTTCATTCTACTGTGGAAACTAGTATTTTTTTACGTCGCCACACGGTCCTATATCAGAGCAAACTACGCTCACTGGGCCAGGCGGCGCGGCGCGTCTCTGCCCTTCGTGTTTCGAAACACGCTGCATAAACGTCCGTAACTCCTCGATGCCTTCACTTACAATTTTAAAACTCTGACACCGCCAAGCGACTACCGACCTCAGTACGTGATATCAATTTCAACTGGATACGACCTTACTGTCCCAGGCAAAAACGCACTCAAAGACGCAAATACAAACCGAAAAGAAAAACGGATTACACAAACTCACGCAAAAGCTTCTTCTTCGTCACATGTAATTACAAATTAACCACATTCCGATACTCTCCTTTCATTCTACTGTGGAAACTAGTATTTTTTTACGTCGCCACACGGTCCTATATCAGAGCAAACTACGCTCACTGGGCCAGGCGGCGCGGCGCGTCTCTGCCCTTCGTGTTTCGAAACACGCTGCATAAACGTCCGTAACTCCTCGATGCCTTCACTTACAATTTTAAAACTCTGACACCGCCAAGCGACTACCGACCTCAGTACGTGATATCAATTTCAACTAGATACGACCTTACTGTCCCAGGCAAAAACGCACTCAAAGACGCAAATACAAACCGAAAAGAAAAACGGATTACACAAACTCACGCAAAAGCTTCTTCTTCGTCACATGTAATTACAAATTAACCACATTCCGATACTCTCCTTTCATTCTACTGTGGAAACTAGAATTTTTTTACGTCGCCACACGGTCCTATATCAAAGCAAACTACGCTCACTGGGCCAGGCGGCGCGGCGCGTCTCTGCCCTTCGTGTTTCGAAACACGCTGCATAAACGTCCGTAACTCCTCGATGCCTTCACTTACAATTTTAAAACTCTGACACCGCCAAGCGACTACCGACCTCAGTACGTGATATCAATTTCAACTAGATACGACCTTACTGTCCCAGGCAAAAACGCACTCAAAGACGCAAATACAAACCGAAAAGAAAAACGGATTACACAAACTCACGCAAAAGCTACTTCTTCGTCACATGTAATTACAAATTAACCCCTTTCCGATACTCTCCTTTCATTCTACTGTGGAAACTAGTATTTTTTTACGTCGCCACACGGTCCTATATCAAAGCAAACTACGCTCACTGGGCCAGGCGGCGCGGCGCGTCTCTGCCCTTCGTGTTTCGAAACACGCTGCATAAACGTCCGTAACTCCTCGATGCCTTCACTTACAATTTTCAAACTCTGACACCGCTAAGCGACTACCGACCTCAGTACGTCATATCAATTTCAACTAGATACGACCTTACTGTCCCAGGCAAAAACGCACTCAAAGACGCAAATACAAACCGAAAAGAAAAACGGATTACACAAACTCACGCAAAAGCCACTTCCTCGTCACATGTAATTGCAAATTAACCACTTTCCGATACTCTCCTTTCATTCTACTGTGGAAACTAGTATTTTTTTACGTCGCCACACGGTCCTATATCAAAGCAAACTACGCTCACTGGGCCAGGCGGCGCGGCGCGTCTCTGCCCTTCGTGTTTCGAAACACGCTGCATCAACGTCCGTAACTCCTCGATGCCTTCACTTACAATTTTAAAACTCTGACACCGCCAAGCGACTACCAACCTCAGTACGTGATATCAATTTCAACTAGATACGACCTTACTGTCCCAGGCAAAAACGCACTCAAAGACGCAAATACAAACCGAAAAGAAAAACGGATTACACAAACTCACGCAAAAGCCACTTCTTCGTCACATGTAATTACAAATTAACCACTTTCCGATACTCTCCTTTCATTCTACTGTGGAAACTAGTATTTTTTTACGTCGCCACACGGTCCTATATCAAAGCAAACTACGCTCACTGGGCCAGGCGGCGCGGCGCGTCTCTGCCCTTCGTGTTTCGAAACACGCTGCATCAACGTCCGTAACTCCTCGATGCCTTCACTTACAATTTTAAAACTCTGACACCGCCAAGCGACTACCAACCTCAGTACGTGATATCAATTTCAACTAGATACGACCTTACTGTCCCAGGCAAAAACGCACTCAAAGGCGCAAATACAAACCGAAAAGAAAAACGGATTACACAAACTCACGCAAAAGCTACTTCTTCGTCACATGTAATTACAAATTAACCACTTTCCGATACTCTCCTTTCATTCTACTGTGGAAACTAGTATTTTTTTACGTCGCCACACGGTCCTATATCAAAGCAAACTACGCTCACTGGGCCAGGCGGCGCGGCGCGTCTCTGCCCTTCGTGTTTCGAAACACGCTGCATCAATGTCCGTAACTCCTCGATGCCTTCACTTACAATTTTAAAACTCCGACACCGCCAAGCGACTACCAACCTCAGTACGTGATATCAATTTCAACTAGATACGACCTTACTGTCCCAGGCAAAAACGCACTCAAAGACGCAAATACAAACCGAAAAGAAAAACGGATTACACAATCTCACGCAAAAGCCACTTCTTCGTCACATGTAATTACAAATTAACCACTTTCCGATACTCTCCTTTCATTCTACTGTGGAAGCTAGTATTTTTTTACGTCGCCACACGGTCCTATATCAAAGCAAACTACGCTCACTGGACCAGGCGGCGCGGCGCGTCTCTGCTCTTCGTGTTTCGAAACATAGCCAAAGCCTTGCAGACTAACAAAAATTACGCGAAGCGAAATGTAGTGCGAGGAGGGCTATGCGAGAGACGTTCAATGAATTCGAAATTAAAGTTCTATGTACTGACTTGGCAGAAAATCCTAAGAAATTTTGGTCTGTTGTCAAAGTAGTAGGTGGATCAAAACAAAATGTCCAGACACTCTGTGACCAAAGTGGTACTGAAAGAGAGGATGACAGACTAAAGGCCGAAATACTAAATGTTTTTTTTCAAAGCTGTTTCACAGAGGAAGACTGCACTGTAGTTCCTTCTCTAGATTGTCGCACAGGTGACAACGAAATAGACGACAGAGGGATAGAGAAGCAATTAAAATCGCTCAAAAGAGGAAATTCTGCAGGACCTGATGGGATACCAGTTCGATTTTACACAGAGTACGCGAAGGAACTTGCCCCTCTTCTTGCAGCGGTGTAATGTATGTCTCTAGAAGAGCGTAGCGTTCCAAAGGATTGGAAAAGGGCACAGGTTATCCCCGTTTTCAAGAAGGGACGTCGCACAGATGTATTGAGCTGTAGACCTATATCTCCAACGTCTACCAGATGTAGAATTTTGGAACACAAATTATGTTCGAGTATAATGACTTTTCTGGAGACTAGAAATCTACTCAGTAGGAATCAGCATGGGTTTCGAAAAAGACGATCGTGTGAAACCCAGCTCGCGCTATTCGTCCACGAGACTCAGAGAGCTGTAGACACGGGTTCCCAGGTAGATGCCGTGTTTCTTGACTTCCGCAAGGCGTTCGATACAGTTCCCCACAGTCATTTAATGAACAAAGTAAGAACATTTGGACTATCAGACCAATTGTGTGATTGGATTGAAGAGTTCCTAGATAACAGAACGCAGCATGTCATTCTCAATGGAGAGAAGTCTTCCAAAATAAGAGTGATTTCAGGTGTGCCGCAGGGGAGTGGCGTAGGACGGTTGCTATTCACAATTTACATAAATGACCTTGTGGATGACATCGGAAGTTCACTAAGGCTTTTTGCGGATGATTCTGTGGTATATCGACAGGTTGTAACAATGGAAAATTGTACTGAAATGCAGGAGGATCCGCAGTGAATTGACGCATGGTGCAGGGAATGGCAATTGAATCTCAATGTAGACAAGTGTAATGTGCTGCGAATACATAGAAAGAAAGATCCCTTCTCATTTAGCTACAATATAGCAGGTCAGCAACTGGAAGCAGTTAATTCCATAAATTATCTGGGAGTGCGGATTAAGAGTGATTTAAAATGGAATGATCATATAAAGTTGATCGTCAGTAAAGCAGATGCCATTTGAGATTCATTGGAAGAATCCTATGGAAATGAAATCCGAAAACAAAGGAAGTAGGTTACAGTACGCTTGTTCGCCCACTGCTTGAATACTGCTCAGCTGTGTGGGATCTGTACCAGATAGATAGAAGAGATAGAGAAGATCCAATGGAGAGCAGTGCACTTTGTTACAGGATCATTTAGTTATCGCGAAAGCATTATGGAGATGATAGATAAACTCCAGTGGAAGACTCTGCAGGAGAGACGCTCAGTAGCTCAGTATGGGCTTTTGTTGAAGTTTCGAGAACATACCTTCACTGAGGAGTGAAACAGTATATTGCTGCCTCCTACGTATGTCTCGCGAAGAGACCATGAGGATAAAATCTGAGAGGTTAGAGCCCACACAGAGGCATACTGACAATCCTTCTTTCCACAAACAATACGAGACTGGAATAGAAGGGAGAACAGATAGAGGTACTCAAGATACCCTCCGCCACACACCGTGAGGTGGCTTACGGAGTATGGATGTAGATGTTGATATATGTACTGTGCTGTTTGTCTTCACATTACATGTACGAATGACGTAAAAGGGCGATTTTTGTATGGTGCAGGATAGGAATTGATTGTTTACTACATCGACACAGTATGCAGTGATATATTGATCGGTTGGAGATTGGCTCCACGTCCTAATATTCAAGTTCCTGTCCTGGGTGGGAGGGCAGTGTAATTGAGTAGGAATCTTTCTGTATTGGACAATATGTAGGGTACACTGTGATATATTGATGGGTTTTGAGTCGGTTTCACGTTCTAATATTCAAGGTCCTGTCCTCTGTAGGAAAGCAGTGTATTTGAATAAGTGTCTTTCCATATTTGACGATATGTAGGATAGTGTGTAAGATTTAATTGCTGGTGCAATATAGCGATCTGTGTAAAATAACTGCTGAAAGTCTGGTCTGCAGAAAGATAGATAAAAAGGTAGAGGGTGCTTCCACACCTGCAGCATCAGTAATTCATAGTGTAAATTCGATAAGAGCCAATCATTGTTCTCTATTTATTTACATCCTTTTTGCTGGGATATAGGAATCTCTACACAGCGGTGAGAACGTTTGTGTATGTTGAAAGCAGGAAGGGTAAGACATAATGGTTGGGATGCCATGTTAGGACCATGAGGAAGACCCCATTCGACGTTATTCTGCGTTATTTTCGTAAACAGGTTCTGTTAGGGCAAGACTTTCCGTGCATACAAGCTGGGACATCAAGAAAGCGAGCATTACCTCTTTCTGGGACACTATACAATTTCCGAGAGGTCTACCTGGCTGTTATTTTGCATAGCCATGTGACATCAGTATAACATTGAGAACCTTGTTAGATGCGCTTGTGATGGTTTGTAGCTATGCACGCACACTTCACGGCATTGCATCAGTCATGCTGGGTGGTTAAGCATGGTTACATGCATCTCACATGTCGTGCTAGGAACAATGCACCCTGTGCTATGTGGTGATGTTAGTATCCTCAGGTATCACATCAGTAATGGGAAAACACGTTTGCTACCCAGAGGTGTCTTGCATATGGGAATGGCATGAACGCATGCTGGAGTTCTGTGATGTTAGTATAACACTTGGAGAACTCTAACTGTATACTCGAAAATATTCGCAACTTTCACCTGGTCAATATAGGCAGCAGCAGTGAGGGAGTGATGGGTCACACTGGCTTGCGTCTGGTGGTGACTCATGGCAGTGTGGAGGTGCATGCGCCCCTGGGGTGTCTTCACTGTGCAAATAGGTCTTCGCTCCCATCTGGTCGTGTCAGCAACAGTGTCTAGGTGATCACTTATTTTCGGGAGGAATTCCTTAGGTGTCAAGTATGAAAGGGATGTTGCTGCCTCATGCTTGAGGGCACCTGTGCATGGTTTGACAGCACCCTCTGGTGGCAGTACTGTGTACTAGGTCAGTTGAACTCTAGATCTTGTGATGGACACACTTTCTGCAAAATAGAGACTTATGTACAGCTCAGACAGAGTCATTTTCCCACCATTTCCCCCCCCCCCAAGACCATCATCTTGGATTACATCATGGAATGTATGACAACACACTCTGGTGGTGGTACTGTGTACTAGACCCAGACCTTGTGGTGAATACACTGTTTCCCGCCATCTTGGATAACGGTACTTGCCTCATCATGGCGGTCATCTTGGAATATGTCATGTATTAGAGCGCCCTCTAGCGGTGGTACTGTGTACTAGATCAGTTGGACTCGAGACCCCATGGCGACCCCATTGTTTCCCTCCATTCACTCCCACCATCTTCGATTACATTACAGGAGGATGACAGCACCCTCTGGTGGTGCTACTGTGACTGGGTGAGATGAAGTCTGGACACGTTGGCGACCAAACTGGATGGTGGTAGTGCCTCTAATTGTTTAAATAAAATAGTGCTTGCAGAATAATAAAGACTTACATCAAGCACAGGTCGAGTCCACTCCCCACAAGTTCCTAGGAAGAGGTGGTGGTTGGTTGACATAGGATAGTGGAGTTAGCCCAAGTGACCTATCTTCCTGCCATTTTCTTAAGTTAGTATAGATAACTGTGGTGTGATATGTTCGTTATCCTGTTGGAATCTGAACTTCCCCCCATTTTTCGGGGGGTTATGTTAGTGCGGGTAGCCCAGTTGACCTTCTCACCAAAATTCAAAGTTCCCACCCAAATCCGCTATCTTTGATGACATCACAGCCACCATCTTGGATGACGTCATCGCCGCCATCTTCGATACATCTGGCAACAATGGAAAGTGGCACAGAATGCAGGTTGTCCCAATACTCTTGTCTGCATCATTCAGTTATCACTGTATGGTTTGCCTCATCTGGCAAATATGGACAGATGTTTAGTTTATTATCTAACACAAAAAATATCTTTTCTCTCAATTTTTCATCAGTTATTGTGTGTCCGTCTTATGAACCGTTTTTCCCTGGAACAATTTGGTGTATCGAGTGGAAATTTATGTCACAAACTGAGGTTGATGGTCTGTTGGCGGTGTACGAGTTTCGTGCTCCTAAGTGAAGTCAATCAGATGTGACTGCCACTTATGTTGCATGTTTTAAAACACGAAGAGACGCGCCATCGACGCCAGTAGTGTGCTTTCTGTTGATCTAGAAGAATGAGACATTGATAGAATCAAGTGTTCACATTAAGGCAAATAACAGAAAGTTGTTAGCTTGCAATTATAGAAGACACAAAAAGCCGAGTGTGGGCATGTCGCATACTTTGTCATTAAACGTTGTGGTGAATAGTCTCTAAGGAATGTAATGCAGACTTTTGGACACACACCACCATTCGGCATATCTAGCAGGGCTACTATGTCAAACACACTGTTGGACAAACAATGCCATTAGGCACATCTAGCAGGGCTGGTATCTCACGTGCACTGTTGGATGCACAATGCATTAGGCATATCTAGTGGGGTTGGTACACCTCTCGCTCACATCCCACATTAGAGCAAATTGCTTACCATCGATTCTCTTCTGAAAACTTCTCCACTGGCGTCACACAGCAGTGCTTGTGGTTTAAATATTGTAATGCTCCAATGTACGGCGATTTGTGCGTGTTTGATCTGTAAATTTCTGTTGCTGTTGTGACAGATAGCAGTTTGCAGTTTGGCACAGCCCCTATTCTACAACTTGGTGTCAACACTGTATTAATCGATATCGCCCACCTTCATGGAAGATCATACTCTCGTATCACCAGAGAATTAGTGTGTGTTTGCTCCTCATCAGTCTCCACTTAATTGCCTGAAAAACATGTTGGCGTGATCGCAATTATAGTAAACATATTATTATTTACACTATATAAAATATATATAAACACTGTGTGATTTATTTGTTAGTATACGGAATAGCAAGCTCAAATAACGGTTAATAATGACATGTACAGTATTGTACACTTAATCATTGTACATATACATACATTTTGGAACATACTAGTATCGTTCCTATTTATGTAAACCAACGTTACCTGTCGAAGCAGTCCTACTAAACACGCCAGGTGGCGCGAGTAGACCGCATGGCTATGCAGAGGTACTTTGTTTATATTTCTGTTCACTTGTGGATGTGTTTGCATAAAGGTATAACACGCTGAGAAAGTAACTGAAAATAACCACAAAGTGCCAGATTCCTTATGAGCCGGAGTGATCGAGCGGTTCTACATGTTACAGTATGGACTCACACGATGACTATGGTCGCAGGTCCGAATCCTGCCTCGGGCATGGATGTGTGTGATGTCCTTAGGTTAGTTAGGTTTAAGTAGTTCTAAGTTGTAGGGGACTGATGACGTCAGAATTTAAGTCCCATAGTGCTCAGAGCCATTTGAACCATTTGAACCTTATGAATAATGGGTAATGATTATCACATTCCACCAAGATGTCAATCGTGTCCGACAAATCGCAAAGAAACTGATGATTTCCATCACCGGAGTTGTCAAAACCGTACACCAGCGTCAAGAAACAGGCTCCTATGGAGATCGTCCCAGGAAGATATCAGAACGCCAAGGAAAGTATTTGGTAGTGACCAGTAAACGTAACAGATTAGAAACTGTCCCTGAATTGACTGCTGAATAAACGTAACGAGAGATACTCCAGTGGGTGAGTCAACAGTGAGACGACGACTGGCAGATGACAAGGTTATGTAGCAACAAGGAAACCACTGTTGCGCCCTGTTAACAAGAAGAAAAGGCTTGAGTGGGCTAAGACACCCCAACATTGGACAGCAGAGGATTGGGAAAGAGTCTTACTAACTGATGAATCCAAGTTCCAAATATGTGGAAGTAAACTCCGTCAGTTTTTAAGCCATTTACCCCCCGAACGCTTGAATCCACAGTGCGTAATTCCAACTGTAAAGCATGGAGGGGGTTCTGTGATGGTATGGGGATCCTATGGAGGGAATAAAGTCGGATATTTGGTGAAAATAGATGGAAAAAATGAACCAAAAGGATCATCATGCCATTTACCAGCGACATGCTAAGACATCTGGTATGAGTCTCATTGTGCAAGGGTTTAACTTCCAGCAAGACAACGAGCCAAAACATACGTCTCGCTTCTCTCAGAACTATGTGAAGTCTCTATGGGTTCATAAAATATTGAAAAACATGGAAATGCCGCCACAATCCCCTGATTGTAATGTACTGTTTTTTCTTTCTGTTGTCTATAATTACTAGGTGTTTCCAAGTTTCCCAACTAATGGAGGGTAGTATATATATATATACATATACATATATATATATATATATATATATATATATATATATACTACCCTATATATATATGCACACTCCCTACCTAAGTTCGGAAACACCTAGTAATTATAGACAACAGAAAGGAAATACGGTATAAAATGCATTTGGTTGTTTTTTTCTCTCTATCCCTCCATTCAGTCCCCCATCTGTCTTCCTGCTTCTTTTCCTCGCCCATTCCCTCCTCTACATCTACATCTACATGATTATTCTGCAACTCACATTTAAGTGCTTGGCAGAGGTTTCATCGAACCATAATCATACAATCTCTCTACCATTCCACTCCCGAACAGCGCGCGGGAAAAACGAACACCTAAACCTTTCTGTTAGAGCTCTGATTTCTCTTATTTTATTTTGATGATCATTCCTACCTATGTAGGTTGGGCTCAACAAAATATTTTCGCATTCGGAAGAGAAAGTTGGTGACTGAAATTTCGTAAATAGATATCGCCGCGACGAAAAAGTCTTTGCTTTAATGACTTCCATCCCAACTCGCGTATCATATCTGCCACACTCTCTCCCCTATTACGTGATAATACAAAACGAGCTGCCCTTTTTTGCACCCTTTCGATGTCCTCCGTCAATCCCACCTGGTAAGGATCCCACACCGTGCAGCAATATCCTAACAGAGGACGAACGAGTGTAGTGTAAGCTCTCTCTTTAGTGGACTTGTTGCATCTTCTAAGTGTCCTTCCAATGAAACGCAACCTTTGGCTCGCCTTCCCCACAATATTATCTATGTATTCTTTCCAACTGAAGTTGTTCGTAATTTTAACACCCAGGTACTTAGTAGAATTGACAGCCTTGAGAATTGTACTATTTATCGAGTAATCGAATTTCAACGGATTTCTTTTGGAACTCATGTGGATCACCTCACACTTTTCGTTATTTAGCGTCAACTGCCACCTGCCACACCATACAGCAATCTTTTCTAAATCGCTTTGCAACTGATACTGGTCTTCAGATGACCTTACTAGACGCTAAATTACAGCATCATCTGCGAACAAACTAAGAGAACTGCTCAGATCGTCACCCAGGTCATTTATATAGATCAGGAACAGCAGAGATCCCAGGACGCTTCCCTGGGGAACACCTGATATCACTTGAGTTTTACTCGATGATTTGCCGTCTATTACTACGAACTGCGACCTTCCTGACAGGAAATCACGAATCCAGTCGCACAACTGAGATGATACACCATAGGCCCGCAGCTTGATTAGAAGTCGCTTGTGAGGAACGGTGTCAAAAGCTTCCGGAAATCTAGAAATACGGAATCAACCTGAGATCCCCCGTCGGTAGCGGACATTACCTCGTGCGAATAAAGAGCTAGCTGTGTTGCACAAGAACGATGTTTTCTGAAACCATGTTCGTTACGTATCAATAGATCGTTCCCTTCGAGGTGATTCATAATGTTTGAATACAGTATATGCTCCAGAACCCTACTGAAAACCGACGTCAATGATATAGGTCTGTAGTTCGATGGATTACTCCTACTACCCTCCTTAAACACTGGTGCGACCTGCGCAATTTTCCAATCTGTAGGTACAGATCTATCGGTGAGCGAGCGGTTGTATATGATTGCTAACTAGGGAGCTATTGTATCAACGTAATCTGAAGGGAACCTAATCGGTATACAATCTGGACCTGAAGACTTGCCCGTATCAAGCGATTTGAGTTACTTCGCAACTCCTAAGGTATCTACTTCTAAGAAACTCTGCTAGCAGCTGTTCCTGTTTCAAATTCTGGAATATTCCATTCGTCTTCCCTGGTGAAGGAATTTCGGAAAACTGCGTTCAATAACTCCGCTTTAGCGGCACAGTCGTCGGTAACAGTACCATCGGCACTGCGCAGCGAAGGTATTGACTGCGTCTTGCCGCTTGTGTACTTTACATACGACCAGAATTTCTTCGGATTGTCTACCAAATTTCGAGACAATGTTTCGTTGTGGAACCTATTAAAGGCATCTCGCATTGAAGTCCATGCCAAATTTCGCGCGTCTGCAAATTTTAGCCAATCTTCGGGATTTCGCGTTCTTCTGAACTTCGCACGCTTTTTCCGTTGCCTCTGCAACAGCGTTCGGACCTGTTTTGTGTACCATGGGGGATCAGTTCCACCTCTTATCAATTTATGAGGTGTGAATCTCTCAATTGCTGTTGCTACTATATTTTTGAATTTGAGCCCCTCTCTTCTTATCATCCTCTTTGCCCTATACCCTTCCTCCATCTTCTCACCATACCTCCGTCCAACTTCCCTCCTCCTCCCCTTATCTCTGTCACTTTCCCTCTCTGAAACCTCCCACCTCCTCTCCCTCTCTCCCTTCCTTCCTACATCCCACCCCAACCTCCCTGCCTCCCTCCCACCCTCCATCACGCCCTCCTACCCTCCCACTCTCCCTCCATTCTTTCTACTTCCTACTTTTCTCTCTCTGCATATATTTCTTTCTGCATTACAGCATGCAAAGCAATTAATGCAAAATCCACAGTTATTGCACACACATTAGCTGGAAACAAGAGATTTACTGTACATGCAAGAGTCACTGTGCATGAAGGAGTTGTTACTGTGTATCCAGGAGCTACTGCACAAGTGTGACTTACACTGCCCATTAGAAATACTGTGCATGCAAGAGATCCTCCACACACTATGGTTGCTACACTAGCTAGAATTGCTGAATGTGCAACAGTTCCTGCACATTCCAGTGTAATTCTACATGCAAGTGTTACTGTGTACAGAAAAGTTTCTGCAAATGCAACAGTTACTGCACACCCAACAGTTACTGACTGCATTATAGGTATGGCATGCAAAAGTGTAACTATGTATGAGAGTTACTGCATGAACAATAGTTGTTGCACACACAAGACTTTCCGTATGTACATGATTTACTGCATGCACAAGAGTTACTGCACATGCAAGAGTTACTGCACCCATGAGAGTTACTGCACACACAAGAGTACAGTTATTGTGCATGCAAGAATTACTACATCCACAAGAGATACTGCATGTCCAAGAGTCACTGTGCACAAGAATTACTATGCACACAAGGCTTACTCACTAGGTTACTGTATACCAGATAGATACCCAGATACAAAGAGGAGTTGAGGAGTTGATATCACACTATGCATCAGTCTCTGAGTCATCACTTCCACATCACAGAAGCAATAAAATTATTTCGTCTTTACTCAGAATCACAGCAGCAATGCTACCAACACAAATTGTGTTTCATTTTCAATGCCTTGAGAACTGACCAACGGTGCATAGTCCTTCGCTTCATTAATACCGATGCTGTAGGGTCTCATATGTTGCCCATAGTAACTGGACGTACCCTTTTGTCACGACATTTATACATTCACTATTTCAGCTGATAACTTTCTGTAATGAAGAAACATATTTTACATCTTACATCGTAGCACCTTGGTTAAACGTATCTCATTTTCTGTCACGTAGTTACCGTCTGGTAAATTTCAAAGCTATAAATCGCCACGAACGCATTCTGTCATTTTGCCGTTTCCAGCACTTTCTATGGTCTCCTGGCAATTCGACCATCATTCTGTAACATCTTGTCTGGGATATGCAGTGTGCGGAGAAACTATATGACCAAAGGTGTAGGCAGAAAGACGGCATCAAAAATAATAATAATAGTCTGAGTATGGGAACTAGAGATCGTAGTTGAATATTTACGGCGCTATGCCAGCGTGAAGTGGTAGTCTGTTTCAACCTTTGTTACAACATACTTAGTTAGGTGGACGCTTAATTATTATTTACTTCGAGCTTGTTAAGACATCTGGAAACATAAAACATGGACATGTGGTTGTTTCTAAAGAAGTGCTGTCTGGAACGTCAGCTGAGTATGTAATGTTTGAAGTTTTTCTTGATATCATCCCGGAGACTGGTTAGAGTGTGTTTGCGCATACATTTCGTTTTGAGTAAAGACGTCAATATGTCAGATTTTAATTGCGTTCCTGTAGCGCCATAAATATGGATTTGCAACCGCTAGTTGCTGTACTCGAATTCATGTCTTTCATACCGTCTTTCCTCCCTACTCTTTTGGGCAGATTGATTTTTCGCGCTTTGTATAACTTTGCCGGATGGCAAACCTTGCTCAACCACCACTGCTTAAATTATACATATTTTACGTACGGTACACATACGTCATTGAATGACTTCCAGCCGGGTCGTCTGGCTATTCGTCACTGCAAAGCCAGCACGCGAAACACAAAATCACGAAAGCACCATCTGATCCGCATAATTACACTACTGACTGTGAGCACATTTAGACGTTAATCACAAAAGCCGATAGCAATAATGTAGAAGCTGATTTTGTTGTTGTTGCTCTGGTCTTCAGTCCTGAGACTGGTTTGATGCATCTCTCCATGCTACTCTATCCTGTGCAAGCTTCTTCATCTCCCAGTACCTACTGCAGCCTACATCCTTCTGAATCTGCTTAGTGTATTCATCTCTTGGTCTCCCTCTTCGATTTTTACCCTCCACGCTGCCCTCCAATACTAAATTGGTGATCCCTCGAAGTCTCAGAACATGTCCTACCAACCGATCCCTTCTTCTAGTCAAGTTGTGCCACAAGCTCCTCTTCTCCCCAATTCTATTCAATACCTCCTCATTAGTTATGTGATCTACCTATCTAATCTTCATCATTCTTCTGTGGCACCACATTTCGAAAGCTTCTATTCTCTTCTTGTCTAACCTATTTATCGTCCACGCTTCACTTCAATACATGGCTACACTCCATACAAATACTTTCAGAAACGACTTCCTGACATTTAAATCTATACTGGATGTTAACAAATTTTTCTTCTTCAGAAACGTTTTCGTTGCCATTGCCAGTCTACATTTTATATCCTCTCTACTTCGACCATCATCAGTTATTTTGCTCCCCAAATAGCAAAACTCCTTTATTACTTTAAAAGTCTCATTTCCTAATCTAATTCCCTCAGCATTACCCGACTTAATTCGACCACATTCCATTATACTCGTTTTGCTTTTGTTGATATTCATCTTATACTCTCCTTTCAAGACACTGTCCATTCCGTTCAACTGCTCTTCCAAGTCCTTTGCTGTCTCTGACAGAATTACAATGTCATCAGCGAACCTCAAAGTTTTTATTTCTTCTCCATGGATTTCAATTCCTACTCCGAACTTTTCTTTTGTTTCTTCTATTGCTTGCTCAATATATAGATTAAATAACATCGGGGATAGGCTACAATCCTGTCTCACTCCCTTCCCAACCACTGCTTCCCTTTCATACCCCTCGACTCTTATAAGTGCCATCTGGTTTCTGTACAATTTGTAAATAGCCTTTCGCTCCCTGTATTTTACCCCTGCCACTTTCAGAATTTGAAAGAGAGTATTCCAATCAACATTGTCAAAAGCTTTCTCTAAGTCTACAAATGCTAGAAACGTAGGTTTGCCTTTCCTTAATCTTTCTTCTAAGATAAGTCGTAGGGTCAGTATTACCTCACGTGTTCCAACATTTCTACGGAATCCAAACTGATCTTCCCCGAGGTCGGCTTCTGCCATTTTTTCCATTTGTCAGTAAATTATTTTGCCGCTGTGACTTATTAAACTGATAGATCGGTAATTTTCACATCTGTGAACACCTGCTTTCTTTGGGATTGGTATTATTATACTCTTCTTGAAGTCTGAGGGTATTTCGCCTGTCTCATAAATCTTGCTCACCAGACGGTAGAGTTTTGTCAGGACTGGTTCTGCCAAGGCTGTCAGTAGTTCTAATGGAATGTTGTCTACTCCGGGGGCCTTGTTTCGACTCAGGTCTTTCAGCGCTCTGTCAAACTCTTTACGCAGTATCATATCTCCCATTACATCTTCATCTACATCCTCTTCCATTTCCATAATATTGTCCTCAAGTACATCACCCTTGTATAGACCCTCTATATACTCCTTCCACCTTTCTGCTTTCCCTGATTTGCTTAGAACTGGGTTTACATCTGAGCTCTTGGTATTCATACAAGTGGTTCTCTTTTCTCCAAAGGTGTCTTTAATTTTCCTGTAGGCAGTATCTATCTTACCCCTAGTGAGATAAGCCTCTACATCCTTACATTTGTCCTCTAGCCATTCCTGCTTAGCCATTTTGCACTTCCTGTAGATGTCATTTTTGAGATGTTTGTTTTCCTTTTTGCCTGCTTCATTTGCTGCATTTTTATATTTTCGCCTTTCATCAATTAAATTTAATATTTCTTCTGTTACCCAAGGGTTTCTACTAGCCCTCGTCTTTTTCCTATTTGATCCTCTGCTGCGTTCACTATTTCATTCCTCAAAGCTACCCATTCTTCTTCTACTGTATTTCTTTCCCCCATTCCTGTGAACTGTTCCCTTATGGTCTGCCTGAAACTCTGTACAACCTCTGGTTCTTTCAGTTTATCCAGGTCCCATCTCATTAAATTCCCACCTTTTTGCAGTTTCTTCAGTTTTAATCTACAGTTCATAACCGATAGATTGTGGTCAGAGTCCACATCTGCCCCTGGAAATGCCTTACAATTTAAAACCTGTTTCCTAAATCTCCATCTTACCATTATATAATCTATCTGATACCTTTTAGTATCTCCAGGGTTCTTCCATGTATACAACCTTCTTTCATGATTCTTGAACCAAGTGTTGGCTATGATTAAGTTATGCTCTGTGCAAAATTCTACCAGGCGGCTTCTTCTTTCATTTGTTAGCCCCAATCCACATTCACCTCCTATATTTCCTTCTCTCCCTTTTCCTACTCTCGAATTCCAGTCACCCATGACTATTAAATTTTCGTCCCCCTTCACTACCTGAAAAATTTCTTTTCTTTTATCTCATCATACATTTCATCAATTTCTTCATCATCTGCAGAACTAGTTGGCGTGTAAACTTGTACTACTGTAGTAGGCGTGGGCTTCGTGTCTATCTTGGCCCCAATAATGCGTTCGCTATGCTGTTTGTAGTAGCTTAACCGTACTACTATTTTTTTATTTATTATTAAACCTACTCCTGCATTACCCCTATTTGATTTTGTATTTATAACCCTGTATTCACCTGACCAAAAGTCTTGTTCCACCTGCCACCGAACTTCACTAATTCCCACTGTATCTAATTTTAACAAATCCAATTTAGTTTTAAGTTAATCTTATGTCTCCTTCAACCAACACAGCATTGTTACTGTCTCAGCGACTGACTGTTGCTACTAGCACCGCGGAATGATGGCAGTTTTTAATTATCTCGTGAGTAATGGCAGTTTTCTGAAGTAAATGAAAACGGAGAAATCATTCACATGCAAGTGTTCATCATCGAAATGAGAGTGAATCCCTACTTGGTGCAGCGACTTGATTTTTAATATCTTCCCACATGAGAAGCTCGCGTATCCCTACAGTTGCGAGATGCGTGTGCGTTCCCACATGGGAATCACACTCCTAGTCGCTGGCCAGTTGTACCATTTTAATGGATCCGGAGGGTGCTGTTTCGTACTCCGCACATTCATGGATAGCCTTCTGATACAGCTGCCTCCTGCTTATGTTAACTTACATGAGAAGGAGGCGAGTGTATGAGAAAACCTTACGGAAAACACGTAAAGGAAATCGTCAAAACTACCTTTAAAACGTTTTTATCCAAGCCAGTTAACTCACGTGATACTGTTTTATTATGCTCACCTGGATGGCATGCGTTGTGCAGAATATGCGAAGCGGTAAAAGGGCGAACGTGTTCACACTCCATGGTTTTGATGTTTGGAGTGGCTAGAAATATCCCTCTCGATTCAAGCCGATATCTTAATCATGTATGTAGAATTAGCGGATATGTTGTCACCAGCTATCGCTTGTCTAGACCCAACAAACAAGATAACAGTATCATGTGTTTTGTATCGATGCGAAATATAAACTCAGTGTGAGAACCAGTTTTACTTCGTGGCAATGTGTCCCACTGTTCTCCCTCTGATTCTATAAACAGCATTCGTCAAACGGTAACAGATAAAAAACGATGCGTCGAGGGCCTGTACACAATGGAGGAGGACCGCATCCAAGTCGAGAATTAATTCACTGAAAGGGCGATGAAAAGAAAAAGAAACTTGTGTCAGCGATATTATTCGGTCGTGTCGCTGGGCAACAGCGATAGCGAGAACGAAGGCCACCAAAGCTTTATTTTACGGTGCTTGACTGCGTTATACGCCCCTAGTTCTCGTATATGGACAAACACCAGCCTTCATGCCATGGACCATAGAGATGCAGAAACAGACGGCGCATGCTTCAATCCCTGCTTGATGGTATCTGAAAGCAAATAGATCAGACAGTTGTAGTCTCTGTACCTGGAATCAAGAACTGATTTCGACAACTGATCTCGTTGTTGTATTAGTGTCACACATGTAGTAACTCAGTTAACCAAATTTCCCCAAGAGTCGCAGTATTAGTCCGATAACTATCGTTGTTACGTTTGGCTAGGTGTAACGACAGCAAACGTTTCAAACACTGTCCCGGCAATTCGTTTTTTACACAAACGATAGAATTGCAGTAATTCGACGATTTTCTGTTCTTGTTGAACTGTGGCTCATTTAGCTGGCCGTTTTCACAGGAGACCGAATATCGGTTTGACGGGAAGCACATGGTTTTCTGCCCATTTACTGAGGAGTACGTGTGATGTGTTTTATTATGCTTTGTGAAGTAATATCCGTAATGCCCGATTTTTACAGGGAATAAAAGGCTATGACTTCTCCTTAATCGAATACGGCTAACGATATAATATCGAGATAAGAAAGATGTGCCAGGATACGTTACTTGTAGAGGGAATTCATAATACTGAATTAGAGATTAACGTTCTGTTGTGTCAAAAATTTTCGCCTTTCGTAGTGTTTTAGTTCTGACGACCGACGTAGCCTACATCCCTACTTTCATCGAAGCAAGGATTTTGGAATATGATGGCTGCGTAGGTCGTGCAGTCATTTAGCTCGAAATTCTCCCTTTTGAAAGAGAGTGACCAAATTTTTGTCCGGTGATTCGTCACTGGGCAAACTGTAACGACTTTTGTTACACGGGTGCTTCTGATGGTCGGCAAGCATTTGCACCTTTAGCAGTGTCGACAACTCACCACTGTAAACCCAGCCCCGGAAACGCGTATGAAGATGTAGTCATCTACCTTAGAACATTTACACATACAATTCCACACTTCGCGGCAAATCTCGTTGTGTGATACAAAGCCGAGTCGTCATAAGATGGATGCTGTCGTCGTGTTTAGTACGACTGACACTGCAACGCCACATACGCGGCCCCTACAACTGACAGAGCTTTTCCTTACACACTTCTCACTGAAACAAGCCCTAATACGAAATTAAAACATTTAAATTGTGTACATTTAATCGATCGTTAGGGACAGGGTGGTTTACAAGCGACAAACGTAGGGATTTCCTTCGCTTTATTTTCTGCTCGGCATTCGAATCGCGCAACCTCTGTTGCCAAAGTGTTTTCTTTCTAGTTGTTTCTTCCTCCGTGAAGTAGAACTGCGACATCGTTCACCCTCCGGCCTCGTACTTAAGCAGCATCGGAGTAGACTTGATGACGACAGAGGAGAAATCTGTCATTAGTAGCTACTCAAGCGGAATGTGATGTGCGCGTTTGAATTCTCCATGATAGAAAACTACTAGGAACTGAAGTGAACCTAATCTTTGAAAAGCATGACAAAATTAGGGCAATGACAATTGCTATGCTACAACTACTGTCTACTATTAAAAACTTTGCTTTCTGTTCAATACACTGACTTCATGTGCGAGAGCGTAGCTTTTGGTGATAAGAAACTGTTAGCACCTATTTGTCCCGGCGCATTGTCCTTATCATTGCTGGAAGTAGACGACAACGTCACGCAGATTATGTTACTCTTGTGCCATAGGTATATGTTGAGACGAGAAAGAAGGCAACGGTATCACGTTATATAACGCCTTCTCATTCATTTTTGGTTGTTGAACATTAACCAAAGTTGGTGAAAACAATTAGAATTAGAGACTTGATATTCTGATCAACACACAAGAGAGGGTACATCTTGGTGGACAGTCAGGACTTCCTGTAAACAAATACCCTCGATGGGAGTAACAACAGAAGGTCGTTGCCACGTCGCCTGAATGGGGGACGTCAACGGAACAGATAAATTCAGGGGCGCCTCAGTTTTCTGCTGTTTAGTCACTGCAGCACCATAAGGCTCAACGACTTCTCCACCTTTGTATGTTTGTGCAGGAGTTGCTGCAGCTGTGGGAGGGATACTAGGAGAGACACTAGCCACCTCAGCTTCCACTTCCGCACCATCGACCCTGTTAGTAGTGCAGGACTCAGCACTACAGGATGCAGCAACCTACAGACTCACTTGAGGGGGCGGTGTGTGAGGGGTAGATATGTCCGACTCCTCACTGTCCTGCACACGACGTCTCTCGTGTTGCACTGTCTTCACTGCCAGTTTGGCCACAGCAATGTCAGGACCGTGCTGTGGCGGTGTTGCTCCATTGCGCACGGAGAACAGGTGGCACCAACCTCGCGAGCAGTAGAAGCGAGACCAGCCAATCCCAGTTTCCGATGCTGTTCAGAGGAGACCTTCAACAAAAATACCTCCCTCTGAACATTAGGTCTAAGGTTCGTTGCAGAGAAAGCACGTCCCTACTTGCCCTTATTCGTTCCATGAGTGCGGTAATCAGAGTTCTGTAAATGAGAAGGAATGTTTTGTTTGACTACCATGTCCACTGAACGGATCCTGCTATAACATTACAACCAGTATTGAATGGACTAGCTTCGCAGTGTATACCCCTCACATGACTATAAGAGAGAAATGTCGACTGTTGTCAGCTTCTGGCGGGAGATTAAACACTCAGACATTTGTATACTTTAGTTCCTCGTTACCAGGAAGCAGCATACTTCTGGAACCATCTCAGTGCTTAAACGGTACCTGAGAACATGGAGGCTAAAGCAACCTATCTATTTGTAGTTGATCCAAAAACTTAACGAAAAAGACATATCAGAATGAAAATAGACGGTATGAACGTGATCAGATGTTTCACCTATTCTATCAACGAGCCAGTTGTGAATCTCCAATGACCCAGGCTGGAAGGAACCAGTGGGTTTGTCGAAACTGAAGCTGTCTTTACCTTTTCCCAGAACATCCATGGCCGATATTATGAGCGGACTACTCTGTTATCAGTGGACTCACACAACAACTGACACTAACGTCCTGACGACCATGTGCTTCACACGACGACACGAAAGACACCGAGAGAGAGCTGTCCAGGTGCGCGCCTACTGTGGTGAGGCAGTAAACTGGCGACCCTCCCACCCGGCGCTCGATGCGGAACTACCCCTGGACCAAGGCTGCGGAAATATCGTAGAAGAATCTGTGTCTTATGACATCACATTTGAAACTCAGATTTCTCTGGTCACGCTGTGGCTTTGAAGCTTTCACGAGACTAATTACTCTACTAGCCTGTAGAATGTGGCAACCTCATGCTTTGGCAAACAGTTTCTCCAAACATTATTCCACAAATATTTCTTTTGTGCGCGTTTGTGTTCCTGTTCCAAGCGAGGTATACAGCTAGGGAGCCTGACATTCCCACATTATGATCATACGCAAAATGTCGGCAGAAACCACAAATGTGTAGCAATAGCCGTGGTATATTCGGCGCCGCGTTTACGAGAGGTAACGATGAAATCGCGGTCCATCTTACCAGATTTAAATTTTTGTGGTTTCGGCAAACCACTTCAAACAACCAGCGTGGCTTTTCCTTGAACACAGGTTCTGTTGATTGTTGCCCCCATCCTTGTCTACTGAGGGCCCATGTCACTGTTCGAATGGTCTCGACGACAAGAGAACTTTAAAGTTCAAACTTTCCTCCTTTTCTTCAGGAACAGATCTCGCTGTTTTGTTCGATACCTGTCACAGGCAATATGGTTTCGCTGAAGTAGCTACATTTAGTAATCCGTATATCAGCTGAGGGTCCTGCTCAAACTAAGTATACGAGAGCTTAGATTATGTAAGGGCCTGTGGAGACATGTCGGCTGATGCAGACGACCCCAGTTTTCTAAAAATATATATTAGTGCCCAAGAATGTTCATCTCCGCCTTAGCCGTTAATTTACATCTGCCACTTTCCTTAGACAGCCCCTACTGGCCTATTCTACGTCAACATCAAGAATTTGTAGTTGCAGTAGGACTGAGGCACGTCTTACAGTGCTGGGCAATCGACAGTAGTCATTCATCTGATGTTTGGAGGGGGTGTCATAGGAATATCGGCGACACTCCAGGCCCTGGAAAATGAGACAAGGCAATTTCCACGTTTGCAGGTGTGGAGTACACTACAAAGATCAAATTCTCATATTTGATCGGTAAATGGCTACAGAATTATTGTTCTGTTGTATAATTTTCCTGTAAGATTGGTATGTGCAGATTTCATGTTAGTTTCCAGTCAATGGTTAGTCCTGTGCATTTTAGTGAGTTGATAAACTGGATAGGATGGTTTCATGAGGCAGTAGTTGCGGGGGTAAAAAGCGGTGATTTGTCATATTCAATTGTACGGATCTTGGTATGGCTGGTTTCAAGGTGTCTTTGGTTGCACCTGGTTAAGGTGGGGTCGTCAACAGATTGGAGGAAACGGGCAGGGTGATTGAACCCACGCACTCCTACCATTTCCATAAAGAGTATATTTTTTTGTCAGCTTATCCACTAACTCAATATTAGCAAATTCGTCATCTCTGCAGCTCTTACCATTCTGTGTGTGTGTGTGTAGAGGGTGAGGGACTAGTGTCTGTGCCCCTAGAACAGCATTGCACAGTTCCTCGTCTGCAGCATAGCGACGTGCAGATGCATGTGCCTCAATGACTCCCCATCACATGTTGTCAGGTGTGGTGAGGTCAGGACTTCTTGGTGGCCATTTCAAGGGAGCCACTATTGCTGATGATCCACGACCTGTCCAACCAATTGAGAAATTGTTACATATACACTTGTATTCGCAAGAGTAGCACGCGGCTAGAAATACTAAACAGCAACAACTGTGTACTGGCCTGCACCCTTTCCAGGAGGATATTGCAGCACCGACAGGCGTCACTCAGCCGGCCCACAACAAGGCAGCGTCCCCGCACTCCGCGCAGCCGCTACGACAGTGCCGTCGCGCTGCCGTCAGCTTCTTCTCGACTAATTTTCTTGACTGCCACGTGGCAAGCCCACAAGCCCTCTCACTGCGCTCTCAGTGTGGTCTGCTAGCGTCGGTGTGATGGTGTATTAAGAGGTCAGGTGCTGGGCTAACACTAATTCAGACGTATCTGTGATTTCAGTCTTTCTCGGCTTATTCCACTGATGAATTCTTCTCGGGTTATCAGCCGAGTGGTGGTGTGATGTTCGCCAGAAGATGATGGGTACGAAACTCATTGAAACATTGCGACAAGACGAAGGCACCACTTGGCTGATAACCCGAGAAGAGTTCATCACTGATTATTAACAAGAAATTCCTACTCAATATTTACAAAAAATTCATGTCACCCAACCTATTCTTTTCTTTAAAAAATGTAATCGTCACAATACTCTTCATTAAATATTAATCCTGATCCAGTATTGATGGCAACTAGTGGTGATAGAATGACGTCAAATTTAAGATTATGACATTTACGACATTAGTGGAAGTTACTGCTAAAACTAGCTAACTGCTTAACATTAAAATTTCAATCCCAAAATCCCTCTTAAAAATGTATATAGTAAACCCTTAACAAAATGTATAATCACAAGCTGACATCGAATTTCAAAGCATTTTTCATAGAAAATCAGTTTAATGTCAGAAATTATAAAGACAGTGTAAATGACGTTGGGATTCCTACTCAGGTTTACACCCACAAGTTTCACTCGTTGCACAATTTAAGATTTACTCAAATACTGTTCGGAAGTACCAGTCGTCATATTTTATTTCACTCCTGTACTGTGTGCACTTCTTGGTGATATATTAAAAACATAATTAAATTCGCATGATGAAATCTCCCTTTCTTTGTCGCTGTGTGTTGTGCCTCTATCGAACTTTATACGGTAGACCGTTTTTCTCCCCTCTGTTGCCCATCTGAATACGTGTATTTCCCTTTACTGTTTGGAGTGAAGGTGGAACGCCACATTCACGCTCACGAGAAAGCCGAACAAGAACTACGAGCTGGTCGCACAGGGCAAGATATGAAAAAAGTATAAACTTTCACTCGCTGACAAACAAAGGAAAAAGTGCCAGTGTGTTACAATATGTTTAAATGACGTACAAGGCTTCATGTGACGAGTTGGCGCATAAAATCATGCCCATTAGCGTTCATTCAATTGCTTTTCTTCATGATCACACCCAGCCTTCGATACGTTGTCAAGCATGTGTTTGCAACCCCTGGACTCGCACGTCCACAGTGTATATTCTAATATGGGGAGGCATTTTAACTGAAAGTCGCTTGTCCGGTGTCTGCCGACAAATACGTTGTTGCAGTGTGTATGTTGTTCAGAAATACGATGCTGTGTTTCTTCGAACATGCATGCATGCATATATGCATGTATGTCCAGAACAACATTGCATTGTTCTTCTGAAGAACACAGCATGTGCAATTTTATACTCTCGTCCAAGGAAAAAACTTTGACCAAAACTTAAGTCACACTCTTTACTTTGTACAGATCCTATGTGACACGTCTGAGTTATCAGAGGGAAAGTTTGTATAGTCCTTTCTAATCAACAGGCCTAGGAATCATAAACAAATTAACTTGTGCCTCAGAATGTAACCTATAGATGCTAATATCTGTAAGTAATGCTTTTCGGTGTACTTAATGACATAAAGAATTTTTGATACCTCCAACCGTTCAGTGCTTAGCTTTTCCGATGTTTATGTAATACCACACAATTCCTTCCGTTACGATTCCTTGATACTTGAGAATATATCCTACAAATCGATTCCTCCTATTAGTCAGATAGTACCAGTACTGTTTACTATCAGTTCGACCCAATACTTCTTCATTACGTATTCGATTTAGCCATCTTATCTTCAGCTTTGTTCTGTATATCGTTTCAGATGTTGAATCGATGAGAGCATGACAGCTTTTTTTCCGCTTGCCAACGTATGGAGGGCATGTGGGCTAATGTTGCAAGGCCAGACTTTCTGCCAGTCACCTGGATTGGTCCACTCTAACTAAAGAATAGGCTGCTGCCCCTCATGGGGAACCATATGTTGGTCTGGCTCCTGCATAGACGCCCCTTGCACGTTGTAGCATCTACAGTATGGCTGTTTGCATCACTGAGGCACATACACCACCCCACCTCTGTATGGCCTTGTTGCTAAACAGTGGAGGTGGAGGTGGGATTGGAGTATTGTAGTCTACAGTGTGGAATATCTTTCTTGGTTCATAAAAGACATGAGGGTATCACAGGTCTCTGTATTCTCCCTTGCATTGATAATGGCCAGGTAAGACTGCCTGCTCTGACGTCTCTATGTCTACTGAATCTTATTTTTTTCAGATTCTTATATAAAATTTTTTAATTTGGTGTTTGTATCTGAGGATATACAGTTAAAACCGAATGAAGCGGTTACCAGTGACTGTAGATATAAAACAGAGAGGAAATTAATTATTGATTCTTTATAGGTGCTTTGTATGAAGCACTTGGTGACATGTACAACATTTAAGCCTGCAACCATTTTACGCCACACATTTAGAGCGTATGTGGAGTTTGTGGCGTAGCAGAAATGTGTGATTTGTGTTCTGGAATGGTTTCCGGCAAGGAGACGTACACGCAAGGTATTTCGCATAACCCCACGAAAAGAAATCCTTGGGTGTCAGGCCCAAAGGTGTAGGAGGCAGAGAACGCAACGCCGCCATGGCAAGGTCGACAGATTCGTCGTTTTGGGAGGTGCAGCTTGAAAAATGTGGAGCAGCTTTGGATTCTCCGCTCTTGCACAACGATGGAAATTCTAAAGTTTATTTTACATTGCCTGTAATGCTTATGACGCTCACATCCCCGCTGTCAAAATTAGGAGCAGTTTGAGCACAAACAGGATTTCAGCTCACGCAAATAGCTAACCGCCTGCGGTTACAGCTAGGATATGACACCAGCACTCGTGACCGCACTTCCCACACACACACGTAAGCATGTGGAGTATTCTTGGCGCACATCCGCGGTGATGTCGTTACGCAAATAAGACATAACATGTCCTTTAGTGGCAAGTGCATCTGTGGTGGACTAGTGTGCTGACAAGTGTGCTGTTCTCGCCCACGTGATTTAGGCAAACTGAATTGTAATGTGTAATGGTTACTCACAACCATCGATAGACACCAAGGCCGATAGTCACAAGCTCCTAATACCATTTAATAGTTTATGACTGAAATACATTTTCACATCGACCTCCCAATAGAGAATCTATAGTTATTAAAAGGTTCAAGGAAATTTTGATCCTCATGTCAGACAGGTACCGCGCTAACACAATCACGTAAAGCTCTATTTGGGAAGTAAGATCCGATCAGGTGTAAAATGGAAAGCACAGAGAAAATCCGATGATGCTTTACACAGATGTGATTGGCAGTGAGTCTAGTATGGTAATCGATCGCGTCGCGTCGCTCTTTCCAGTTCTGACCGCACAGTGAGCACGTAAGGATGACTCGAAAATAGTGTCTCCCATCAAGTAAGGGTGCGTGCACTGTGTTTCGCCTGATTTAATGCAACCCCGCATAACGTACCTGTCGTGTGTTTCCTTCTGCTGTGGCAACGAAGACGCTCCAGCAGCGTTTTGGATGGGCAGTTTTGATCGGCCACCATACATCCCAGACTTGATTCCTTCTACTCATATGACCTGCTCGCTTTCAGGACAAACTCTTGGAACAGACAGAGAGCTGCAGAAGAGCTCGGAGAATTGGCGGACAGCATAGGTGGCTGCTTTCTATGACAAGGATGTCGGAAAGTTGGTACAACGCAAAGACAAATATCTAAGTCAGGGTGCCGACTGTGTATAGAAGTATCGCGATCGCATAGCTGTTACAAACAAAACACTTTATATTTTCACTGTGGTTTCCATTTCGCGGCCGATCGCACCTTACTCTCCGAATAGCCTTTGTAAATGGTGGTGACTCCAGTCTACACTCTATATGTTTGCGACAGTGCATATTAAAGTCGGTGACAGGTATAAAATACTGTCCGAAAATCCACTAAATGCTTTTTCCGAAATTTATTTCAAGGACTTGGTTCCGGAGCCAAGGTCTGCGAAAACATTCAGTGACCATTCCGTAACAAATAATTCTGAGCACACTGGGGGCATCATGACGCTTACACGGATTGTTGCAGCTAGACTGAACAACTTAACACCCAATTTCACTGGGAATCAAAGAAAAATATATATAACGTTAGCTTCATGACTTCATAAGCTTTCAAAACTATGCAGGCTTAGACCGGTTTTCACTTCAATTTAAAAAAAATAGTATCGACAGCATTCGAGAGATTTATAACAACAGATCAGTATGACCTGAAACTGCTCTCCCATGGCGCACAAAACAGGTCACTTTCGAAGAAGAAACAACAGGAAACGTTGTGAAATTTAAAACAATACAGTATCTCCAAGACTGCCGATGTTTTAAAGAAACTCAAAATTTAGAGTAGGCTTCGGTGTGAGAAGCTTTTAATATTTCCCACAATAGAATCTACATCTGGCATCAAACCAAGCGAGATTCTGGTCGTATGTAAAGTACGCCAGTGGCAAGACACAATCAGTACCACTCTGCAAGATGACAGCGGTAATATTACTAATCAAAGTGCCGCTACGACGGAGTCACTAAACACGGTTTTCCGAAAGTCCTTCACCAAATAAGACGTAGAAAATATTACGGAATTCGAATCAGCAACAGCTGCCAACATGAGTAAATTAGCAGTAGATACCGTCGATGTAGAGAAGCAACTGAAACTACCTAATAAGGGCATTTTTTCCGATTCAAATTTTATACCTAGCTCGACAAAATGTCTGCACCTAAGGATTGAAAAGTTCCGCATGTGACACCTACAGTGAAGAAAGGAAATAGGAGAGATTCACCGAAGTACGAACCACTACGAGTAACATCGATTTTCAGTATGACCTATAACATCCACTGGGTTCGAACATTACGAATTATCTCGAAGAAATCGATATATCGACACTTACTCTGGACCGATTCAGCACATATCGTTCCTATGATACACAACCAGCTTCTCACTCAGTCAAAGTAATAAGAGCTATCTACAAGCAATCTTAAACCGATTAATTTCCAGATTTCTGGGAGCCTTTTGATACCGTTCTTCACAAACTGCTTGCAGTCACATAACGTGTCTATGGAGTATCGTCAATAGACCAACATCGACAGACGGATCAGGACTCCCCAGCCGCAGGCATCACAATATCAGAGACATGAACTGTGGATTGAGTGAACACGGAATACGGAAAAAATGGGTTAATTCGTATTTCTTAACAACAAAGACAAATATAACATTATTGATCATAATTACTTCTTAGAGCGGTAATAAACAATTGAGAAGAAACACAAGGTCAAGAATACTATGAATCATTCATTGACTTCTGTAGGCATATGGAGTGTAAATGTAAGTGAGGAGGGTGCAGGAGGATGGACTGGGGGCGGGTTATAAAATGACTAATAAAATGAAGAAGCTATTATAGTGGGTGGGTGGGGGGCAAAAGGGTAAAAAATAAAGGAATAAGAATAAAAATGTGAAGTTACTGACTTTTTTAAAATTAAGATACACCTATGGTAAATGGGCACTTTTAAATGTTAAAGCTAGGACCAAATATAGCATATGTTAGGTCATTGTGTGGGAATGACGTGTCCAAAGTGAAGGTATGGCTTTAGTGTGTATCGGTATATTCTCTGTGTGGATTCATGTATCATAGTATTTTGTGTGTTAAATAGTTGTGATACTAAAATTTATTCCATAAATTTAATAAAATAAAAGGTTTTATTGAGACTTAGTCAGTTTGTCCTTTGGTTATTGACAGACGTTTGGGGGGAGGTATATTGATTCCTGATGAAAGTAGTATATGTCAGAGGGAGGAAAGGGTACTTGAAACAACATCAATGACTAGCTGGACGGCTATACATTTATTGATGCTGCGGATGTTATCGACAGGTTTGTTACCGTTTATGTTTATGAGCTGGCAACTTCATGGTATACTGAGATAAACAAGTACTGCAAAGATGTAACCGCTACCAAAGAAAATAAATTGCTCCTAACCTTTCATATCCTACCGTACACTGAGTCCAAAGATTTAAAAAAGTCACCTGCTTGTAAGCGGAATTTCTTTGACCAAGACAATTTGACACTTAACCAAATGTCATTCAGTCAATATGGTGTACTCAGTAATGAAGCAAAGCAGTAGACTCTGTGTCTAATAGTGCATTTTAATACGATAGTATGGCATCTTAGGAAATTTATAACACTTGTAAGTAAGCATTTCAAATATAGATTCTTATATGATCATGTCATTTGTTATGTATTTCACTGTTATTGTCTAACCTACTTACAGAAGACACTTGATAATGGCACTTTGAAGCCGATATCATGATTGTGTAAGTGTAAATGTAACACTATAAATAAACAACAGTCTAATGGCGGTACTGACTTTAAAGAAAAAAAGATTAATGGATACATCATTTAGCCAAACGTAGAAATGGTGCAGAGCATGCAGCGTGTCCTTTTGTGCCGTCACAACATTGCCCTCGTCGATCTCGAGAGACGTGTTACGCATGAGGGAGACGAGTCTGATGCCGAATCAGGTGATACAGAGGAGTCAGTTGGTCCACAGACCAGCGGACGTGGTTTGGAACGCCACCTCAACCCTCCCACTGGGCGCCGCTCCACTCCTAATGATCGCGCCTTTACACGCCTGACGTCTGCAATACGTAGCAGAGCCCGATGCGCACTTTCTTAAAGGCCACACAAGAGAGAGTTGTAAAATTCTTGCCTGCTCCGAAATTTCCGCGCTCTATCAGCGTACAGTCGTATCAAGGTTTGTCACAACCTCGGGTTTGCCCTCTGAACTCAGCATTCCAAAATGGAGGCTTATCACGCAGCTGACCAGAGACTATGGTACAACACTTCTGGATTCACCTTAATACGGTAAGGATCTCCATCTGCGCCGTATTCAACACCCAACGGAATCAGAACATTCTCACCGACAGTCGTGTGTGACGTAATGTGACAGCCACTACACTGTGGTCCGTGAAGTCGGCGGGGATGGCATCGATAGCCAAAGTCCTTTCACACGTCCGGTCAGACTAAATATGTGACACCTGTTGCTAGAAGAAGCAGTAAAATAAGTTAATCTGACAAAAGTCGGATATTTACAGACGCAAAGAACGGACAATTTAACTACTGAAACTTCCTGGCAGATTAAAACTGTGCCGGACCGAGACTCGAACTCGGTCCCGAGTTCGACTCTCGGTCCGGCACACAGTTTTAATCTGCCAGGAAGTTTCATATCAGCGTACACTCCGCTGCACAGTGAAAATCTCATTCTGGAATTTAACTACTACCGACAGAAATAAAAATTAGGTAACTTGTCTACAAGACGCAACACACAGTTAGAACAACCACCTGTCAAAATAGTATCCAAACATTTGTGTAACAAATGAATCACCTGTTGCTTAAAAAATTCGGACAGATCTAAAGTGCGTCACGTACTGGATGACGCATAAAGGAGAATGGTCACGTGAAGAAAAGTTCATCTTATCCCTTTACCTTTATCAAGGATTTAAATTCATTCAATGGAAATGTCCTCCACAAAAAAACATATGGAACACACGGGAGCCACATTAAACACATGCAAAAAACCGAGACAAAGAAAGATGTTGACTCCTTGCAGGAATACGGTACCTGCAAAGGAAACACAGAACAATTTACATGAAGAAGCTAGCCGCAAATCTGATACAGCCCTATTAATATTCAAAGGAAGAAGCGTATGAGCCAGCACACTTTAACAAACAAGAAGCTAAATTCGATCTCATGGCTGGCTTAATTACGTGACCAGATTGTGTCAGGGTCCGTTTCCGAGTCCGCTGACGCGTCCACGTTAGACCGAGCGGCTAGCCGGGCGGGCTTATCATCACTTACTCAGCACCGATTCAGTCAGTTAATATCGCTCCTGTGAAACACTACCAGCTCTTCACTCACTCAAAGTAATGAGTGCTATCGACAAGGTACCTTAAACGGATTCCTTTCCACATTTCTGCACGGCTTTTGAAACAGTTGCTCACAAAAGGCTTGTAGTCACATTGCGTGCCTATGGAGTATCGTCCCAGTTGTTCGTCTGTAATCGTGTATCCCTGTCGGAAACGACACAGTTCGTAATAAGTGACGGAAAGTCAACATAAGCTCAAAACCAGTTCGTTTTGTACCAGCGCGATGTAGAGGAAGGAGTGTCACGCATATGATCTGCGGGTTTGTGGTGGCAATAATTCAGACAAAGATGTTTTTAGAATGAGATTTTCACTCTGCAGCGGAGTGTGTGCTGATATGAAACTTCCTGGCAGATTAAAACTGTGTGCCCGACCGAGACTCGAACTCGGGACCTTTGCCCGCGAAAGGCAAAGGTCCCGAGTTCGAGTCTCGGTCGCGCACACAGTTTTAATCTGCCAGGAAGTTGCAAAGATGTTTTTCGTTGCGTCGAGACAAATTCAATTAAAAACTTTCTCCTGCGAATATAAAAATTATTTGTGGATGTCCATCCACATAGCGAGGAACGATAATCGTAATAAAGTACAAGAAATCGGACGTAGCATTTCACTTCTCATGCACGATGTTCGAGAGCGGAAGTGTACAGAAATAGGCTGGAGGTGGTTGGACAGACCCTCTGCCAGGCACTTTAGAGTCAATTACGGAGCGGCCATGTACACTTGTTGTCCGCCTACACACTTCATTTGGTCAACACTTGTTTGTGGTACAGGCACTGGTCTGATGGTACTTTACCGGCTGGTACGTCCTTTGCACTTCTGTACAGCCACTGCCGTGACATCCATCTCAGCCTTCTTACGGTAGTCGAGCGTTGGTCCCCCTCTGCAGTTTCAACCTCCAGTAATTCCCTCATTAGAAACTCTACAATTCCTTGAAGTCTCAGTGTGACCTCTCAACCCAACCAATCTCTTAAGCAAGTTACCGCTTAAGTTTCCGTTTTTCGCATGTCAATGTAGTACTTCCACATTAGTTACTCGATCTACCCATTAAATAGTCAACAGTATTTTGTAGCGCCACTTTTTAAAAGCTTCTGTTCCCTTCTTGCCTAAACTGCTGTTCAACATAAGACAAATAGCTCCAGGAGAAGTTCGTAAGATTTCTATTTACATTCAATGGTAGTATATTCCTCTTTTTCAGATAGGCTTTTCCGTTCTTCAAAATCTCGTTCCTGCTATTACTTTTTTATTTTGTCGGCCTTTGTTTCGTCAATCTTCAGTTATTCTGTTGCCTATAGAGCAAAGCTCATGCCTACATAATGTCGTAAATTAATTCGTTCAGCAGCGCCTCATCTAATTTCATTACATTCCATTATCACTGTTTTACTTTGGTAGAAAATCATTTACAACCGGTTTTCAAGATATTATCCATTCAGTTCTATTGCAGTTCCATGAGTTTCGGCGTCGCTGGCGGAACTGTGTCATGCAGAATGCTTAAGGGTTTTGCTTCTCGCCACAGAACTTTCATTTCCTCACAAAACTTCTCTTCCTGTTCCTTTACTTGTTGCTTAGTAAACAGATAGTTCAACTCTCCATTTCAGTACTGTTTTTGGTTTGATGTGGCATTCCAAACGACCCCAGCACGACCTGCAGGATTAGGATCTGTTTGCTTAGTGAACCATTCAAGGCGCGATAGAGTGCTTGAAGGTTTGTGTACAGACCTGGAAGATGTAACTGTCCATAGCACACTCGTCATGAATGGGTAGGATGAAGGACAACAATTGGTCACCAAGAATGTTGAAATAAACGACCTGATTTATATTCACGATATTCATGGTACATTATCATAACGTCACAGAAGCGTCTGCAACCTGAGCAGTGCCCTCAACACAGGGCGAGTTAAGCAACTCACTGGACTGACAGTGGCCTTGACACCTCACATCATCTGAAAGACGCGACCGCTCAGAGCCCACTGCACTCGCCTCCCCCCCCCCCCCCCCCCCCCCCCACACACACACACACTCCAGTCAGCCTCTGGGCAGTTCCTGTGCTGTTTGGCCCACTGGAGACGTGCAGCGTTATGTGCCACTGTGAGCAACGGCCTTCTTACAGGTACCGAGCTCCACGTCTCCTCTGTGTGCTCGCTTGGAAACTGGTTGACTTGGATCTCGATTGACTGGCAGAGAACTGTTGTACTTAGAATCAAAGGAGACACCTCCAACGTATTCCACTCTTCTAAATTTCTCACTACCATGCCCTGCAAAGATAGCCATCTTGTCTACGATCGATGCAACAATTTATGAATTTTGATATCTAAAAACTTTTTAAATTCATGCATTTGCTCCTGTCACCTAACACTTGTTTTACAACGTTTATGAATGTTCCTAGCGAGGTCGCCCAATCTCTGGGAAAACATTTACAAGCGTCACTAGCACATTTGTGAAGAGAGTAAAATATGAATTAGGAAATAATTAGTTCAGGAAGTTTTTCAGTTAACCGAGTAGCAGCAGCGATTCTTGGACGTTTCATATAATTACAGTCAGCAGAAGCAAATCTTATAATATTGTTTTCAGGAAAGTTGTATTAAAAAATGAAAGAATTAGATTAGAATAAAACGTTTTACTTGTTGCACCTTATCATATTCACCGTGCCTAGAGATTTCACAGAGGTTCCACAATTTACGTTTACCTTTATTTGTGTCGTCGTAAAATTTTTAAGAGCAGATAGTAAAAACCTGGGTGTTGACTCTTGTCTTTCTGCAGTCTACTTCCATAATGTAACCATTACGGCCTGTAATTGTAGTGATATTATAATATACTACCTTACCTTCACTTACTTAAATACTCCAGTCCACATGTTTAATTTCATTATTAACTGTCTCACCAATTTTAATTTTCAGCATATGTAGCTGGGAAGACTCCACATTTCGATGTGGTACTCATCCGACACTGGCGTGATTTTATTCCTAATTTAAAATGTTGTTTCTTATAGATTACATGAGCAGCTCCTCCAAACGTTCAAAAAAGAGGTCTTAGTTTTTTCAAATCAATCGTTCACCATAGAGCGATTACCGAACAGCGACCTGGAAATTACATTTCCTGAAATTCAGTCCGTCTACGTCCTCTGTTTTGCTACTCCAAACACTAATCTGAGACCATCATCTTCATTCTGGTAGCGAAATTCTGAAATAGATCAGTTGGCGAAAATGGGAGACCAAACTTACATCTTCCATAGCTGTTTCTGATTCTATTACTGTATTCAGCTGTCTCCTCTGCATTTAACAGTGGAATTCCCATTGGACTCCTAATTTTACCGCCCTTCCTTTTAATTTCACCGAAGGCTGTTTTAACTTTTCTACACTCCTGGAAATGGAAAAAAGAACACATTGACACCGGTGTGTCAGACCCACCATACTTGCTCCGGACACTGCGAGAGGGCTGTACAAGCAATGATCACACGCACGGCACAGCGGACACACCAGGAACCGCGGTGTTGGTCGTCGAATGGCGCTAGCTGCGCAGCATTTGTGCACCGCCGCCGTCAGTGTCAGCCAGTTTGCCGTGGCATACGGAGCTCCATTGCAGTCTTTAACACTGGTAGCATGCCGCGACAGCGTGGACGTGAACCGTATGTGCAGTTGACGGACTTTGAGCGAGGGCGTATAGTGGGCATGCAGGAGGCCGGGTGGACGTACCGCCGAATTGCTCAACACGTGGGGCGTGAGGTCTCCACAGTACATGGATGTTGTCGCCAGTGGTCGGCGGAAGGCGCACGTGCCCGTCGACCTGGGACCGGACCGCAGCGACGCACGGATGCACGCCAAGACCGTAGGATCCTACGCAGTGCCGTAGGGGACCGCACCGCCACTTCCCAGCAAATTAGGGACACTGTTGCTCCTGGGGTATCGGCGAGGACCATTCGCAACCGTCTCCATGAAGCTGGGCTACGGTCCCGCACACCGTTAGGCCGTCTTCCGCTCACGCCCCAACATCGTGCAGCCCGCCTCCAGTGGTGTCGCGACAGGCGTGAATGGAGGGACGAATGGAGACGTGTCGTCTTCAGCGATGAGAGTCGCTTCTGCCTTGGTGCCAATGATGGTCGTATGCGTGTTTGGCGCCGTGCAGGTGAGCGCCACAATCAGGACTGCATACGACCGAGGCACACAGGGCCAACACCCGGCATCATGGTGTGGGGAGCGATCTCCTACACTGGCCGTACACCACTGGTGATCGTCGAGGGGACACTGAATATTGCACGGTACATCCAAACCGTCATCGAACCCATCGTTCTACCATTCCTAGACCGGCAAGGGAACTTGCTGTTCCAACAGGACAATGCACGTCCGCATGTATCCCGTGCCACCCAACGTGCTCTAGAAGGTGTAAGTCAACTACCCTGGCCAGCAAGATCTCCGGATCTGTCCCCCATTGAGCATGTTTGGGACTGGATGAAGCGTCGTCTCACGCGGTCTGCACGTCCAGCACGAACGCTGGTCCAACTGAGGCGCCAGGTGTAAATGGCATGGCAAGCCGTTCCACAGGACTACATCCAGCATCTCTACGATCGTCTCCATGGGAGAATAGCAGCCTGCATTGCTGCGAAAGGTGGATATACACTGTACTAGTGCCGACATTGTGCATGCTCTGTTGCCTGTGTCTATGTGACTGTGGTTCTGTCAGTGTGATCATGTGATGTATCTGACCCCAGGAATGTGTCAATAAAGTTTCCCCTTCCTGTGACAATGAATTCACGGTGTTCTTATTTCAATTTCCAGGAGTGTATTTCCCGGGTCACTCCTTCCGCCAATTATTTATCTCTTTTTCGATTTCATCACATTTCATGCAGCCATTCCACTTTAGGTTTCACGAATTTCCTGTTTATTTCATTCCTAAATGACTTGAATTACCTTATTCCTGATTTTGCCTGCTCGTTTCTGTACTTCCTCCTTTCGTCAGCCTGCTGAAGTATTTCTTCTGTTACCTTGATTCTGTTTCCTCTCAATTACCTTCTTTTTAGCTATGTTTCTCTTTCCAAATTGTGTAGTCCCTCTTTTTATAAAAGTCCATTCCTCTTCAATTGAATTTCCTTCTGAGCTATTCATCGGCGCTGTAATTATAGCCTCAGAGATCTTCAACCATATATCTTTATTCATGAGTATTTCTGTATCCCAGTTCTTAGCGCATAATTTATTCCTGCCCAAATTGGTTATCTTTAGTCTGCTCTTCGTCATTACTAAATTGCGATCTGAGTCTACATCAGCTTCTGCGTGTACCTGATTCTAGTGCTGGATTCCATATCTCTTTTGATTTCGGAATCTCTGCCTGACCATGATGTCATCTAACTGGACTTTTCCCATATTTCCCGGTCTTTTCCTAGTACAGGCCTACCCCTACCACTCGTAAATACTGAACAGAGCCTTCGTTATTACTACCTGAAATCTACTGAAGAGCTCAATTAGTCTTTGTCCTCTCTCATTGTTACTGCCAAGCCCATTTTGTCCTTTAACATTTTCTTCTACTCCCTCCCCCACAACCGAATTCCAGTTCCTCATGACTATTTTGTTTCCCCTCCCCTTTCATACTGAATTACCCGTTCAGTACCCTCATATATGTTCTCCATATCTTCATATTCTGCTTGGAACATCGGCAAGTATAGATGAACTATCGTTGTAGGTGTTGGTTTGCTGTCGATTCTGATGAGGAAAACCAATATTTTAGGCACACTCTTTGGTTTGTTTACGTCCGTAGGACACCTGTGGGTTGAGGTCTGAGGTAAACTTTGTATAGTTGTTTGTAATCAGCAGGACTGTAAATCATGAACGATGTATTCCAAATTGCATTGCGTATCAGAATTATATATATCGATGCTACTATCTAGAAGTAATGGTTTAAATTGTAGTTAATGACGTAAAGAATTCCCGATACCTCCAACCATTCAGTGCTTAGCTTCTTCCCTTTTTATGTACCACGCACTTCGTTCCATTACCTTATTCACTATTCCTTGATACTTCAGGTCATGTACTGTCAATCGATTCCTTCTATATGTTTCATCACTTCGATTCAGCACCTGTTCATTAAATACTCGATGTACCCATCTTCAGCGTTATTCACCATAGGCTGCTGCCCCTCTTGGGAACCCCATGTTGGTCTGGCTCCTTTATAGACGCCTTTTCCATGTTGTTGCATCTACATTGCATCACTGAGGTAATGACGCTACCCCACGGCGGTCTTTTCGCTAAACAATGCAGGTGGAGGCGGGATTGGACTAATTTAGTTTACAACGTCGAATATTTTACGTTGTGCACAAATGACATTGGGGCACGACAGTTTCTCAGGCTCTCCCTTGTACTGATAATCTCCAGGTAAGATTTGCTACTCTGATACCTATATGTCTACTTAATCCCATTAATATTTTCATTACTCTTTTGCGTTTTGTTGTTATATAAATTTGTCGAATTATGTATATGTATTTGTATATGTAGAGTTCAAACTTAATGAATTGGTTACCAATAGGTAATTATTTTAGATTGTTTATAGGTATTTTCCATGAAGCCCATGATGACACGTGTAACATGTAAGCGACAAACCATGTCACGCCATAGAATTAGGAGTGTGTGTAAAGTAACCGACGCTTCAGAAATGGGCGAATAGTTTTCGGCAAATGTGGCATATACACAAGGTATTTCGCATAACCCCACGACAAGAAATCCTTGGGTGTCAGGCCCATAGGTCTAGGTGGCAGAGAACGCAGTGCCGCCATGGCAAGGACGACGGATTCGACGTTTTGGGGGGTGCTGATTCAAAAGTGTGCAGTGCCTTCCGATTCCCTACTCCTCCACAACGATGAAAGTTCTGAATTTTGTTTTTCGTTTTCTGTACTGCTTATCGACGTACCGGCAAGAGTCGCCTGCAGCAACGTGTCACCACTACAGTGAGTTTGGGTCGGTCCGTACGCCGGGCCCCCTACTGTGTGGACTCGGCCCGTGTCGCTCGCTGGCCTCCCTCGCCCTGTGTTGCTGTGACGCCCACAGCCGGGCTGGCGGAAACTGGAAGCGGCTCAGACCGCAAACGGTATGTTAGCTGCCCACTGACCGCTAACCGCATGCAATCGCAGTGAAGACATGACGCACTTCCCACACACACACACACACACACACACACACACACACACACACACACACACACGTAAACGCGTCGAGTATTCCTGGCGCACATCCGTAATGGTCCAAATACGCAAATACTACTTGGAGACGAGAAATCGCGATCCTGCGTTAGTAGCTTCCCGCAGATCGAGAGATTTATACCAAATATATTAATAAGCGACGGTACTAATCTCCTATTGCACACAGGACATGTCACTATTCAAGAAGAAAGGAAAAAAATCACGGGAAACTTAAAACAATAGAATATCACCAAGATTGGCAATGTTTTATAAAAGCTCAAAATTTTGCGCGGACTTTAATGCGAGATGCTTTTAATAGTGTCCACAACGGAGTTTTGCCTACACATCTGGTAGAAAAACCCAAAGAGATTCTGGTCGTATGTAAAGTACGTCAGAGGCAATACACAATCTGTGCCACCTCAGTATGATGACAGTGTTTATGTTACTGATCAAAGTGCCGCTAAAGCGGAGTCACGAAGTGCGGTAAATATTACAAAATTCGGTCAATAACAGCAGCCGACTTGAGTAAGTTAGAAGTAGATATCCTCGATGTAGAGGAGCAACTGAAACCACTTAGTAAAGGCAACTTTTCCGGCCGAATTGTATACCAGTCACGACCCCTTACGCGTATGGTGGTATATATTTAGAAATCATCTACAACCACTAACTCGACAAAATATCAGCCCCTAATGAATGGAAAGTTCGACACGTCACACCAACAGTCACGAAAATAAACAGGAGTAATTCCCTGAATTATTGCCCCATACCAGTAACGTCGATCTGCAGTAAGATTTGGAACATTCACTGGGCTCGAACATTATGAATTGTGTCGAAGAAAACGGTCTATTGAGACACACTCACCAGCGATTCAGTAAATATCGTTCTTGTGAGGTACACCTAGCTTTCATAGTAACGAGTGCTATCGACAACGGACTTTGAACTGGTTCTTTTCTTGATTTCCAGAAGGCCTTTGATACCATTTCTCAGAAACGGCTTGTAATCATTTTGCAAACCCATTGAATTTTGTCCTAGTTGTGCGACTGGATCCGTCATTTCCTGGCGGAAGGGTCACTGGGCCTACTAACTGACGGAAAGTCATCGAGTAAAACAAAAATGGCATTAGGGGTACGAAAGGGAAGGGTTATAAACCGTCTGCCGTCCCTAATCTATATAAATTATTTAGGAGACAATTTGAACAGCTTTGTCAGAGTTTTTGCACATTATTCTGCCGTTAACCCTCTAGTAAAGTTGGCATAAGATCAAAACCAATCGCCAAATGCCAATTTATTTAGCCAAAAGTGACAACTGACTCCAAACAATGCACAGAGGTAGGTCATGCACATGAATACGAAAAGAAATCCTTCACGTACCGGATACGTAATAAATCACACAAATATAAAAACTGTCAGTTCAACTAAATACCTAGGAATTACAGTTACAAACTATTCGAATTTGAACGATGTTACAGAAAATGTTGTCGGAAAAGGAACCAAAGACTGCGTCTCGCTGGAGTCCCTAATCTTGTTAGTATTTTTGGTTCATCTACATTCTAACTTATATTTCTAATACCCAGTGTCAAATTGGAAGTGCTGTTACTGTTGATGAGATTTGATACACATGCCTGCCTGATCCTGGAGCGCGGCGGATCTCGGCCGTAACGGCGGCCGGCCATTCCGCGTCCGGCGGTATTGGGTAGGTGCCGCTCAGCCTTTGTTGGTTTGTTTGTTGACTATTTTGGTCCCTAATAAATTCCCTTATAATCTTGCGTGATACCTCGTTTGACAAACTATTTAGGCTACGATAGGTGTCAGCACGTCGTATCATGGAGAAGATGTCACCTAACTGTACCCCCATGACAGCCCTGGTCTTTTTGATCTTTCCTTTGTTTATCCAGTACCATGCTGCCTGCTCCTGTATATTGATGTCTAATGGATACAGCACCAGTAACACCAACAACGCCCCCCCCGCCCCTCCCCAGGAGGAGTTCGATAAGCCCAACAGAGCGTGACAGCATATTCCTCTGCACCCTTCTCACAGCCATGGCAGGCCTCATGAGCCTGTGTGCCCAGACCCCACACCCATATTCTACTATTGATGTTGAAATACTATTCTGATAGAGTTTAGTGAGATTGGGTTTCAGATGGAATCTTTTATGACCTATGTTGATGAGACTGTTTAAAACTTGTAGGGCTCATTGAGATATGGTGTCTATATCTGATGTATAATTCCACTTTTCATCAATTACAAGCCCTAGATATCTGGCCTCGCGGCGCCGAAGAAGTGATTCTTTCACTCTAACGGTTGGATTTCTAATCAGGCTACCTTTCAGCAATAGATACGTGGATCTGTGTGGTACAATCCTTATTTTCGCTTCGTGGCACCATTCTAAAAGTGATGTTATTGTTTTTTCCACTTTCGGTTCCAGGTCGTCACGGCTATGGCCACCAACAAGCAGGAGGTCATCTGCGTAGGCTGTCACGTCTAGTACGTCCTAGGTGAGATATAATTTCTCTAGCAGCGGTTCTATATTTACATTCCAAGAGAGTGTCCCCAGAACAGATCCATGGGGCAACCCTTCGTGATGGTTTTACTTATTTCCCGCTAGGCGATGATAACCAAACCTCCCTGTCCTCTTAACAGCTCCTCAGAGAGCCACAGTGGGGCCCTGAGCACTCTTCTCACACAAGGGGGAGAAGAGCGAGGGCCACCACAGGTTGTCGAAGGCGCCACTGATGTCTACCAAGATGCCTGTCACATACTTGCGTGGGGCTGAGCTGTAGACCTCAACCGCCAGGGCAGTTGCGTCAGACACTGATTGCCCCAGCCAAAAGCTAAACTGCCTGTTACTCATCCCGCGCAGTATCCTGTATATCGCCAGACTGTCAGCCAAAAACTTCTCTATTAATTTCCCCAGGATATCTAGGAGACATATCGGCCTGTAGGAATTGGCTTCCTTATGGTCCTTATCTTTTCCTTTCTTTATAATTACCAAATTTGCCCTTTTCCCAATTTTCGGAAATTTACCAAGCCTTAGGCATTCATTGAAGAGCCCTGCCAGAGGTCCTATTAGCTGAGGGGGGAGGAATTGTACAACCTCTGCTACTATGCCATCTGGCTTTGGGGCCTTCCCCCTTCTGAAAGATTTAGTTTGTACTGCCACTTCTTCCCTCTAAAAGGGATACACCATGGTGTTGTTGCTCTACTCTACATGATGTTCCCTACAGATATGGCATTGAATCTCATTGTCCTCATTCTCCTCATCATCTGATAACAGAATCTGTAGAACGACCTCGGCAGACTCCTGCCAGGACTCTGTCATTTGGTCGCCATCTCTGATTGTCGAGAGAACCTTGAGAGATCTTATTTTTTCTCTCTGACCAACTTATAGGGGCCTCCCCTATGGGCAGTGGCCAGTTGGTACAGCACATTTCCCAGCTTGTAACCCTAACCCCCTCAGTTCTTTCTGGAAGACCTTTCTGGCTGCCCTGTGTCGCTGCAGCCAGAACTGCTTTTCGTGCCAGATGACACATTGCTGGTAATACTTCCTCGCTTGTCTCACAGACTGGCGCATACGTTGTAGTTCGGCAGTCCATGGTGATGGGAGGCTGCAATGGCTCTCCTCCTGGGTGGTACAGCAGCTTTCACCACTCTAAGTACAGACCCCACCATTTTTTCAGCATACCTATCAACGTCTACATCAGCCTCAGGCAACGGATGAATGTCACACTCCTGAGCTAAGCATTACCAATATGTCTTATTGAAGTTGTATCGGATCTGCCACCCCAGGTCCCAGTGGCACTCCTTGACACTAAGGCTAAACAGAATCAGATTATGGTCATTGTGACTTGACCTAGGACTCTCCAGTTCGATGTTGCTGATGGAACTGGGTGTTGACAGGATGACATCTATGTTTTTTCCAAATCCACCTCCACCTCTATAGGTGTGGGGATTCCCGCATCTGTTTGCCACAACTAGTTCTGAGGCCATGATTAACTCTTCAGCCTTCTCCCCATTTGCATCTCTAGTGCCGCCCTACCATAGGGGCGATTTGGCATTCATATCGGCGGTTACAATAATCTTTTGCCCCCACAATGCCGTGGTGACTCGAGTGAGATGATCCAAGAAGTCGTCAAAATTACCTCTATATTGGAAGTACATGTTAATGATGTACACTAGTCCTACAGGTGATTGTAATTCCACGATGTTGCAGTGGCTATTTGATAATTGTGCTATGGTAGCAACTCGTAAGGCCTTATTTGCTACAATTATAGCTGCTTTTGGCTCCTCCCCAGTGTACATTATGTGCCAAGTGGCAGCCATAAAGGAGATTTGTCCAGCTTGGGAGTATGGCTCCTACAAGCAGCCTCCATTCCTCCACTGCCCTTGGCACTTCCTGAATGACCTAGTGACTATTATCTGTCCAATCATTATTTCACTTGACATTATGGAAAGTAAGTATGTACGTTACAATCAGGTCAGGTCTTTTTCCAATCTAACGCAATGTGTCCGTTTGCTAGGACACACTGTATTTAAATTTCCTCCAACGTCTTTCAAAAAACATTTTCAATGAGGTCACGCAGGGCTCTGAAGTCAGTGGGGAGATTCATCGACTTGAGTTGTATCCTGTCTACAGACTCCATTGCCGAGAGGGTGACCTTTCTACCATATTTGTACCCTATGCATACGACGTGCATGTCAAGCACGTTACACTCTTCTTGGGTACACTCTTCTTGGGTCTGCTCCCATAGCTCTTTGTGCTGCCTGCAGCTGCATCGTGCTGGGAACAGTGCTTTCCTGTAGTATTTGTTATGAAAGTCCTTCTTGTACGGGCATGGCAGTGTTTATTGTACTAGCATGTGGGCTGTTGTCTAATACTGGGCTGCGTTGGATTATGACTGGTCAGCCACTGCCACTGGTTGCCCAACATATCTTTCCGCTTTATCAGTTTGAGTACGCCCCCAGATGAGGGAGGAGGAGAAACCAATAGGAGCCTGAGAGACTTTCTTTTTTTGGCTCTCCTGGTCTCAGTGACACCATCAGCCATAATCTATTCTGGAAATTAAGTGCTGTTCCAACATTTTATATGTTGGGCAATTTGTACCAAATGCACCATAGGTCTTTTTGCCCCTAAGCATGCATGGTATACAGACGCCTGGTTTATTGTAGTTTTTTCTTAAGTGGTCCTCAGCTTTGACTTTGAGCATGCAGGCTTCCTGCTACAGTATTTGTGTATATGACCTATGTCTCCGCAATTGTGGCAATGAGGTACCACGAGCTATACCAAGAGGTAATTTTTGACGTGTATGGCATGGAACCCTACCTAATCCTTTCCCAGAGCTGTCAGTTTCTTCCACAGGGCCCCTGAGATTGGGAACCACTTCTCTTAACCTGGACCGACTCCTCTGGCATGCGCGGGGGGGACTAAACTGCAGCTCCACCGCCGGCCTCGCCCCTAGACTGAGGACCCCTCAGCTGCCGCGTTCAACGCCTCGTTACCAGCACACTTTCAGTACTTGGTCACCGCCGATTTCACTCGTCCTGCATCGGCAAGTACAGCCCGCAGTCCGTAGAGGTGGACGCACCTCTCGCCCTTCGACCCGTACTGGCCTGAGGTTCCACCTTGCTGCCAACGACCCACTTCTACTCAGGTGGTGCGCTGGTCACGCAGTCGTTGGGGGGTGTGGACCTATTTAGCCCAACCCTGTCTGTGTTACCACCCCGTGGGCTTGGCAGAACACGCCTCGGAAGACAGAGGAGTGGCGAGGCACACTTGCCGACTTGGGGTCACGACAGCAAACCAGGCCACCAGCAGCAGAGACACGGACGGTGGCGCGTCCCTGTGTTCTGGGGAGCAGCAGCGCCTGGGAGGCGCAGCAGGCCGCAGCCAAGGCCAGCAACGTGCCGCACCGGCCCTACACTGCCACTCAGCCCAGAACCCAGAAGTGACAGATGTTGTGTCCCTTTTGCGCCGCTCCCTCGGTGCGACGGATCCTTTGCTTTCGCCTTGGGTTGGGAGACTCTTAACGTCGTCCAGGACGTGAGGAACGGCAGCAGCCAGGCCGCGGGGTTCCGGAATCGTCGTTAGACTTACCCTCATAGCCTCGCCCAACTGCCGCGCTCTGCTCAGGAGAGACAGTAGGTGTGCCTCTCGCAACGCAGCTTCCCCTCCATCACGCACCCTTTGCTTTCGCCTCAGGTTGGGGGCGCTTAACGTCCCATCATGACGGGAGTTTTACATCCTTCCTTGATATCTCCTGAAATTTTGCTCTGCAGTATGGGACCATCTGCTGACTGAGTTGGTGGAAGACATCGTAAAAGTTCAATGAAGGGCAGTTAGTGTTGTACTGTCGAAAAATAGTGGAGAGTGTCGTGGATATGATCTACGAGTTGGGATGCCAGTAATTTGTACAAAGATGATTTTTCTTATGACGAGAACTTCTCACAAAATTTCAGTCACCAACTTTCTCCTCTGAATATAAAAATATGTGTACGATGCAGCTGTTTGCAAAACCACAGAAATACACTAGGAAAAAGTAAAGAACGTTACAAAACTAAAATATATTTAATACAGATGAAGAGAAAGAAACAGGTAACTCTCAGAAAACGGACGTAGATGTTCTACATAAAAATAAATGCGACACACCATTCATGTCTTACATTCTCTGCTGTGTAAGAGGCTGTAGACATCAGAATGTAGAGCAATAACTTTAACCAGAATGACGGTTATTATCTTATTCATGGGAGACGATAAAGGAATGCGCCAAATTATTGCCGGCCGCTTTGGCCGTCCGGTTCTAGGCGCTTAAGTTTGGAACCGCGTGACCGCTACGGTCGCAGGTTCGAATTCTGCCTCGGGCAAGGATGTGTGTGATGTCTTTAGGTTAGTAAGGTTTAAGTAGTTATAAGTTGTAGGGGACTGATGACTTCAGATGTTAAGTCCATTAATGCTCAGAGTTATTTAAACCATTTTTGAGCCAAATTATTAACATCACAACTTGTGGAAACAGCATTCGAGATAGGTCGGCAATGTACAGAGTGGGGCAGCCACCGACCCCTTGTCTGGTAGCAGAGTGGTAGTCAGTTGTTTCTGAAAACGACGATGGAGATATTTCTTGTGAACTGGAACTTTTTTTTTTTTTTTCAAAAATGAACATGGACGGCATGTCGAGAACGTATGACACAAGAACGTCATCGTCAGGAACTTAGCTGCACGTTGTAACGGAGTTTGAGGCCCAGAGCAGTTTTCATGGCACATCATCAACTTTCCATCACTTTAATTGTTAGGTATTTCATGCCGTCGGCCTACAAACTAGTGATCTGAGGATAAATGTCGTTACGATGAGACTCGATGAAGAATTTAGCCTCCAAGATAGTTCAGCAGCTTATATGGTGGGGCAAATAAAAGTGGTCCACAGAACGGAGTTCCAGGGTAAAAAGAAACACAGCAGGGGAAAGGAAATACAGCACTAACCAGACTACGGCAGATATCACGAGTGACCACCGTCCACCTCTTGGCACTTGTGGGTGCTGGTCATTCAGTTGCTGAAGGTGGACCGAAGCTGGACCACTGGGATTGCTGCAGTATCATCCCAAATGCTCTGCTGCAGTTCTTGAAGACTATGAGGGTTGTTGCAACACACCCTAGATCAGGTGAAGTGGCTAACCTGCGCTAACAACTCTATCACACTTGACTCCTAGCATTGGATGGCTGTATGGGCAGCTGCTCCATCCTGTTGAAACTAACTGTAGATGTTTACCTCCTCCGTTAGTGCTGCCTGAAATGATTTCAAAATGTTGGCAATGTAACGCCCCGAAGTCAGACTCTGCTGAAAGCAGATGGGGCCAATAACATGGTGTGCAGACACTGCACACCTAACCCCATCGTTGTGGAAACTGTGCGGATTCTCTGCTGCCCAGAACCTGTGATTCTGTGAGTTGACAACCACTTCGTCAGACATAAAGAACGGATCCATGTCCAAGCCATTCATTGTTATCTCATCCAGTCACAAAACTGGAGGCACTAAGGAACGAGTGCTGGTTATCATGCGCGAGAAACAGATGCTCAGTAAGGATGCATGTGCCGAGACAGGTAGAATATTCGTCAGCATGATCGATGTGTCATTCCAGTCTCTTGCAACAGTCGCCGGATTAATTTGCTAGAACATTAAAGTATTTTCTGGCGCATTAAAATCACATTTCCTGGTGTCCGGGCATCTTTCAGAATGTTTTTGATACTGTCTGACGCCATTTTTGGACTATGCTTAGCGTGGCGTTTCTTGCTGGCACTTTGACACTATTAAAGTTCTCGACAAACCACTGACCACACCATTCCACCGCCTTTTTTGTCACGTAACTTTCCACAACCAACACCAGCTGCTCTTCTGTGAGCACCGTCGCCTCCTTTGCGCTGCTCCACTCGCACTGACACAGCTCGCACTGCGCTCTTAACTGGTCTGGATCACATGGCCGGCATATACGTCACAGGGTGTTGTTATGTGCACACGTTCACGTCCAATCGTATCCATTCGTCCGCGCCATTTTTATTTGTCCCTGCCTGTATATTACTGGGTTTGCTCGCATATCACGGATGATACCCAGACTGGAATGGAATGACGTTAACTCGCGGCTTGAGGATGAAATGAGATGGAACAGCTGGAAGTGACTGAGAGATGGACGTACTGAGACTGCAGTTTTATGTCGATTTCTTCCCCCAGGTTCCAGTTCTGGAGGTCGCCCCGTATTACTGTGTCTGCCCCCACCCCAAGCCACAGATTTGTTACATGCCGTACTTTTCCTATTATGTGAGGCATTATTGACAAAATTCGTTGCAAGAGTCTGATGAGAAAGATAACTTTAAAGGTGAGAGTGAATATTATTAGTTTTTTTTTAATTTGCCATCAGATCCAGGGCAGTACTGATATTGGATAACGTAAATGAAACAAATTTTACCTCTGTTTACTTAATGAATGGAAATAACTTGCATCCTCATGCGCTACCTCTAGTGTGACAGTATTGTGGTGCTGTTTTCCAGCAGGACAATGCTCGACCACATATTACACGTCTCTCTGTGAACGGGCAGTGTCGTGTTGAAGTATTCCCTGACCCTGACGGAATGTGTGTGGGACAGCCTTGGACGCCGGCTTCGTCCCAGTGTCAGCATCAACAGCTGTGCGCCTGCTGGCCCCAGGTGGGTACAGAGCGACTCCATGACACCCATCCCAGCAGAGGCGGTGGAACGTCACACTGATAACTGGGCTCATATGCCCACACCCCTGTAAATTTGACTCGATCTTGCAAGTTACACCGATTATCTGCCTCTACCGCTAAAGTTTCAATTCGTTTTCTCCTCCCCTTCTCGACATTTAATGTTTTTTTGTCAGGTAGCGTATTTTATTATAATTGTCATTATTAAAAGTGCAGGCTTCTGTGGCACATTAAAAGTGAGCACAGATACGGCGTGATGCTAATGGCAAGTAATATATCCAGGGCTGTGGAGGGAGCTAGAGACAGTAGTAAGGTATGTCCTTTAGAACTGCAACCTGGGGGATGTAATCGATATAAATTTGCTGTGGGAAAGACAAGGAATAGCGCAAGTTATCGCCTTATTTATTTAACTATCAAGAAATTGGGCATGGTGTATTTTAAAGTACTAATTAGACCTTAAGCCTTAGATATAATTGATTTGCATATTCAGGAAAAATTAGTAAGGTTAGCGATATGTGGTAATATCTACTACTACATCTACATCTATACTGCAGAAGCGGCCTTGCGCTGTGTGGCGGAGGGTACTTTGCGCAACGCTGTCACCTCCCCCTTTTCTGTTCCAGCCGTGTATGGTTCGCAGGAAGAGCGACCACTAGTTACCATCCGTCTGTGCTAAGATCTCTCTACTTTTATCTTCGTGGTCTTTTCGCGAGATGTATGTAGGAGGAAACAGTACGTTGGCTTGCAGCGAGTCACACTCTGGCGTCTCCCTCACCCGAAAACTGTTTTGTGTGCTGTTCCACTTCAAATCACTCCATAAGCATAGCTCCTAGATATATTACGGAAATAACTGCTTCCGGTGATTGTTTCGCGGTCATGTCGTCATACGATAAAGAGTCTTTCTGTTTACGTATTGCCGGTACACTACATTCGTTTACGTTGAGCGTCAGCTGCCACTCCCTGCAACAGGCGTCGATCCTCTCCAGGTCTTCCAGCATTTCGCAGTAATTGTTTGAATTCGCGACTTCTCTGTATACAACAGCATCATCCTTGGAAATCTCATGGAAATTCTGACGTTATCTACTAGATCATTTATGTGATAAAAAATAAGTTATTTAGCACTCTTTTGGACCATACTCGAAATTACTTTGACGCCTGATGATTTATCTGCGTTTAGAGTGTCATGTTGTGTTCTGTTTGCTAGAAACTCTTCAGTCCAGACACACAGTTGGTCTGATAGTCAGTACGAACGTAAAGCGTGGTTATAATTACAGTGTAATTACTCGTAGCGGTCCAGTGTGGGCTGTGATTACCGTATGGTCACGAAAGTTGGTAGACATTCTAATGCCTTAACGCAGAAATGATTTACGCTGGCAAAAAAAAAGTAGTTCTAGTTTTGGCCATCAGATGCAGCTCTGGTGCTGTGAATGCTAGAAAGAAGTATAGAAGTTTTTCTTTTATTTTCTTTAGGGCCAGCAGCATAATGAATGTCTGATAACGACATGATTATTAGAGCAGATGCACCGAATAGCTGCTAAAAATCAGCAATCTTTATTTACGATAGACTGTTTCGGCTCTGTCGCATTTTCAAGTACGTCTAGATTGACGTGATGTCCATATTGCGTCGTTAGTGAACTGTCTTAACTGCAACAGTTTTAATAAGATAATAAATAATGTCAACATGTTGAAAATAAAATGTTAATCGAGATGACAGTGGTTTGATATTTCCATTCTTACGCTGATATATTAGCCTCATACAAACAATGTAAAGCTGATTTGCAACGGGTGGGCAAAATCGGAATTCCGGAGGCAGCGTTAAGCAGATCTTTCATGGGTTCAACGACTTGAGTTGTTGTCCCATCTTGCATGAAAAAAGTGGTTTCCGCATTAATGCATTAGCATATCTACCAAATTTCACTGCCATGGAATAATTACAGCCAGTACTCGCCTCCGTGAGCAGATGCACGTCAATTATAATCCCCTGGGATATTAATTTCTACTGACACCCACTGTGCAGAACTGTGGTGCTGGAGCCAAGTGTGAAGTTTAGAGGTTGTAATAAAACTCGCGAAATTATTCATCTTCGGCAATTTCGGCACAAATCGTCAAACCAAAAGTCAAGAAAAGCTGTTACGATGTTTGTTATTGTAATATATACTCTGAAACCATAAAAATTAAGTAATATGCATTACAAATTCATTCTATTATATCAAAAAATAGTCGACCCACCATATCCGTGCAGTACCCAAATGGCGAAAAATGCAAACATTTATAGAACACGCGCGTGTATATAACTTCAGATGCTACTGATTATATATAACAAAAAAACTCATATTGGCAAGAGAGAACAAAATTAAGTATTTCACTTGTAATGCTGTATTATTGTGTTACATACTGTGGTGTTGCGTTACAAGTGGCACGTGTTCTTCCAGCAGCAAAACGCTCGATCACTCACTGAACATGTCACACAGCTCCAACCTTCCGCTGGTTATTCAGTTTCCTGGACAATGTACAAAACATAGAGGGGACACCACAAGCAAACGTAACCCAAAACAAGCCTTATCGTCTGTTGAGGGATCCTTATGGTGCAGGATGAAACAAAACCCATTAGGTTTCCTCATCCACTACGTCGTCGCTAGAACGTGTGCTTCCAGCAAGACAACGCGACTGTACTCACTGCTTTCCACGCTCTGCTCTCAGAAGTGTTCATTACATACCCGACCAAGTCTGAGTACCGTGCTGTGCGAAATCACAACCTAAAATTGCACCAGACTAATGTTGAAATGATACAGCAGTGTGCTGTATACATCCTGTCGATTCCGATGAAGATTGTGCAACACGTTTACTTTCAGCAAGACGACGCGCTTTTACTAACATACTGCGTGGAACTGATTCTCCCTCCCACAATTTTCTAAGATTTTATGGCACAGAGATAAAAGATCAGTCTTTGGAATCAAATAGTCAGCACCTCTTAACATAAAATGTATACATACCGATTGTTGATGAGATGGCACGAAACTTACTGAGTGTATCTGTAACCGACAGTCACATATCGTGGTCGTTGAGGTAAAACGGAAGTCAGTAGGAGCATCCAGCCTGCTCTGCTGCCGTCGGTACATTATCAGCTTTACCTCATCTCCCATACTCTGTTGCAGTGATACAGCCGACGTAATGCTCATTGTGCCCCACCATGAAGACATGCAAGACCACTTTAATATATCATGCTGTGCGGAAACGTAAGGTCAAACGAAGCCTGGTGTTTGTTAAGGAGACGCTGAACTGTGGAGAACATAAGAAGCGTTAGCCTGTACTGACCCTGCAACACTGGTATCTACCAGCACGACAATGCGCCTCACTCATAGCTCCAGTCGTGCTGAAGTATCTCAGCAAACCTGGTTGTGACATCTAAGAGCTAATCCAGGTAGCGTGTCTTGTTCAGTTCTAGCCACAGGTAACCCATGAGGCTTGTTCAGGGCACCCAGAAGGGAGCAGGATACACCAGACCTGTTCCAACTCCATTCCTACAAAACCAGCTGATTTAATCTTTGAACAGGACGACACCCACCTGCTCAGTTATTGTGTTACACAGATCTGCTCTCCAAGGAGTTCACCTGACCCAGACATACTGATATATTGGCGTTTCATGCTGGACAGAGACATAAGCCAAAATAACCAGTGGTCTTTGGTCGGGAATAGCAGAATTTGCTAGATACAACAAGCCTGGTCTGCTGCATTTTGGACAACTATACTGGGATGTGTTGTTTCAACAGGACAGCGCTTACTGACTAACTTTTTGAATCACACAGCCGCTCTAACGGAGATGTTTCTCATATCCTGTGTTACTGGTTAAAGGATCAGTTTCTAAATATCCTTTGTGGCCAACTGTAACTTAAAATAACCCATGTCGTTCTCTGAGGGAACACTAAACAATGGTGGATTCTTCCAAGCTGTACTACTGTGCTACTTTTGGGGGTGATCTTTCAACAGGACAAGACATTTATACACTTTCACTACTCTCCAATACGCACCACAATTCCCTCGGAAGTAACAAATCAGATTCACTCTCAGTCTCGTGGCTTGGGGAACTTTAACATGAAACGATCCTCCTGTGTCTGAGGAATTACCGAACTCTGCAGGTGTCTAGAGTGCTGTCCTGCCTCTGCTGGGTGAGTAGGGGACGATGTTCCACAAGAACACCGGCCTTTCCGTCGCTTTCTGCGATAAGTGGCACAAGTTGTTCTGATGTCCATCAGCTCCCCTGGCAGTGACATGCCACCTCACTTTGAGTATCATGTTTTAGAGGAACCATTAAGGGGCTCCGGAACGCCCTATACTTGCAATGTTAAAATAACGCTTATAAATTACATCTTTCCTCACAAAGTATTTGAGGTAGGAAGTTGAACTTTTTACAGATTATTTATTGGAATATGGGCTACAACTTAACACAGGGATGTTACAAAATTTTAGTTCAGTTATTAAAGATGATTTTTTTTCAATTGTAATGAAAATTCACAACATTTTTTTGCAATTTTTTATTTATATATTCAAAAATATACAGTTTTTTGGAAAAAGGCTGTGTTAAATTATGCAGAAGGTACTGTGTAACATTTACTGAAAGTTTGAAACAAATATGTTTGGAAGATCCTTAGAAAACATGTAATTAGTATGAGAAAATAAAAGTTTTGGGAATCGAGCGACAAAGATTGGATTAACTTTTTAGTGCATTCCAGGTCCATAGGATGGATTATCTTCATCCTCTGCAAACTCCTCCTCCAGCTTCCTCTTGTTGCTCCTCCTGTTTACTCTTGCTTGTATTTCTAGACTCTTTACAGCCCTGTCTGCAGCCCGAAGGCGTTCCTTGTCTAAAGCAAGCATCGCTCGTACCATGTTAGAACCTATCTTCATTCCCAGCTGTTGTGTTCGTAGATTTTGCTACCATTTTCTTCAGTTGCAGTTACTGCAACACTGTTCCAAATGGCGGTCATGTATGAACACTTATCACATTTCAGTTGTATTTCACTAGCAAGTCCTACGTGCTTTATTATGGAGAGTTCCAGACCAACTTCACTACAATGAATACATCTTACACAGTTTGGAAAAATTCCTTTGAGAACCGACATATCAAATATTTCATTCACATCCGATTCGCCCATAAAACATTCATAGTTTTCACTCATTGAACCAAGCTTCTTCTGTGAAGTATTTTCTTTCCCACTTTGACTGCTATGGGCAGGTGTACTTGAGAGGTTAGGTTCACTCACTTGGTTATCGTCTTTATTGTTTACAGTAATAACACATACCTTTGGCTTTCCAACATTTCTCCTTTTCTTAAAAGCCTTCAGAGGATTTCTAATAACTTTACTTTTACTCATTATTACACTTCAACAAAACAGAGACTCAAGAAACAGAATTAATTACGAATATTTTCGAGATAACGACAGAGTAAATAAACATGGAACAATCGACAATCACACCAGCGATATATATTGAACCATCACAGGTTAGCCACAACACGTACTTTATCTCACATCACTAAAATGTACCTGATGAACACGGACGTTAATAATAATACCATTTGACAGCAGTTTAACAGCGCCACAGTGGGTCACGTCCATGTAGAACACATTTCAAAAAAAATTTAAAAATAGTTGTAGTCTTCGGAATTGAATAAGTTATTTATCTATTAAAAGGTAATAGTCTGCAGATTCAGAAAACGCAAAAAAGTAAAAATTGAACTTTTCATGATATTAAGCCTTTCCGGAGCCCCTTAAGCAAACAATCACTGATGATTGATCAATGAATAATACAGCATGGTCAATGGTACTTGGTAACAACCTTAACGAATGTATCTACTGTTTCTTTGCCATATTTAGCGAGTGTGTGTGACAGAATAGATACCATTGTACGCACATTAATCTCTCTTACTTCGTTCTCGAGGTTCCTACTTGAGACGTGCAATAGTTTCAACGTAAATGTAGCACATTTTGCCTCGAATTCCTTTTCTGTAAATTTACCTAATTGAATTTCACGCCAGCCGCTGTGGCCGAGCTATTCTAGCGGCTTCAGTCCCGAATCGCGGTGCTGCTACGGTCGCAGGTTCTAATCCTGTCTCGGGCATGGATGTGTGTGATGTCCTTAACTTGGTTAGGTTTAAATACTTCTCAGTCTAGGAGACTGATGACCTCAGATGTTGTCTCATACTGCTGAGAGCCACTTGAACCATTTTTTTGAGAATTTCACGAAAACAACTTCCTCCTTCTGCCAAACACTCCGGTTTGAATGCCACAACCACCTCTGTTACTTCTGCGTATGCTCAGTCCTAGCACTCCTTCTGATTTAGCTCCATAGCCGCTGTCATGCCGACTTGACCAGGTCTCCAGGTGCTGCAGCAGAAGTCTACATCTACACCTACATCTACATCTACATGGCTACTCTGCAAGTCCCATGTAAGTGCCTGTCAGAGGGTTCATAGAACCACCTTCACAATTCTCTGTTATTTCAATCAAGTATAGAGCGTGGAAAATACAACGCTCATATATTTCCGTGCGACCTCTGATTTCCCTTATTTTATTATGGTGATCGTTTCTTCATATGTAGGTCGGCGTACACTCCTTGAACATCCACATTCAGGTTCAGGTTCTTCCTGGCGTTCAAAATCAGCATATCTGTACACTGAAACGTCGTGCGTTTCTGTATCATCCCCATTACATTTCTGAATTGTTACGTTATACACTGAAGAGCCAAAGAAACTGCTACACCGGCGTAATATCATGTGGGGCCCCCGTGAGCTCACAGAAGCGCCGCAACACGACTAATGACTGAATGAGTTCTGGGGAGAAATAACACCATGAATCCTGCTGGGCTGTCCATAAATCTGTGAGAGTACGAGCAGCTGGAGATCTCTTCTGAACAGCACGTTGCAAGGCTTATGTACGTGTCACCTGTCAGAGTCGAATCTAGACGCATCAGGGGTCCCATATCAGCCAAAAACGGCACACACCCAACACCATTACAGAACCTCCACCAGCATGAACAGCCCCTGCTGACATGCAGAGTCCTCGGATTCATGAGGTTGCCTCTATACCCGTACTCGTCCATCCGCTCGATACAACTCTTACCTTTAATTTTCTTTGGTTGATAATACTAAGTTTATGACACTAGTTAATTCATTTGATGCGAGGTATTCTTCGGCTTCCTGGAAGACCCTGACAAAAATACTTAAATTAAGGACGTTTTTAGCAACATACTGGCTGAAACAAAATATCAGTGCAACAAGAAACCAGACAATGTGGGATATTTCACTTTTTTATTCACTTGATAGCTAGTTTGGAGCCAGGACCCATTATCTTCCTTTTACGAGTTTCCACCCGCTCAGGGTAGATGCGTTGCTTATAGCGACTATGAGGCAATAGAGCGACTGCTGTCAGGTACGTAGGTTGTTCTTGAACATTAGCCAGATTTTCTGAAAAGCAATTTGAACCAGACGTTCTGTCTTGCAATGCTGATCGGCACACATGAGAGGAGTCAGGCATCACATCTGGATAAAGAGGGAGGACATCCTGGCCACCAATCGGCTTAATGGCAGTAACAGGAGAAAGTCGGTAAGAGGTCGTAGGAAAGGGTGACTTAAACGGAACAGACAAATTTAGAGGCGTCTCAGTTTTTCTGTTGTTTAATCATTGCAACACCAGAAGTCCCAACGACTGCCCCACGCCTGCATGTTTCTGGAAGATGCTAGGACACACACCAGCCACACTTTAGGTGATGATAAAGAACGTCGCTACTTCCTCATTATATGTTGTATGAATGCGGTACTCACAAAACTGTAGATGGGAAGGAGTGTTCTTCTTTACTACCATCTCCACTGAACGGATCCTACTGTAACTCTGTGAAGGATATTGAGTGGACTAGCGTTCACATCGTATACCCCTCACATCACTCTAAGAGACCAAAGTAAACTGTTGTTACACACGAGGACACGAAAACGCTGAGAGAAAGCTGTCCAGGTATGCACGTTCTGTGGTGAGGCAGTAAACTGGCGACCCTCCCACCTGGTGCTCGATGCGGAATTACCCTTGGCCCACGGCTGCAGAAATATCATAGAAGAATGATGTCGTATTTGCAGATCAGATTTCTCTGGTCAATGTGTTGCATTGGAAGTGTTCACCAATTTCTGAGTGATTATTTACGCAACTTGTCTATAGAATGAGGCAGACGAATGCGTTGGCAACAAATTTCTCTGAACATTATTCGACAGTAGTCATTCATTTGATGTTCACAGGGGGCGTTCACAGAAAATACCAGCTCTGGAAAATGAGACAAGTCAATTCCCAGGTTTGGAGGTGTGGATTGCATTAGAGGGATACAATTCCCATGTTTGGTCAGTAAGTAGCTACAGAAGTACCTTTCTGTTGTACACTTTTCTTATATGATTTTTACTTGCAGTTTTCACGTTTCTTTACAGTCGAGGCGTAGTTCTGTGTATTTTAGTGAGTTAGTAATTTGGACAGCATATTTCCATGAGGCAGTAGTTATGAGGATGAAAAGTGGTTGTTTGTCTTATACAATTGCCTGGGTTTTGGAATGGCTAGATTCAAGGTGTGTCTGGTTAGCATGGTTGAGGTTTGATGGTCAACACATTGGAGGAAATGGACAGGATGTCTGAACCCGGCCGCTCCTAAGGTTTCCATAAACAGTACATCTTCTTGTCAATAAGAGTAGGGTTCACTTGGAACTTCTCCTTCATTGACTGTTCACTTGGAACTTCTCCTTCATTGACATGTTCTGCAACTTATCCACTACCTCAATAAGAACAAATTTGTCGTCTTTGCAGCTCTTAACCTTCTGACTATGTGTGTGTGTGAGTGGAACAGGAAGTACGAGCTAGTCGCACAGGGAAAGAAATGAAAAAAATGTGAAGCTTCAGTCACAAACAAACACAGGAATAAATGCCAGTGTCCTACCAACTGTTTAATTGACATTCAAATAGTTATGAAAGATATGGCGCATAAAATCTTGTCCACTAGCGTAAATTCACTTGCTTTTTTTTTCAAGACCAGACCATGATTTCCATATGTCGTCAACCATATGTCTGCAACCCCTTGCACTCGTACTTAGACTAAATATACTCCCCAACAGGTGAGACATATTAATTGACAATCGACTGTCCGGTATTGGCGGATAAATGCAATACTGCAGTTCCTGTGTTGTTCATAAATACGATGGAATGTTTCCTCGGACGTGCATGCGTCCGTATTTGCATGCATGTCCGAAAGGACATTACAGTGTACTTCTGAAGAACATAGGTAGAGCAGTATAATACTGGCCCACGAAAAGCTCTCTTGCGAAGCAAAAATATTGACCAATATTTTAGTCACACTCTTTAGTTTGTTTACGTCCGTAGGACATGTTTGAGTTGTGGTCTGAGGGAAAGTCTGTATAGTTCTTTGTCATCAGCAGGACTGGAAATTATGAACAATGTGTCGCAAATTGACTTGCGCAGCAGGATGTAACGTATGGATGCTAATATCTGTATCTAATGCTTTTAGGTGTACCTAGTGACGTAAGGAATTTCTGATACCTCCAACCATTCATTGCTCGCTTTTCCGATTTTTTTGCACTACCTCACACTTCCTTCGGTTACCTACTTAACGATTCGTTGATATCTGAGGATGTGTCCTGTCAATCGATTCCTTCTATTAGTGGGACAGTGCTTCTATCGTTTCCTACCAGTTCGATCCTGTACCTCTTCATTATATATTCTATTTCGCCATCTTATCTTCAGAATTATTCTGTATCACATTTCAGATTCTGCTACGATGGGAGCATGACAGTTGTATTTCCTGCCTGCCATCATCCGCCCATAACACCAACGTATGGAGGTCGTGTGGGCTAATGTTGCAGGGCCAGACCTTCTGACACTCATCTACACTGGTCCCCTCTAACTAAAGAACAGGCCGCCCTCCTCTTCGGGAACCATATGTTGGTCTGGCCGCTGTATAGACGCCCCTTCCACGTTGTTGCACCTGTAGTATGGCTGTCTGCATCACTGAGGCACGCAGGCCACCCCAGTCTTGCATAGCCTTGCTGCTAAACAGTGGAGGTGGAGGTGGGAATGGAGTATTGTAGCCTACGCTGTCCAATATTTTCCTTGGAACATAAATAACATGAGGGTATCACAGGCTCTCTATATTGTCCCTTGCACTGATAATCGCCGGGTAAGATTGTCTATACGTCTACTGAATCCTTTTAGTCTTCTGAGTCTTTCTTCATATTCTTATGTAAAATTTATAAATTACGTATTTGTATCTCTAGGTATACAGATAAAACAGAATGAATCGATTACCAGTGGCTGTAGATATTCCGTACGGAGCAAATTTAGATTCTTTATAGGTATTTTGTGTGAAGCCCTTGTCGACACAGACAGTATTTAAGCGAGAACAATTCGTGTCATAGATTTAGATGCGTCTGTGGATGAATTGTCGCATCAGAAATGAGCTATTTGTGTTGTGTAATGGTTTTAGACATAGGTATTTCACATAACCCCTGGAAAAGAAATGAGTTGGTGTCAGAGCCAGAACTCTAGCGAGCAAGTAACGCAGTGCCGTCATGGCAAGGACGACGGATTCAACGTTTTGGGATTCTAAAGTGTGCAGCGGCTTCCGATTCGCTGCTCTTGCGTAACGATGGAAATTCTGAAGTTAATTTTACATTCTCTGTAATGCTTATCAATGTACTGGTAAGTGTTAGCTGCAGTCATGAGTCACCGCTGTAGTGATTTTGGGTTGGCCCGTACGGTGGGCCCCAAACTGTACGGTCTCGGTCCGTGTCGCTGGCCTCCCACGCCATGCATTATAACGCCCACAGTCGCGCTGTCGCAACCGGGACTCAGTTTGGAGCACAAACAGGATTTCAGCTGACCGAAAACCGCTAGCCGCCTGCGGTCACAGCTGGGATATGACGCCAGCACTCTTGCCTGCTCTTCCCACACACACTCACGTAAAAAGCTGGAGTATTCCTGGCGCACATCCGCAATGATCTTCCTGCGTCAGTAGCTTGCCACTAAAGGATAAACATGTCCTTAAAAGGCAAGTGCGTCTATACTGTACGGAGACCTGTGTGTAGCACATCCTGACACTTAACACTAGCTTTAAAATGGTTATGAATATTCCTAGCTAGGTTTGGAAAGTCATCTACCAGCTTCACTGACACATATGTGAAAATGTGAAATATGCATTTGAGTATAATTAGTCCAGGACATCGTTCAGTTAAGCGAGTAGCAACAGTGTTTCTTGATCGCATCATACAATTGCAATCAGCACAAGTAAATCATATAAGATTGTTTCGAGAAACATTGTACTCAGAAAATGGAAGCATTATATTATTATAAAGATTTTTACTTGTTGCATCTTATCATATTCGCCATGTTTTAAAATTTCACAAACGTTCCGAAAATTACGTCAGTTTTATTTGTGTCCTTATCAAAATATCAAACCAAAACACACGAGGTTTTAACATATTCTACATCTGTTGACTCATCAGTGAGAACACTGAATTCAGTGTGTCTCAGTTTTCTTGAAAATTGGTTCTGCGTTTTTATGGCTCTCTCCTATCACATTGTTTACGATCTGGAAACATTCAATTCAACGCAGTTGAGTAGCATCTGAAATTTTAGAATCAGGGAAACAACTCTCGACTACGTCCTCCAGCTGATTTACTAGAATCAAGAGAAGACTGTTCTGCCACGAATCCTGTCAAGTAAACATTGGATGATTGAACAGTGGAAACACGCTGTATGGAGTGACGAATCACGGTACAGAATGTGGCGATCCGATGGTAGGGTGTGGGTATGGCGTATGCCCGGTGAACGTCATAGGCCGGCGTGTGTAGTGCCGACAGTAAAATTCGGAGGCAGTAGTGTTATGGTGCGGTCGTGTTTTCCATGAGTGGGGCTTCCACGTCTTCTTCTTTTGCCTGGTACTGTCATAGCACAGGCCTACATTAATCTTTTAAGCACCTTCTTGCTTCCCAATATTGAAGAGCAATTCGGGGATAGTGATCGCATCTTTCAACACGATCGAGCACCTGTTCATAATGCACGGCCTTTGGCGGAGTGTTTGGACTAAAAAATCTTCTCTGTAACGGACAGGCCTGCACAGATTCCTGACCTAACTTATATGGAACACCTTTGGGATGTTTTGGAGCCCGTGCCAGGCCTCTCCTCAGTGCAGCACTCCGTGAAGAATGAGCTGCCATTCCCCAAGAAACTTTCCACAACCTGATTGAACATATGCCTGCTAGAGGTGTCATCAAGGCTAAGGAAGGGCTAATACCATGTTGAATTCCAGTATTACCGATGGAGGGTGCCACGAACTTGTGAATCATTTTCAGAAAGGTGTTCAGATAGTTTCTTAATGGAAAAAATAAAAGGTATTCATATGATGTGGGCTATAAACTGAAAGTAATGGCGTATGCAGAAGAACATGGAAACAGAGCAGCTGAGTGGCATTTCGGCCGTCCAACAATAGAAATGGTGGCTCCATCTTGGTGTGGGCTGTCTTCCACGGAACAGACTGGGTCCTCTGGCCCAGCTGAATCAATCATTGGCTAGAGATGGTTATGCTTGGGTATTTGCAGCCATTCATGGACTATCTTCCCAAACAACAATGCGCCATGTCACCAGGACACAATTGCTCGCTACGGATTTGAAGAACAATCTGGACAGTTAGAGCATGATTTGGCCATCCGCACAGCCCGACAGGCGTCCCGCCCAACATTTATGGGACGAAATCACTTCGTGCACAAAATCCTGTGCTGGGAACACTTCCACCGTTACGGGCGGTTACAGAGACACCATGGCTCAGTAGTTCTGCAGGGCCTTCCTACGTCCTGTTGAGTCCCGCCATGTCGACTCGTCGGACTACGCCAGGCAAGAGGAGGTCCGGCACGATATTAGGAGGTGCCCCATGACTGTTACTAATGGTAAGTGGAAACCAACTGTTTAGCTGATTTACTTTCTTCTGGGCGACATTCCCTACATCTACACGTAATAATTACTGAGTAAGGCAGTGCATGGTGTAGGGAAAGTCGTGCCTGTACTATTTATCTCCTTCCATACCTCATTCAGGTAAAAATGACTGTCCGTAAGCCACCATACGCAGACTAACCTCTCTCATCTTATCCTCATTCTTCCAACGCGAGATACACAATGAGGTGGGATACCTCATTATACCGTGTGGGACCTCCTTTTGCCCAGTGTAGTACAGCAACTTAATGTGGCATGGCCTCAACAAGTCATTGGAAGTCCCCTCCAGAAATACTGACCCATACTGCCTCTAACAGCCTTCCATAATTGCAAAAGTGTTGCCAGTGCAGGATTTTGTGTATTAACTGACATCCCTATTATGTTCCATATGTGTACCATGGGTGGCAAGATCATTCTCTCGAATTGCACAGAACGTTCTTCAAACCAATCCGAACAGTTATGACCTGGTGACATGGTGCATTGTCGTCCATACAAATTATGTCGTTGTTTGGGAACATGAAGTCCATGACTGGCTGCAAGTGGTGTCCAGGTAGCCAAACATAACCATTTCCAGTAAATCATCGGTTGAGTTGGACCAGAGGACCCAGTCCATTCTACCTAAAGACATCCCACACTATTATGGAGCCATCACCAGTTTGTGAAGTGCCTTGTTCACAAATTGGATCCAGGGCTTAGTGGGGTCTGTGCCATACTTTAACGCTAGTATCAGCTCTCACCGACTGAATCAGGAGTCTTCTAACCAGATCGCGGTCTTTCAGTCATCTGCGGCCCCACCGAGACGGTCACGAGCCCAGGAGAGGCGCTGCTGGCGATGTTGTGCTGTTAGCCATAAGCGGATACTACGAAAGGCTCTACAGGGAGGCAATCGAAATCGCTAAGCACCCTAATAATTTCAATAGAAAGGTGGAGGGCGTGATATTAAACGGTATATGGATGCCGGTGTTAAAGAAGGTGTGTACCACCGGTCCACTACTGGGTAATGGCAACGGCGATCGACGGTGATGGACAACAGCCAATTGCACAGACGTTTTCAAAACACGTGACGTCAGGCCGCGGTGCAGGAGCGCGCGGACACGGAATTTAGCGGCAATCAGTAGCGAGCCAGTGGGTGTGTTGGACCTTCCATCGAGCTACGGATCCCCTTGAAGATGCCTCCCGCAGTCGGAGACGAAACGTTGGGAATTCACACAGAATTCATCAACCGACCACGGCGTAACAGCCCGGATAATTATAATGGACAGTCTGGATGATTGTCTGATCTGGCATTGCAACACTAACCATAGTGGCCTTGCTGTGCTGGTACTTTGAATGGCTGCAAATAAAGGGGAAACTGCAGCTGTCATTTTTCCTGAGGGCATGCAGCTCTACTGTATGGTTAAATGATGATGGAGTCCTGTTGGGTAAAATATTCCGGAGGTGAAATAGTCCCCCATTTGGATCTCCAGGTGGTGTTACTCAGGAGGATGTTGTTATCAGTAGAAAGAAAACTGGAGTTCTATGGATCGGAGCATGGCAAAGATAGATACAAAGTCCATACCAACCACAGTAGTACAAGTTTATATGCCAACCAGCTCCGCAGATGACGAAGAGGTTTGATGAAATGTATGATGAGATAAAATAAATTTTTCAGATAATGAAGGGAGAAGAAAATTTAATAGTCATGGGGGACTGGAACTCGATAGTAGGAAAAGGAAGGGAAGGAAACGTAGTAGATGAATATGGAATGGGAGTAAGGAACGAAATAGGAAGCCGCCTTTTAGAATTTTGCACAGAGCATAACTTAATCATAGCTAACACTTGGTTCAAGAATCATAAAAGAAGGTTGTATACATGGAAGAAGCCTGGAAATACTGCAAGGTATCAGATAGATTATATAATGGTAAGACAGAGATTCAGGAACCAGGTTTTAAATTGTAAAACATTTCCAGGGGCAGATGTTGACTCTGACCACAATCTATTGGTTATGAACTGTAGATTAAAACTGAAGAAACAGCAAAAAGGTGGGAAATTTAGGAGATGGGACCTGGATAAGCTGAAAGAACCAGAGGTTGTAGGGAGCTTCAGGGAGGGCATTAGGGAACGTTTGACAAGTATGGGGGAAAGAAATACAGTTGAAGAAGAATGGGTAGCTTTGAGAGACGAAATAGTGAAGGTAGCAGTGGATCAAGCAGGTAAAAAGACGAGGGCTAATAGAAATCCTTGGGTAATAGAAGAGATATTGAATTTAATTGATGAAAGGAGAAAATATAAAAATGCAGTAAATGAAGCAGGCAAAAAGGAATACAAACGTCTCAAAAATGAGATCGACAGGAAGTGCAAAATGGCTGATCAGGGATGGCTATAGGACAAATGTAAGGATGTAGAGGCGCTTATCACTAGGGGTAAGATAGATACTGCCTACAAGAAAATTAACGGAAACTTTGGAGAAAAGAGAACCACTTGCATGAATAGTGAGAGCGCAGATGGAAACCCAGTTCTAAGCAAAGAAGTGTAAGCAGAAAAGTGGAAGGCGTATATAGAGGATCTATGCAAGTGTGATGTTCTTGAGGACAATATTATAGAAATGGAAGAGAATGTAGCTGAAGATGAAATAGGAGATATGATACTGCGTGAAGAGTTTGACAGAGCACTGAAACCCCTAAGTCGAAACAAGGCCCTGGGAGTAGACAACATTCCATTAGAACTACTGACAGCCTTGGGAGAGCCAGGCCTAACAAAACTCTACCATCTAGTGAGCAAGATGTATGAGACAGGCGAAATACCCTCAGACTTCAAGAAGAATATAATGATTCCAATCCCAAAGAAAGCAGGTGTTGACAGATGTGAAAATGACCGAAATATCAGATTAATAAACCACAGCTGCAAAATACGAATACGAATTCTGTACAGACGAATGGAAAGAGTGGTAGAAGCCGACTTCGGAGAAGATCAGTTTGGATTCCGAAGAAATGTTGGAACACGTGAGGCAATACTGGCCCTACGACGTATCTTAGATTAAGGAAAGACAAAACTACGTTTCTAGCATTTGCAGACTTACAGAAAGCGTTTGACAATGTTGACTGGAATATTCTCTTTCAAATTCTGAAGGTGGCAGTGGTAAAATACAGGGAACGAAAGGCTATTTACAAGTTGTACAGAAACCAGATGGCAGTTATAAAAGTAGAGGGGCATGAAAGAGAAGCAGTGGTTGGGAATTGAGTGAGACAGGGTTGTAGCCTATCCCCAATGTTATTCAATCGGTATATTGAGCAAGCAGTAAAGGAAACAGAAGAAAAATTCGGAGTAGGAATTAAAATGTACGGAGAAGAAAATAAAAACTTTGCGATTATCCGATGACATTTTAATTCTGTCAGAGACAGCAACGGACTTGGAAGAACAGTTGAACGGAATGGACAGTGTCTTGAAAGGGGGATATAAGATAGAAATCAACAAAAGCAAAACGAGGATAATGGAATGTAGTCGAATTAGATCGGGTGATGCTGCGGGAATTAGATTAGGAAATGAGACGCTTAAAGTAGTAAATGAGATTCGCTATTTTGGGAGCAAGTAACTGATGATGGTCGAAGTAGAGAGGATATAAAATGTAGAGTGGTAATGGCATGGAAAGCGTTTCTGAAGAAGAGAAATTTGTTAACATCGAGAATAGATTTAAGTGTCAGGACGTCGTTTCTGAAAGTATTTGTATGGAGTTTAGCCATGTATGGAAGTGAAACGTGGACAATAAATAGTTTAGACAAGAAGGGAATAGGAAATTTCGAAATGTGGTGCTACAGAAAAATGCTGAAGATTAGATGGGTATATCACACAAGTACTGAGGAAGTACTGAATAGAATTGGAGAGAAGAGAAAGTTGTGGCACAACTTGACTAGAAGAAGGGATCGGTTGGTAGGGCATATTTTAGGGCATCAAGGGATCAGCAATTTAGTTTTGGAGGACAGTGTGGAGGGTAAAAATCGTAGAGTGAGCCCAGGAGATAAATACACTCAACAGATTGAGGAGGATGTAGGTTGCAGTTGGTACTGGGAGATGAAGAACCTTAGACAGGATAGAGTAGCATGGAGAGCTGCATCAAACGAATGAAGACCACAACAGCATTAAAGTTACGTAAATGTTTCCATCTCATGTAAATAAATAACTCTTTTAATACCATGTGTGCATTTGCGTTGTAGAACGAGGAGACTGGGTAACCACAACAACATCCTCTCTCTTGCTTCCTTGCAGTACACGGCTCTACACCGTTCAGCTGCTGTCCCATGACTTTAGGCGTCTCTGACGGAATTACAGTGTCATATACAAATCATCAAGATTTTACTTCTGGTCGCTGAACTTTCATTTCCTCACTAATCCCCTCTTCCTACTCCTTTACGTTTCTCTGGATGTACAGACTGAATAGCATGGGGGTAGGCTACAACTCTGCTTCATTCTCTTCATCTCATTCGACTCTTGAAACGTCAGTATTGTTTCTGGTTTATGTGTGAACTGTAGATAATTGAAAAGATGTTGTTACAGTCAGTATTTTCAAAAGCTACCTCTGAATCTATAACCGCTGTAAACTATGAAACCACATATGTAACACTGCTGTGTTTAAAGCTTCAAAGTGTGTGAGTATTTTACTATCTGTACTGAACTATCGCCTGGTGTGAAGCAATAGCGCGGAAGCTTCATCATAGTCCGATCAAATAAATCACAACCGTTCAATCGCCATTGACCATTAATAAATAATGATGGTCAGATTTGAATGAAGATCTCGGAATAAAAGGGACACCATTTTAGTTAGCAGAAAAATCGTCGCCCTATGTTCTCCGTGGAGCCAAGCGAATGCCATTAAAGGCTACACAATCCATATGTTGAAACTAGCACCCAATTTTAAGCACCACGAACAAAAGATCTGTCGTTCCTGGAGGACATGACCGTGACACCTTGTAACGCCGACTCTAGCCTAGATAATAGCCTTAGTTCGTCTACAAGAAGATCCACGAGTTCCTTCAGATGTGTCATATCCAGTAAGAGCCCATTGTTGATGGTCAGATCCCTCAGATTAACAAAACAGTGGTGCTGTTGATTGCTAAGTTTCCTCTGGTATAGTCTGTAAGTAGGCTGTTTATGTTTTCTTATCGGCAACGTTACGTAGCGCTCTGTATGAAAATCACTGGCTGTGCTGTGTGCAGTCTGTGGCTAGTTTGTATTGTTGTCTGCCATTGTAGTGTTGGACAGCTGGACGTGAACAGCGCGTAGCGTTGCGCAGTTGGAGGCGAGCCGCCAGCAGTGGTGGATGTGGGGAAGTGAGATGGCGGATTTCTGAGAATGGATAATCTGGACGTGTGTCCATCAGAAACAGCACATTTGTTAGACTGGATGTCATGAACTGCTATATATATTATGACTATTAAGGTAAATACATTGTTTGTTCTCTATTAAAATCTTTCATTTGCTAACTATGCCTATCAGTAGTTAGTGCCTTCCATAGTTTGAATCTTTTATTTAGCTGGAAGTAGTGGAGCTCGCTGTATTGCAGTAGTTCGAGTAATGAAGATTTTTGTGAGGTAAGTGATTTGTGAAAGGTATACTTTAATGTTAGTCAGGGCCATTCTTTTGTAGGGATTTTTGATAGTCAGATGGCGTTGCGCTAAAAATATGTTTGTCAGTTTAAGCACAGTCATGTATAATTTTTCAAAGGGGACGTTTCATATGTCGACCCTTAGCCGAGGATACCTCATTGGAATCTTCTGATTTTTTCTTGTAGTTTGTGTAATTAGTGTAGATTTTGTTTATTGCTAGCGCGTAATTGTAGAGAGAATTTCCTTTGAAGTTGTAGTTTTTCATTCTTGTACAGTAAAACAGTTGTGGCATGCATGTAGATTTGCACCATGTATTTCGCAGCTGCGCTTGCAATTAACTAGATATTATTTTCAGTGCTATGTTAATGTGTTCCCCTATTTTTCCTCTTCAAATTGTGTTTTTCTGTGTTGTTGTGTGAAATATTGTGATAATAATGGTGTGTGAAAAACGTAATACTAGGCTCCAAAGTAAACTGAGAAATGACAGTGAAGACGAAAGTAGTGTGTTAGCGCCACCCTGTAATGAATTAACTAATGTTCAACATAGTAATTTGGTAATTGTGCATAGGGAAATGGAGCGGGCGGCAAATAATGGCGTAGGCAGTGAAACAATTAGTGAACAGGGAAGCATTATCGATCGATCACTCGGCAACAGCTCGCCTCAGGAATCCGAAATGATAGGACACAATTTTGCAAATACTACAGATTCAGATTTTGCGTCCTCACCGTTTTCTCAAATAAGTCAAGACACATTTTCTGCTTGTCAAAATGTGAATGTTGCTGGTGCAAATGCACTGCCGAAAAGCGTAGAGGAACAGATTCCAGACACTAATGCATTGTTATTACAATTAATGCAACAAATGGAACAAAATCTTCGGAAGTTAGACACCACACTTGAACAGACACGTGAAGATTTAACTACTGCGTTACATAACATTGAATCGAAATGTCAAAAAGTCTGTAATGACGTAAAAACACAAATTTGTGAGCATTTTCAACCTATTTTTTCGCGGCATGAAAATGCATTACAGAATCACGAAGCAGCCATAAAAGAACTCCAAACCATTGTTCATGAAAATCATGAGACCTTGTGGGCTAAAATTGACGCAGTTGCATCTACCGATTCGGTTACACAACTTGCAAAAACTCAGGAAAACTTAAAGGACACAGTAGATTCGATTTTAACTCAAATGGACACTCTGAAACTTGGTTCAGAAAAACACACTGAGGAAATGTGTTCACTATCGGAGAAAGTAGCTGAACTTTCGGATCAGGTCACTAACTTATCTACAAAGGTAGATGATGATCTGAATGACACAAGATCCGTAGCCTTCACTGACACAGAAGAGTATGAACAAATTAGAAAATTCAAACAAAATCAAAATCAAATCAATACACAGTACAAGAGAGAAATCCAGGAAGTACAAGATCAGTTGACGCAGGTAATACAAGAATTACACATTTCAGAGGACACTCGTGCTCCAGTACGGGAAGAGGGACATAGAAATACGGAACAACCACAAAATAAGAACACAGGACACTTCGGAAATTATGAAAGAAATTGGCAAGGCGCATTGGATTTTGAGATGGAACCGCCGAAACGACGTAACAATGACCGCCATGTGACTCGCCGACATGATGATTTTGATTATAAGCTGTTCATTACTACACGTAAATTCAAAACATGTAAGAATTCTGGCAACGACATTCATCCACAAGCATGGCTCCATCAATTCTCTCATTGTTTTCCTCCCAACTGGTCATTGGAGCACAGTTTAGATTTTATGTGTGGCTACTTGGAGAATGAACCAGCTGTAAAAATGCGATCGGTCATTCACGATTGTCACAGTGAAGGAGAATTTTATCATGCCTTCCTCTCAGCGTATTGGTCTCAAGCTACACAAGACCAAGTAAAACATAGCATCATAATGATGAAACGTTTCGAACAATCTGAATTTTCCAGTCTTATGAAATATTTTGAAGACATGTTGCATAAGAATCAGTATCTTTCAAACCCATACAGCCCCTCAGAACTCATCCGCATTTGCTTAATCAAATTACCTGAACATTTACGGCATATTATTTTGGCAGGGCGTTGCAAAGACGACATTGAAGCTTTTCAGGGACTCCTACAAGAATTAGAAATTGACACAGACAGTCGCGGGATGCGAAAACAGAAAAACAATCACTACAGGTCACATCCGTCACAATTCCGTGACGACAGAAACAATAACTGGACACGACAATTCTATTCTTACAACGTAAATCGTGACCAAAAGAGACACCACCCGTATGACAACCACTGGCAGAGTAATAGTTACAGAGAGAGATCGCATTTCCGTAGTAATGAATATGATAGAGACACTCATAGAAACAGACAATTTGTCAACCAGAACAATTATTATCACAGGAGACAGAATAACTTTAGACGCAACGGTCCACCGTGCAGTGATAATTCAGGGAGAAATTCTCCACCACTTAACCGACAAGAAAGAAACTACAGGAACTACCGACATGACGACAGACGATGTGATCGTAACGACAGACGTGAATTTCATCAGAACTGGCGGGATTTAAACAGGGCTGGGCCCTCTCGGCAAGGTGAATTTGTAGAAGTTGGGTCTCCTAATCCCAATAACGACGTGCGACAACAAAGAAACAGACAATGACTCGCACCGCAGGCAGCCACTTGCGCCCGCTGGCTCAGGGAAAAATAACATAGACGCTAACCTTGAGAAAAATTCCAGTATTCTTTACCGACGTATACCACATGTTAATTGCGTTAAAGTTGAAACTCTGCGTACTAGGAAGAGTAAAGGTTTACACCAAATTTCACATGTAAAACCGTTTACTGAAAGACAATCTGCTTTTTAACTTTGCCTTTGCCATAAACGTTTCACTTCACGTTACTAGTATGCTTTAGAAACTGTTACCATGCAACAATGTTTGAAGTTGAATATCCAGTCAAGAACCAAGAGAACTTATTTAAACAGAAATTACGAATGCATTGTTATTGCGAACAGACGACACAGTTTTATTGTGTGTGTACATTCTTGCTTGTTAGTTGCACGATTACGTAACGATTATAAGGCTCACATACTTAGAACATTTACCAGTACTGCTAATGAGATTTTAATGCAACATTTTGGTGTACTTGAAAATACATTCTGAATTAAAGTTCTTTCTGAGAGATACCAGGTGACACAGTGGTTAGTTTATGTGACAGCTACATGATTATATCACGACGCTACTAATGAGTGACAATTTACAATGTTGCTTTTGCGGTATATCTGTTTTATATCTGCACAGTTTTCCTGAATTATTCTGTAAAGTAAAACATGTTTTAGTAGTAACTTTTGTGCTATAGCTACAAGGAGACAGCCTTTTCCATAGCCCAACAATACGTTACAGCACAGTACTTTCATCACCACGGCAATAAGTGTAATAACTAAGATATCCATACGCAAAGCATTTCACTTTTGTTTATCATGAGGTAAGTACAATAACTTTTGCAGAACTTAGCTTTCGGAGGACGATAAATACGACACTTCCACAGAGATTATCTTACAACAAGACACACAGTTTAGCGCTACAGTACACGTATTTGAGTGATTAATTTTGGACTTAAGACATTTATTTTTAAAGATATTTGAAGTACATTGATACAAAGGTTTTCCGTGATACATTTCCTTCCATTGCTGTAATCTGTAACACCTGAGGGTATAATTACATTAATCCTCAGGGGGGTACACGCTTACTTTGTGTACCATGTGTTTGGCAAGCACAAGGAGCCCTAGCTAATATGGTATTTGCTTATACAACTTTACACATCGGTACCATATTTCTCCTACACATAAATTACACAGCCATCTGACCATTTAACTGAGAGATAAACATTTTCTTTACTACATCAGTGACAGATGTTTACGCAATTACACAGCTGGATAACTTCACCTTCACACTTATGAAATTGTATTTTGTCTGTACTTTGTGAACTGTTCATATTTTTTCGGACCCACTGTGATATTATCAGATGTATTTGGTATGGGATCATGATTTTTAAAGTACGTTTGACGTAGATGACACTACTGAAATGAGCAGAGAATTTTCTTTAGGTTTTGAAATTATTGCAGAAAGCTCTGAAGTTTTTGAGATTTGACTGAGGTGTTATGATGTTATTTTTACGACGACGATGTGTATCATGCTGTTGAGGTATGTTTATGATCAATAAGCTGATGCTGTATGAGGAATCTGGTTATGCTATGTATTTATGATGGTGAAATATTGAAGTGTCGACGAATAAGGTAAGGAATAATGATTAGTGGTTAGGGACTCTGGTTTATGAAAAAGGTTGTTGGAAACCTAGAGTCGTACCTGTAAGAGTTATGAAATGTGTGTAAATGCGTAAATGTATCACAACGCCAGCGGAAATTTTTTGGAAACTGTTATATTCATAAGATTTTGTTTCTACACATTTGCGGTTCTAGGCGCTACAGTCTGGAACTGCGCGACCGCTACGGTCGGAGGTTCGAATCCTGCCTCGGGCATGAACGTGTGTGGTGTCCTTAGGTTAGTTAGGTTTAGGTAGTTCTAAGTTCTTGGTGACTGATGACGTCAGAAGTTAAGTCCCATAGTCCTCAGAGCCATTTGAACCATTTTTTGCCGGATTCATGAGTTCAGTTCCCTCCAGCACTACTTGAGACTTTAGTCGAGTCAGTGTCACGTCGTGCTGCGGTTCTTCTGCGTGTTTCCAGTTTGGCTCTTCAGTGTATATTACTACAGTATTCGATATAGAAATGTAGTAAACACTCATGGACTGTGCGGCTGGTCCCGGCGGAGGTTCGAGTCCTCCCTCGGGCATGGGTATGTGTGTGTTTGTCTTTAGGATAATTTAGTTTAAGTAGTGTGTAAGCTTAGGGACTGATGACCTTAGCATTTAAGTCCCATATGATTTCACACACATTTGGACCATTCACAATAAACAAAGGTTTGTAGAGACATAAGTAAGCCAGTGTTGTCCCGCAAGTACTTTCCCGATAAATTACAACAGATTATCGTTGGATATTTTTGAAACAATTATTTAGACCTCTTTGTGAGAAGCGTCTTTGGCAGTATTTTACAGAGTTGGTGTCAGCTAACACATCCGTCTGATCACTTCCCACATTACGACTGTGTTATATTTGTTATTTTAGCTCCGTTACGGAATACGAGGCAAGAATCGGTGACGTACTTTGGATTACCTGGACGTGTGGGGAATTTCATCAGTGAGGGGACGGATGTTTTTTCCTCAGCTTGCGTTTCGCTCGCTTTTAAGCGGCGGCTGCACTCGGCCGAGACAGGGCGAGTCTGGGACCTTCCCGGAAGGAGGCGAGCGCAGTGAGTGAAAGCGGCAGAGGGCCCCACTGTCGCACACGGTCCGCCTCTTAAGTTTCCCACGCTCCGCGACGGCCAGACCGCTTCACAGGCCACTCCACGCGTTGCTGGCGGCCTCGATTTGCGTCGGTAGGGCAGAGCGCCGGGCCGCGCTGCTGGCTGTGCCAGAGCTGGCAGAAACCGCCCGCCGGAGGCGCCCCCGCAGGCCCACTCGTCCGTCCAGGGCGACACCGGCTGGCGGCCTGCCACGCCTGCCCACGTCCGGGGACGCCTCTCGGTTTTGGAGGGAACACAGAACGTCTCTTTCTGGGCCGCGATACGTGCCGGTTTTCAGAATGAGATTTTCACTCTGCAGCGGAGTGTGCGCTGATAAGAAACTTCCTGGCAGATTAAAACTGTGTCCCGGACCGAGACTCGAACTCAGGACCTTTGCCTTCTGTGGGCAAGTGCTCTGCCAACTGAGCTACCCAAGCACGACTCACGTCCCGTCCTCACAGCTTTACTTCTGCCAGTATCTCCGCTGCAAAGTGAAAATCTCATTCTGGAAACATCCCCAAGGCTGTGGCTAAGCCATGTCTCCGCAATATCCTATCTTCCAGCAGTGCTAGTTCTGCAAGGTTCGCTGGAGAGCTTCTGTAAAGTTTGGAAGGTAGAAGACGAGGTAATAACAGAAGTAAAGCTGTGAGGACGGGGCGTGAGTCGTGCTTGGGTAGCTCAGTTGGTAGAGCACTTGCCCGCGAAAGGCAAAGGTCCCGAGTTCGAGTCTCCATCCGGTAGACAGTTTTAATCTGCTACGAAGTTTCGTGCCGGTTTTGTTGCTACGGCAGAACTGGCAATTTGCGAGTCGAACCTGGCGTTCTAGTATCCTGTGTCAAGATCCTAGTTTTAATTTTGTCCTCACACCTACACTGAAGTGTCAAAGAAACTTGTATTCCCACCTAACATCGTATAGGGTGACTCAGAGAACGCAGAAGTGCCGCAACACGACGTGCCGTGGACTCGACTAATGTCCGAAGTAGTGCTGGAGGGAATTGACGCCGTGAATCTTGCAGGGCTGTCCGTAAATCCGTAAGAGTACGAGGAGGTGGCGACCCCTTGTGAACAGCACGTCGCCAGGCATCCCTAATAATAATCATGTTCAGGTTCAATAATAATCATGTGTGGGGAGTTTGGTGGCCAGCGGAAGTTTTTAAACTCATAAGAGTGTTCCTGGAGCCACTCTTTAGCAGTTCTGGTCGTGTGGGGTGCCGCATTGTCCTTTTGGAATTGACCAAGTCCTTTGGAATGCACCACGGACACGAATGGATGCAGGTGATCAGACAGGGTGCTTACACACGTGTCAGAGTCGTATGTAGACGTATCAGGGGTCCCATATTACTCCAACAGCACACCCCCCACGGCATTACAGAACGTCCACCAGCTTGCACAGTCTCTGCCGACATGTACAAACGACTCGTCGGACGAGACATGTTTCCAGCCTTAAACAATCGAAGGTCAGTGTTGACGGGCCCAGGCGAGGCGTAAAGTTTCGTATGGTGCAGTCATCAAGGGCACACGCGTGGTCCTTCGGCTCCAAAAGCCCATATCGATGATGTTCCGTTGAATGGTTCGCAGACTGACATTTGCTGATGACCCAGTATTGAAATCTGCAGCAATTTACGGGATGGTTGCACTTCTGTCACGTTGAACGATTCTCTCCAATCGTCGTCGGTCATGTTCTTGCAGAATCTTTTTCCGGATGCAGCGATGTCGGAGTTGGTTCAAATGGCTCTGAGCACTGTGGGACTTAACTGCTGAGGTCATCAGTCCCCTAGAACTTAGAACTACTTAAACCTAACTAACCTAAAAACATCACACACATCCATGCCCGAGGCAGGATTCGACCCTGCGACCGTAGCGATCGCGCGATTCCAGACTTTAGCGCCTAGAACCGCTTGGTCACGCCGGCCAGCTGAACCTTGCAGGGCTGTCCATAAATTCTTAACAGTACGAGGGGTTGAGACCTTTTCTGAACAGCACGTTGCAAGGCATCCAGCATATGCTCAGTAATGTTCGTGTCTGGTGAATTTGGTGGTCAGCCGAAGTGTTTAAACTCAGGAGAGTGCTCCTGGAGCCACACTCTAGCAATTCTGGACGTGTGGGGGGGCCACATTGTTCTGCTGGAATTGACCAAGTCGGTGTTGACGGGCCCAGGCGAGGCGTAAAGCATTGTGTTGTGCCGTCATCAGGGGTACTCGAGTGGGCTTTCGACTGCGAAAGCTCAGATCGATGATGTTTCGTTCAATGGTTCGCACGTTGACAGTTGTTGCTGGCCCAGCACTGAAATCTGCAGCAATTTGCGGAAGCGTTGCATTTCTATCGCGTTGAACGATTCTCTTCAGTCGTCGTTGGTCCCGTTCTTGCAGAATCTTTTTTCCGGACTCATCCATGTCGGAGATTTCATGCTTTACTAGATTCCTGATAATCACGGTAAACTCGTGAAATGGTTGTACGGGAAAATTCCCACTTCATCGCTACGAGATGCTGTGTCTCGTCGATCGTTCGCCGACTATAACACCACGTTCAAACTCACTGAAATCTTGATAAGCTGCCTTTGTGGCAGCAGTAACCGTTGTAAGAATTGCACCAGGCATTTGTTGTCTTATATAGGCGTTACCGACCGTTGCACCGTATTCTGCCTCTTTGCATATCGCTGTACTTGAATACTCATCCGTATACTAGTTTCTTTCGCGCTTAAGTGTATTTTGGAGGGGTCATCACGCAATTTCTGTAGCAATTGTATTTATGCTTGGTCTCCCAGGTCCCCAGACCTCAGTCCATGCGATTATTGACTTTGTGGTTACCTGAAGTCGCAAGTCTATCGTGATCGACCGACATCTCTAGGGATGCTGAAAGACGACATCCGACGCCAATGCCTCACCATAACGCCGGACATGCTTCACAGTGCTGTTCACAACATTATTCCTCGACTACAGCTATTGTTGAGAAAAAAATGTAAAGAATATCATCTTTGCTTTGTCTTACTTTGTTATGCTAATTATTGCTATTCTGATCAGATGAAGCGCCATCTGTCGGTCATTTTTTGAACGTTTGTATTTTTTTGGTTCTAATAAAACCCCATGTCACTCCAAGCATGCGTGTCAATTTGTACCTCTCTATCTACACTATTCCGTGATTTATTCAGTTTTCAAATTCATTCTGACTTTTTGATCACACGGTATATTCAGTTGGCGATGTCCCCAGATCTGAGAGACGTTGCTGGTGTATGGTGGGTCTGACACAGTCTTTAACACGAGCCAGAGTGCTCAGAGACCTTAATGCTTCAGCTACAGCCATGGAAGAGGGTACGAGATGCGCATAGCTACACACACATTCTGAAATGAACTTGGAATTTTAAGCTCGTGCAACGTATTCGAGAGGTCTAATTGTTTCAAAGGAAGTATAAGCAGTTGGCACTCTGATAGTTATCAAATATTTAACTTCTTCCTCTACATCTGTCCTGACATCATTATGGTATTCGCTGATAAATAACTTGCATGCCTCGGCGAACTGATCGTCACTCACCTTTGTGTATTTATATAAAAAAAACAAATGCTTCATCTGTAATCTTCACTGTTTTACATTGGATTTTCAAGTTGTACACTAGACTGTCAATTACGACATGAAAACGTTTTATCCTGAATAAATCTTTTGAATTTTCACCTGTCACTTCGTACCTGGCTTCATCACGAGATGAGTTTCTGTTCTTAGTGCGTACCTCCGAAAATTTAGGACCGGTATTAATTGCGCTGGCAACAACTTTAGATTCGGGGAGAATGGTGTCCCAATTAAAAGTTACGTAATAAGCAGTCAAGGCGTCGTGTCTCAATGCCCGTGGCAGTATTTCGAGCTCGTAGTAATTTGAGTCTGCAGTCAGCTTGTGCCATCAACTTTAGCCAACTCGATGTCACGATTAACCACTTGAGAGATCTTCCGTAACGTGAAGAACCCTCTGCCACAGAGTGTGTTTCAGCTGACAGATTCAACTCGACTTTCCGGGGGTTTCAGCAGCAACGGCAGCCTCACCCACGTCAGCTGCAGCCGGCGCCACAGCTTCAAGCCGAGCACGCCAGGCGTGGAGTACGAACAAGTCCCAGCACTCTGTTTCAGAGTGTCCCATCGTCGTGGACAGCAGCTGAACAGCTCGTATAGGAGCTGAACCACTCCGAGAAACGTATCTGCTTCGTGACAGCTCTCACTTGCAATAGCAACTCCTGTTTTCTGGTTACAATCTACGAATTCCAAAGCCTTTCATTTATTTCTTGTATATACTCGTAAATTTCCTTACTGAAACAAATATAACGCAGGATGAATGTCGCCTGTTCCCCATCATTTGAATCAGGAGCTGCATCGACAACAATTGAGTATTACTTCACATTTCCCCTCTGTTTCAAGATGACAGTTCTGACGCAATGGGCACAACTAGAAATAAATTCATTTTGAGTATCATTTGACAGATAACGCACTTGTAGCGCTTTTCAGCTCTTGTGCGTCTCTGACCTGCTAATGTATTTGCGATAAATGAATCGTAGTGACTCAAGAACACTAATATTCGGAGGAAATTTCCATTATGTGGACCTCCAATTTTCTGAGTTCAATCTCTGAAAGCCAAACTTCTTTGACCAAGAAATAATTTCACAAAAAAATGGTTCAAATGGCTCTGAGCACTATGGGACTTAGGTTCTAAGCTCATCAGTCCCCTAAAACTTAGAACTACTTAAACCTAACTAACCTAAGGACATCACACACATCCATGCCCGAGGCAGGACTCGAACCTGCGACTGTAGCGGTCGCGCGGTTCCAGACTGTAGCGCCTAGAAACGCTCGGCCACACGGGCCGGCAATAATTTCACATCAAGTAACGTAAAGCTTCCCATGTAAGATGGCTCTTCTGCAAACGAACAAAAGAAGAACATTACCTCTTTACTTCCTACCACTAGCTTGGTCACTGTACCTCTTTTATTTCATTTCATTTCTTCACTTTTAGGGTTCTCCCAGGACAACAGATATACAGTAAACATCGCTCAAAACGGAATCACGTGCGACTAAAATACTTTTCCAAATTGGGCAAGTTTCCGCTTTGCTCTGCGGCGACTGGGACGCGACAACGCGATTTTCCGACGTGTTACCCCTTTACCGAGGAAGCGACGCTCGCGAACGGCAGTAATGTAGATTTACGCAACGTGCACTGCTGGCCAGCTCAAAGTCCACGCTGGCCCCGTCACGCACAGCACCGACTGCCGTGGAGCGTAAACGCGTGGTGCGGCGCCTTAGGGAACTCCACCGTGAGTTCTCACGTCATCGCAGGGCTGTTAAATAGGCAACCTTCTCTTCGAACACTCCGTCTCTTCTCCTGGAAGACGGACCGCCGGATAAGAGTCAGCGTATGTGGTTCCGACACGACGGCTGCCCAGCTCGGTCATCCGACAGGAAGCAGTGCTGCACTGCAGTTGCCTGCCGCTCTCGATTGCTCATCTCTGAGGGCAGCGGTGGAAGGTGCAGCCTGTCACGAAGCCCCAGTCACACCAGGCTGTGTGCGCCGTCGCATACCCACAGGACGCTACGACGTAACATCCAGTCTACTTTTATCTGTTCATCTTTCTCTCGAACAGCGGTTGCAAGTCTGCAGTCGATGGTAAATGTTGTGTACATAGTTCCGCGTAGTCAGCGCATACACAACTTTCCCACTAGAGCGCATCCCGCTAAGCACAACAGCGCAGGTGCAGCGCTCGTCCGTCTCCGCACTACGAGATGGCGCTGTCATAGAGACGGACCAAATTCTGCTTCCGCCGATCCGCGTATTAATATGTAACGCAGCCAATGAGATTGCTGCTAACGTAGAACCTTTTCTCCTCGCGGATCACACTCGCCCAGTGATACCCGAACGCTCGAGGTATTATAACGAGTGTATAGACCTCCGATTAGTCAGTCTGCATTAGTCTGTAGTCAAGTTTCAGTCTGCATATTCCGGTACATAGCCTTGAAGAGAAACGTATAGATACTTTGTCAAGTATCAGAGATATGTGACAATAAGATTAACGTACCAAGACCAAAGGAACTTCAGATTGTCAATTGTAAACAGCATACAGAATCAAGTTACGTACTATCTATGCTTTTTATTCTTTTAATAAATGTGTATGAAAACTAATCAAGTTCTGTTTAAAGTTGGTCACCGTCAATCTGCTACTCTAAGCGTGCAAGTGGCATTTCTATCGTCTGACCTAACGGCAGAAGATAAACACGCCACGATAAGACCACGAGACATATTGCTGGCACTCGCCTACTTTGTTAGAGCGACAAGTCAAACAATCTGATGGTTTGTGTACCGAAGGTCTTACAGTACACACACCACACTAAACAATTTGAGCACATAGTTAGTAAAGTGTAAAACTACGTTTCGTTAAGAAGCATATTTATTTCGTGGGTGGCATCTCATCAGGCATTGTGAATAAAATGTTTATTTTAAGTGTCTTTCGACTGATTACAATTTCACGTAGTATCTGTAGACACATTTTGCAACAGCAGGCGTTTTGCCTTTAAGAAGCATTCAGGAGTCTCCTGCGAAAGACGGTCAGGTCCTATTATTATTATTGCAAATAGGCCATCTGGCGATCACATTCCAATTTCAGTTATTCGTTCTTCGTTCTCTTTTTTTTCTTCATGTATGCCTTCATCTGTTCACTATGTTTCTTCGTTTTGTATTCGGATCCTTTTGAACCAGTCTTTTTAGCTACCCTACCTTAGGATCCTTCCATTTTCAATCCTTTCCCCCGAAGAGCTTCTCTGTTGTTTATATCTTCCAATTTCGTATTGTTGCTTTCCAAATTCTGTTTAACTTCGTTGACCTAACTTGTCGTGGGCTTCCGAAAATCTTATTAGTATGTACGGCGCCTGTCCGTTGCAGTTTGCCTTGAAAATGGCGGGGTGTTCTCCCGCCGAAATATCGGCGGTCGCTGAAAGTGTTACCTGGCTGAATTCCCGGAAGTTATTTGAAAGTTGTATACGCCAGGAGAAACTCAGGTCTCATGAGGCCCTTTGCCTACCACAGTAGTACAGGTTTATATGCCAACTAGCTCCGCAGATGACGAAGAGGTTGAAGAAATGTATGATGAGATAAAGCAAACCGTTCAGATATTGAAATGAAACGAAAATTTAACAGTCATGGGGGACTGGAATTCAGTAGTAGTAAAAGGAAGAGCAGGAAAAGTAGTAGGTGAATATGGAATGGGGGTAAGGGATGAAAGAGGAATTTTGCACAGAGCATAACTTCGGTCCAAGAATCATGAAAGAAGGTTGTATACATGGTAGAGGCCTGGAGATACAGGAAGGTTTTAGATACATTATATAATGATAAGACAAAGATTTAGGAACCAGGTTTTAAACTGTAATACATTTCCTGGGGCAGATGTGGACTCTAACCACAATTTATTGATTATGAGCTGTAGATTAAAATTGAAGAAACTGCAAAAAGGTAGGAATTTAAGGAGATGGGACCTGGATAAACTTAAATAACCAGAGGTTGTAGAGAGTTTCAGGGAGAGATTTAGGGAACGATTGACAAGAATGGGGGGAAAAATACAGTAGAAGAAGAATGGGCAGCTTTGAGGGATGAAATAGTGAAGACAGCAGAGGATCAAGTAGGTAAAAAGACGAGGGCTAGTAGAAATCCTTGGGTAACAGAAGATACATTGTATTTAATTGATGACAGAAGAAAATATAAAAATGCAATAAATGAAGCAGGCAAAAAGGAATACAAACGTCTCAAAAATGAGATCGACAGGAAGTTCAAATTTGCTAAGCAAGGATGGCTATAGGACAACTGTAAGGATGTAGAGGCATATATCACTAGGGGTAAGATAGATACTGCCTACAGGAAGAGACCTTTGAAGAAAACAGAACCACTTGTATGAATATCAAGAGCTCAGATGGAAAATCAGTTCCAAGCAAAGATGGGAAAGCAGAAAGGTGGAAAGAGTACATAGAGGGTCTATACAAGGGCGATGTACTTGAGGACAATATTATGGAAATGGAAGAGCACGTGGATGAAGATGAAATGGGAGATATGATAGTGCGGGATGAGTTTGACAGAGCACTGAAAGATCCGAGTTGAAACAAGGCCCCAGGAGTAGAAAACACTCCATTAGAACTACTGATAGCCTTGGGAGAGCCAGCCCTGACAAAACTCTACCATCTGGTGAGCAGGATGTACGAGACAGGCGAAATACCCTCAGGCTTCAAGAAGAATATAATAATTCCAAAGAAGGTAGGTGTTGATATGTATGAAAATTATCGATGTATTACTCTAATAAGTCACAGGTGCAAAATACTAACACGAGTTCTTTACAGACGAATGGAAAAACTGGTAGAAGCCGACCTTGGGGAAGATCAGTTTGGATTCCGTAGAAGTGTTGGAACACGTGAGGCTATACTGACCCTACGACTTACCTTAGATTAAGGAAAGGCGAACCTATGTTTCTAGCATAAGTAGACTTAGAGAAAACTTTTGACAATGTTGACTGGAATACTCTCTTTCAAATTCTGAAGGTGGCAGGGGTAAAATACAGGGAGGGAAAGGCTATTTGCAATTTATACAGAAACGAGATGAAGTTATAAGAGTCGAGGGTCATGAAAGCGAAGAGAGTGAGACAGGGTTGTAGCCGCTCCCTGATGTTATTCAATCTGTATAGTGAGCAAGCAGTAAGGGAAACAAAAGAAAAATTCGGAGTAGGAATTAAAAGTGATGGTGAAGATATAAAAACTTTGGCGTTCGCCGATGACATTGCAATTCTGTCAGAGACCGCAAAGGACCTGGAAAAGCAGTTGAATGAAATGGACAGGATATAAGGATATAAGATGAACATTAACAAAAGCAAAGCGAGGATAATGGATTGTAGTAGAATTAAATCAGGGGTTGTTGAGGGAATTAGATTAGGGAATTCGACACTTAAAGTTGTAAATGAGTTTTGCTATGTGGGGGGCAAAATAACTGATGATGGTCGAAGTAAAGAGGATATCAAATGTATACTAGCAATGGCAAGGAAAGCGTTTCTGAAGAAGAGAAATTTGTTAACATCGAGTATAGATTTAAGTGTCAGGAAGTCGTTTCTGAAAGTATTTGGATGGAGTTTAGCCATGTATGGAAGTGAAACATGGACGATAAGTAGTTTAGAGAAGAAGAGAATAGAAGCTTTCGAAATGTGGCACTACAGAAGAATGCTGAAGATTAGATGGGTAGATCACATAACTAATGAGGAGGTACTGAATAGAATTGGGGAGAAGAGGAATTTGTGGCACAACTTGACAAGAAGAAGGGATTAGTTAGTAGGACATGTTCTGAGGCATTAAGGAATCACCAATTTAGTATTGGAGGGCAGCGTGGAGGGTGAAAAACGTCGAGGAAGGCCAATAGATGAATACATTACGTAGATTCAGAAGGATGTAGGCTGCAGTAGGTACTGGGAGATGAAGAACTTTGCATGGGATAGGGTAGCATGGAGAGCTGCATGAAACTAGTCTCTGGACTGAAGAACAAAACAACAAGAACAACAACAACAACAGTTTTTAATTGATTCTTTCGTTATAGTAAGCCTGTCTGTATTATATATTATTAATCTTTGTGACTTTCTATGTTCTTAATTCGGTAGGAGTTTGCCTGATTTTGGAGAGGTACTGATCAGAATCAAATTCACTATTCGGTACTGTTTTCACATTTTCGATTGCACTTTTTTGCGAAATAGCTACATGATCTAATTGAAATCGTCCTAACATTGGGTTAGGAGATATCCACGTTTCACCTTTTCTTGGGAGTTTCCTAAATAAGGTTGGTGTTAGCTTCTGATGAGACCTTTAACACGAGCTGATTAGCCTCATAACATTTGTGTTGGTTATTCTATGAGCTGGGCAGTGTCCTACTACATTTCTAAATTACTTTCCTCTGCGTATTTGTGTACTGATGTCGGGTAATAGTAATACGATGTTCATCTCTGGAATTTTAGATATTTCAGTTTCTAAAAGACAGCAGAATTCCTCTGTTTTTTGTGGATTTTTCTCGTTGTTTTCATTTATTGTATATCTTGTTTTTGCATCTAACTGACAAGAAAGACTGTGTGTCTGAGGTGGATCTACATTCTGTAACTATTCTAATTACGTTTTTATGAACACAGGAAGCTGTACACCATAATGGCATCGGATTCGTAATTTACACTCCTGGAAATTGAAATAAGAACACCGTGAATTCATTGTCCCAGGAAGGGGAAACTTTATTGACACATTCCTGGGGTCAGATACATCACATGATCACACTGACAGAATCACAGGCACATAGACACAGGCAACAGAGCATGCACAATGTCGGCACTAGTACAGTGTATATCCACCTTTCGCAGCAATGCTGGCTGCTATTCTCCCATGGAGACGATCGTAGAGATGCTGGATGTAGTCCTGTGGAACGGCTTGCCATGCCATTCCACCTGGCGCCTCAGTTGGACCAGCGTTCGTGCTGGACGTGCAGACCGCGTGAGACGACGCTTCATCCAGTGCCAAACATGCTCCATGGGGGACAGATCCGGAGATCGTGCTGGCCAGGGTAGTTGACTTACACCTTCTAGAGCACGTTGGGTGGCACGGGATACATGCGGACGTGCATTGTCCTGTTGAACAGCAAGTTCCCTTGCCGGTCTAGGAATGGTAGAACGATGGGTTCGATGACGGTTTGGATGTACCGTGCACTATTCAGTGTCCCCTCGACGATCACCAGTGGTGTACGGCCAGTGTAGGAGATCGCTCCCCACGCCATGATGCCGGGTGTTGGCCCTGTGTGCCTCGGTCGTATGCAGTCCTGATTGTGGCGCTCACCTGCACGGCGCCAAACACGCATACGACCATCATTGGCACCAAGGCAGAAGCGACTCTCATCGCTGAAGACGACACGTCTCCATTCGTCCCTCCATTCACGCCTGTCGCGACACCACTGGAGGCGGGCTGCACGATGTTGGGGCGTGAGCGGAAGACGGCCTAACGGTGTGCGCGACCGTAGCCCAGCTTCATGGAGACGGTTGCGAATGGTCCTCGCCGATACCCCAGGAGCAACAGTGTCCCTAATTTGCTGGGAAGTGGCGGTGCGGTCCCCTACGGCACTGCGTAGGATCCTACGGTCTTGGCGTGCATCCGTGCGTCGCTGCGGTCCGGTCCCAGGTCGACGGGCACGTGCACCTTCCGCCGACCACTGGCGACAACATCGATGTACTGTGGAGACCTCACGCCCCACGTGTTGAGCAATTCGGCGGTACGTCCACCCGGCCTCCCGCATGCCCACTATACGCCCTCGCTCAAAGTCCGTCAACTGCACATACGGTTCACGTCCACGCTGTCGCGGCATGCTACCAGTGTTAAAGACTGCGATGGAGCTCCGTATGCCACGGCAAACTGGCTGACACTGACGGCGGCGGTGCACAAATGCTGCGCAGCTAGCGCCATTCGACGGCCAACACCGCGGTTCCTGGTGTGTCCGCTGTGCCGTGCGTGTGATCATTGCTTGTACAGCCCTCTCGCAGTGTCCGGAGCAAGTATGGTGGGTCTGACACACCGGTGTCAATGTGTTCTTTTTTCCATTTCCAGGAGTGTATATTGCTGGTTTGCCTTTGAAGATTTTGTAGTTACAAGAATCTACTACATTTTCTTCCAGGAACCTTTGTTTCTTGAATTGCTAAAATCTGAATTTGGTTTTTTTAAGCATTTCCTGTTCTTTTTGTTTGCCATTCTTAGAGAATTCGTTTTTCCGTGAACAGACTGTTTATCACGGTGAAGTATGAATGGCATCTCTTTTTCGGCGCTGATAAGTGAGCAGCATTATGGAGGGTTTCAATGGGAAACTGCGTGACACAACTGTAGTTGTTTCTTAAAAACTGGGAACGTACATACGCCTGTAACAGTATACTTAAGACCCATCTGACGCACCAGGGGTCGGCGTTCAGCGTAGTTCCGTACACAGAGCTGACAGCTGGCCCTGTGTCTGCGACTTGCGTCTAGGGGACGCCAGGGAATTGGGTGTGCTGATTGGTGGAGGCTCATGACGTCATCAGGGAGACTGAACGTGAGTAGCAGTGACGCCTGGTGACAAGATGTATAATGAGCTCTATTGACATGAGTGACGTCGCTCACCTGTTGTTTAAAAATTACATGTAGATTTCCCACAGCTGTCATTTTGGAACGTCAAATAAGTCCAGATTATTCACTGGAGCTTAACTTATGGGAATTAAATGTAAAAACCTGGTTCGAATGCGAATAATCGATAATGCAGTGACAGTGAAACTCGGTTGCAGCTGTGGCAAATGCGGAAAATCGGACCAAATATATGTAAAAGTTACATACATATTCCTTGCATTTTCTGCAGTTTATGTATGATATTGTTCATAATATGTATCAAAATATTCTTTGAATGCTTATTCATTAACTATATTTTCCGATTTTACCTTGTTCTTTTAGGTTTTATTGCGAGAAGTTCGATAAATATGGTACCTTCAAATATAATGCAAACGTAAATATTAGGCAATGCCATATGTCCGTTTGTCACCACAACTATTATCCCACACTCAATCTTTACGAGTTCCACAACTAACGAAATTATCACCCTTCAACTAACCTAGGCCTCAGACAACATTATAGAGAAGTCCGTAGAATAGATTTCCAGGGGGGTGTGCCAATATTGTGCTCCTGGCAAAGTATGTGTTATGCTTCAATTTGGTCGTTGTTATGTAAACAAGGAACTATATGTCAGTATTATGCTCGAACTGTGTCTTCCTACACCTTTTCTAGTTTTTCAGAATCCGGGTTATGTTCATATGGCATTGTGATAAACAATGCTGAATGAGGAATTAGATTAATTTTCTTTCTGACGTGCATGCTTCCATGCATTGCTTAATTATACTAATTAATTTGAAATTGTGTGAAAATATTGTGTTATATTCATATATACTGCCTCATGTGCAACATGTGGTCTGTTCTTGTATTAGAAAATAGCAAATAAATAAACTGATAATTACATAGCTAGTGTGTATATTGTTGTGATCATAAAGTCTAATTTGAGCTGCTTCCGTAATTACAGAGACCCAACCGTTAGAAATATGGGCCAGATTCTCATCTGCTTAAAGGCTTTCTTGCATTTACTCACCAAACAGTTCTCGGAAACTGCTGATTTTCATTTTTTCATGCTTGAGATGATGATCTATCACTTTTACACAATAATATTACTCACGTGGGTAAAAAGTTCTCTCATAAGATTCCACATTAAAACTGAATAGAATCCCATGCTTTTGATTACTGCCTCCATCACTATTGTCAGGGGCCAAGTCTGACTGTCATAAAATTAATGAGGTTCACACTTATGCCCAGTGGACACAATGCAGTTGGCTAAATTACATAATGGAGAAAGCATATGCTAAAGCAACACCCTCTGCATCAGTAGGTCACATTTTTGCAAGCTGTCCAGCATAGCTTGCAGTGCCATCACTTGTAGTAGATGGTGAACTATGTGAAGTTTTTCTCTGTAATTTTTCTTTCCGATGTGCATGCTTCCATGCATTGCTTAATTATACTAATTAATTTGAAATTGTGTCAAACTATTGTATTATATTCATATATACTGCCTCATGGGCAACACATGGTCTGTTCATGTATTAGAAGATAGCAAATAAATAAACTGCTAATTACATAGCCAGTGTGTATATTGTTGTGATCATATAGTCTAATTTCAGCTACTTCCGTAATTACAGAGTCCCAACAGCTAGAAATATGGGCCAGATCCTCATCTGCTTAAAGGCTTTCTTGCATTTACTCACTAAACAGTTCTCGGAAACTGCTGATTTTCATTTTTCATGCTTGAGATGATGATCAACACAGCAATTAGCAGTAGTTTGTATAGGCTGTCCCACATAACTGATACCATACTCACAAGGAATATTATAAATCCCTGGTACACTGAGCCTGAGAGTATGTTTGTCAGGTCACAACCTTTCCTTAATTTTCCTTGGTGACAGAAAGACTCATCTGATTCCTTGCCTGTTTACACTCTAACTTACCCATTGCACCACAGATTGGAAGCCATGCTGTGTCTTTGTCCTCATGACTTGGCTGATGATTTCTTCAACAGAATTGACGTAATTTCATATACAGAATGTTTGTTTTGAGGGAGGGGGGATTGTGAAAGTGCAGTGGGAAGATGAGGTATGATCAAGGGTATAAGTAAAATAAATAGTGACTAAATGGTGGTGGCAGGGGGGTGGTTTTGAGTCATAATAAATACAAATCCAGAAGAGATTATGTCACAGCATTATGACAAGACTACGGACTACATGTCATAGGCACGATCCCAATTTATACAGTAGTGTTCTATCTGAATTAATAGCAAACTTACTTCCAACTGGGAATTTGCATAGATAGCCAATACATTTATTACATGCCTAATACTGCAAAGAATTCAAACATTATAAACAATATCATGCTTTGCTGAATATGCAAACACACACAACAATTCAATAATAATCATGAGGATAAAAAACATTGTTTGTACTATATATATATCAAAACAAGTGTAGAAGGAAAAATGCCTTCAGCTGATACCAAAATCACAGAACAGACTAGTATCACAAAGACTATCATACTACATCTAATGACTGCCAATATCAATCATTATAAGATGATATCCAAATTTACCTATTAGTGTTGACATTGAAAGCCATCAAAACATAGAGGGTATTTTCTGGAATGTAGTTCCACAATCAAACAAAGATATTCCTCTCTTCTGCTCTTATTTTGTACACCTCCATGCCCCAACCCTCCTTCCACTGACCCTTTAATCTGTGTTCTGCTTACTTCTTTCCTTGATCATGAATGCTCACTTTACCATGTGCAGTCCACTCCCCCCATCCCAATGATCTGTCTCAATGTTGACCCTTTGCCTCAAGTGATGCAAATGTATTACCGACTGCCACTCACACTATGGTCAGGGCAGACCCACCACATCATATACACTAGAAGGTGCCTCAACAGCAGAGCCTATGGTGAAACAAATGATACCTGAGCTGTTCCAAGCAATACACCAGTTTCTCCGCCACCATTACACCTGAATGCAGCAGCTTGAAGACATCTGACCATAGTTAAAAGCACCTTCAGCCAATCATGAACTGCAGCCAGCTCCTATTGTGTCCAACACACACCCTATCCATCCTACCATTTCTAACTTAAGAATTAAAGTATGAAAACAAACAAAAAAAAAGCTAAATATGCGACTCACTACTGTTTGACAGAGGCAGATGGCTTCTCCCCACTCGAATAACATTATATTGAATATATTATGTGTTCTTATCTAAGTGCTGGAATAATTTAATAACCTGTTTATGCACTTTAAAGAAATTTCACCTTCAACTTATTATGCGTATGCGCAATACCTAATAGACTTACAGTAAGCCTCTATTCCCTATTTTAAGTTTATTAATACCAGAGATTGCTGGTTCTCATTTACATAAGCTGAGATTAGTTTGGAACCCTCTCACCACATCCCCCTTGCCCTTCCCTTCCCATCTTAATACTGTTCTTTTGTTCCAGTGTGATCTTTGCACTCTCAATTGCGATTATTAGTTTTCCTAAAGGAATAAAAATCATTTAGCATAATGTACTGTTTTATGGGTTTTCAGTTGATTTTTGTTAATTATCTGTCAAAATATGATAAATGAGCTCAGCACTTCTACAACCAAGTCAATTAGTGGTATGTTACAACAGCTAATTACGTGATGGCAGAATGCTGTGAGTTGAGAGCTCCGAAGTTATGATAGATGACACTTGGCATGATACTCTGAAGTAAAGTTTTTTTTCTCTGGTATGTTAACTTATTTGCCTATGAATCTAAGTACGCTTAATGTGTCATACATATTTTGTGATGTTTCTGGACAGATATTCTGATGATGGGCAATGTCTGAAATGCATTACTAATTAGTCATCAAAAGTGGCTAAAACATATACTGTTTGCTTAACATTTTCTGGTGATTTACCCATAATTATTTAATCCTTGCACACTTTTTCCTTTTGCATTTATTTTAAAAATAAAACTAACTTCCTGTACAGATATAATGGTACATTGTACATGGAAATTCAATCTTTATTTTTTGTGTCATGGTCCTGCTAGTGTTTCGGTTGTATTTATATTATTTTTAACTGAATTATTAGAATTTTTTTCTGTTTTCAGTGTGTTCACTTAAATTATGAATAATTTAAAAGTACATAAAACATTAAACCATATAACCTGGTGAAATACTAATTGTAAGAAGCACTTCCAGAATTTCTGTAGAATGGGTTAACACCATTATTCCGATCACTTTACAGAAAACTATCGAAACACTCATTTTAACTCTTTCACTTTACAATTTATTACTGTATTTGGTGGGATGAATTTGTATAAGATACATTACTTCTTGAAAAGCTGCTGGCAACCAAAACTTTTTTTATTGAAAATGTATGTACAATATTATGCAAGTGTTTATTTAGGCAAATAGTAATATTTAAATAAACTGAAAGTTAGTTGTTTCTGTAGGCTGCAAGATTGAGATATTTTCCAATTAATTCACAAAATTTAGTTCCTTTATGCAATTTTCAAGTGCATCTTTACTTCAATGATACTTACTCTTTACTTTCACTTGCCTCTTTTTCTTCCATCACCTCAGTTAACTACCTTCATTTCTTTCTTTTACAAATGTGTGCCAAGTCATCTGGTGTAGCCTATCTAACCGATAACCAGTGTGGTGGGTTAATACGGATGCCAGGGAATTTTGTTTATGTTTAGATTGAATGCTTGTAATTGTAGTGCTGTAGGTGTGCATACTTTGCACTCTGAACTGTAAAACCAAGTGGTTGTGTTCAGAGCAGGTAAGTTAGGGGCCAGACTGACCCCACCATACTGCTTGTGGGATTTCTCTAGCGAACTGTTTCCTGTTCCTATAGATTGAAACGATGTTATATTCTCGTAAAGAAATGAAAATAAGTGATCAACTCGATGAATGGCTACAGTCTATCCTTGACTAAGTACAGCTACACACACTGATTAACCAGAACCTTTTGACCATCTACCTAATAGCCGGTATGTCTATCTTCGGCACGGATAACAGTGACGATGCATTTTTGCACGGAATCAACAAAGCCTTGATAGGTCGCTGGAGGGAGTTGGCACCACATCCGTGCACACAAGTCCCCTAATTCTTGTAAATTTTGAGGAGTGAGCTCTGATGCCATGTTCAAGTTCAGTCACATGCCAGTCTGTGTGATGGGCAAAATCAAGTGTCTGTATGATCACCCTGTGTGAACGAGTTCTTAAATGCAAAATGTAGGACTTCTGTCTTCCTTTTGCCTTCTTCTACAGAAAGTAACCAGCTACAACGCTGAGTTGGGCCTTCATCCGGATTATATAGCAGCCATGACAATAATTCAGAGTTAGGCGAAGAAGAAAATGAAAACGAGGTAGAAAATGAAGAGGTGTGGGAAGAGGTCATATTTTGATCTAGCACTTACCAGGCATTGGTCCTGCATAGGTCTCCAAAATTCTTGTTCTGAATGCAGCATCTGGTCACTCCAAGTAATGGGTAATATTTTTGGAGAAATTCTTAGAGCAATTAATGATTTTTTTCTTCTTTTTGTGAATACATCAGAGGTGGGATATAGGACTGCAGCTGGCTTCAAATTCTTGTGAAAAACTTTGTACCAAACAGCTGTTTTACTTTTCATAAATCCTTTAGTATATGCAACTAGTTTCGGCATCCCATTAATCTTAAGGCTATACATAAACCACCAGATAAATATATCACATAGTTGGTCTGCATTATGCAGGTGCCACCAGGTTTTTTTTTTACTAGATTCCACGGACTTCTTCAGACTGACGTGGACACCTCAGTCATAAGACAACTAGTTATATTTCTGCAATTATATGCATGGTATCCATTCTTCACCATGCACACAATTGTATCTATACATAGCCTAGCTTGGTATTGGAGAACTTTCTTCAGTTCAGATGCACTCATACACTCAGAGCCATTTGCAGGAATATCTCATGGATACGGCGAGTGAGATGGACTGCTGTAGTGAGTGTACTACTGCAGTAGTAGTGACATATGGAATTTTGGGTCAGATGGGAGACTTGCTGAGGTAATCCACATAGTCGTGATGGGCACTGTGTCTTGGTAGTGAAGTAGTCAGTGCAACTGCCTTGACAGCAGGAGTGACGGGTTCAGATCCCGATCCAGTAAAAATTTTCTTGTGTCACCATTGATATAGGTCAACACAGCAAGAAAGCATTTAATAAAATTATCATAATACTTTTATGTCAGAGACATCCACATGGAACTGAAGGAAACATTCACAGAATCTAATAAAAAACTGCTGGGACCTGCACAATGCAGACCAACTACGTAGACATGTTTATCTGGTGGTTTGCATACAGCCTTAAGATGGCTGCCATTGGGTCACCAAAACTACATGGATGTAATAATGGATTGATCGTAGAAAAACAGCTGTTTGATACAAGGTTTTCCATAAGAACAAATGAAAAAATTCTGAAGAACCAAACTATTTCTCCAACAGAAAATACCTGATTGGTGATATGTGTCATGCAATTTAAGGCATCTTGAGATTATTATCCAATTCAGCTTCCTTGAAGTAAAAATGTATTTACAATGATGCCTACACAAGTTTATCTTGTTGTCCATCTTTTCTATAACCTTTGCAAGCTTTATGAAAAAAATTGTATGAAAAGTTTACTGTACATGTTTACTTATCCTATAACTACAGCTAATTGATGCATAACATAATGCTATTGTGATGGGTTTACTCATATGTTAATTCAACCAATGGGTTTGGTTCTTAAGGTTTCAAGAAAACATAATTCCATATATTATGCACATGTCAGAACCATTTCAATGTAAACATTTAAATTATGGTGAGGAGTATGTGATTTTCAACATGCTTCAAAAGTTTGATTTTAATTGCTTTAACCAAAGAAAACTAGTTTGAACTTCTCGCACAGCCCACTTTTGTATATTATCCCTTAAATGTCACAATGTTGCCAGCAGCCATGGCAGACAGCTCTGCTGTGGCTGGTGTTGGCCTCATAGCACTTACCATGTTAAGTAATTACCAGACATTAACTGAATTTTGGGCAAAAACATTCCATTAAAGGAAAATGCCTCAGACAGACATTAGAATTTTGGCTGCACTTTTTAAACAAGACTTCTAGATGCATATACTTCATGCTCAAGGTCCCGAAAAGCTGTTAACACATCGACTGCAGTATTGTCACTAAAAGCCACACACCTGATGCCATATGCCTGGTGACAAAACATTCATCACCAAGCATGTCATAACCGACATGTTAAATATAGAAAATTAGACCAAGAAAGTTAGCAAAATAGATTCTCGGGAACTGTTTTAATATAAATAATAATAATAATAACTGGAACTGAATGAACAATGTTCAGCTTATCCAAGCAAATTTTGCTTTTTGACTTCATTCAGATGTCAACTGGAAAAGATTCGTACTGTAGGATTCTGGTGAATACTCATACTTTACCAGTGAAAAATAGCAAAACCATTTGAAATGACTATGTACATAGTCCAATTAATGTTACAGTTTAGTAGATATTTCAGTTACATTTTGTTAACTATATGCAATAGGATAAAGGAGTCAAAAGAAACACACAAACAATGACATTTTCTTTATTAAGTACACTCGGATTTCCACATCACCCTGAGGTACCGAGTATGATGCGTTACTAATTTTTTTACATGGCGAGTTTCCCCAGTAGGCCTATAAACCATGATACAGAAAAATTGCACACACAACTGTAGGACAGATAAATTTAATTCTTAGAGTATGTGTGATCAAAGCCAACATGTACACTCAACACTTCACTGTCAGGTTGCACCAAAGCACTAGCAAACATCTGACTTTTCAGCCAGGGTTGGTTTACCAAAGACACTTTTTGGACTGAAGTTCTGTTTGTTAGATGTTCGTTGAACTGGCATCTTCTCATTGCTGGCACAGTGTTGGTTGACCTCCTTTCTTGGAGCGAGAGTTAACAAGTGACAGCAATTTCTTCCCACAGCTTCAGAATTTGCTCACTATCTCCCGGTATGTCTAAATTGTTCATTTTGCTACGAGAAATCTGTTACACATGAAACTGGATTCCAATCTGGGTTCCATGCGTTGAGCGATACGAAAAAGAAACAGTTTATTCACAATTTATGGACGGTAAAAAGGTTTGTTAATTACCCATTGTGGATTACAATGATTGTGACTAGGCCGTTAATACAAATAATCCTTTCATGTGAACTGAAAGAAACTTTGCAGTACAACATTGCACCAGATTACTGAATGCACAAAGAACGAAATTCTATAGTTTTATCAGAAACGATCCTACTATTGAATAGTAAAAACTTATTATTATGCGGTGTTTCTTACCGTCCATTGACTGGAATACAATCTTTTCATCCGCAGTTCGAACCATGTGCTTTTTCCTCCACATGTGCTCTGAAACTAGCCGATGTATTGAAGGAATAGCTGCAGTCGTCTCGTGGGCACTTAATCTTACCTTCTGTATTTGGCTCTACATCATGCAATTTCCTGATGTGCGGGTATAAAGTTTTTCGAAGCTGAAATGCATTATCGCACACAAAACACGTGTTGGAATCTGCCATTATAAACATAGGCCTAGAACACACAACAGTGAAGTACTATAACGAGTTAGCCACACAATGTATCGACAGACGAATGGCCTCGTCTAAAGAACAGCGCGTTTAAGAAAGTAGCAACGATCTGGATTGGCTGGTGTGAGAGACGACGTCATGGCACGACGTGGCCAATCAGCAAAGCCAATTCTTTGGCGTCCCCTAGACGCAAGTGTGTCTGCGTGGCTACGTGGGGTTTCCTACCGTGGGGTTTCCTACAAGGGTGCAGCAGGTAGCGAAGCAGTCCAGAGCAACCGGTTCCGTAACGAGGTGTTTGCGAACTGAGCCTCCCCCACTGCTTGTCTACCGCAGTCGCTCACCCCCAGTGCAGGAGTTGTCACCGTTTCTCAGACAGTGTCGCCGTCGATAGCTTTCATTCCGTGCGTTTTCCTCTACGACTTCTGTTCTACGCAGCGTACACGATGGAAGTGATAACAACAACTAAAGGCAGGCCGTGTCTTATCAAGGATAGTCATCGCTACCGTATTCACAGGAAAAATGAAGAATATACGAAATGGATGTGCGTCAACTATGAACGGAGTAGGTGCAAAAGGTCGTTTAAAAATTGCAAATGGTGAAATCGTTGCTCAACAGCAACATTCTTGTCCACCTGACAAAACAGATGTGGAGATAAAGAAAAGACTACATAATTGCAGAAAAAGAATTCGTGAAGAAAAGACTGCCTGTAGTCCAAATTTTTAAGCAGGAATTTCAAGATTTGAAAGATAAAGGGTTAGAATTCGTGGCAAATATTCCAAATTATGACAGCTCCAAGACTCAATTGTGTAAGGCGAGAAGAGGAGCTATTGGGACAACCCAGAACCCTGGCTCTAGTTCGGAAATTCACTTTAGCGAAGACCTTTTGAAATTAACGGAAGGTAATAGTTTTTTGAAGATTGATGATGGCTCTGTTCCAGGCAAGAGACTTCTAGTATTTGCTTGTGAAGCAGAGAAAATCCTTTGTGACAATGGAACTGTGCTTATGGATGGGACATTTGACAGCTGTTCGAAACAGTTCAAACAATTGTACACAATCCATGTCGACATCGGAAGTACAGAAGAGGCAACTAAGATATTTCCTGTTTTATTTGCTTTGCTGCCAGACAAAAGTCAAAATTTATACGAAAGACTTTTTTCTGGATTGAAATCTAAGATGCCTGGGTGGTCACCAAAAACTGCAGTGCTACATTTTGAAATGGCTACAATTAAAGCAATGAATTCAGTGCTCCCTGAAACACAACTTTCCGGTTGTAATTTTCACTTTAACCAGTGTCTGTGGAAAAAGATACAGGAACTGGGATTAACGGAAGACTACAGGGATAGGGAGGAAGTCCGATTGTTTTGTCACATGTGTGCTGCAATGGCACGTCTTCCACTTAACACTGTCGATGAAGCATGGATTTTAATAATGGAACAAATGCCCAGTGGAGAGAAGATCACAGCATTTGCAGACTATATGGTTGATCAGTGGATGGAAAATCCTAATATATCTATTGAAATGTGGAATGTTTATAACCAACGACACAGAACGACGAATGCCGTCAAAGGTTGGCATAGAAAACTGAACTCCTCAATAAATCACAAACATCCAAATGTATACTTTCTGATTCAGAAGCTGAAGGAGGAGGCAGTGAATGCTATTTTTGAAATTAAAAAAGATTCCATTGGCCTACCTCTTCAAAAAAGAAAGAAAAGGTACGTAGATCTTGACAAAAGATTAAAAGACATTATGAAAACATATGAAGACTCTGGAGATTTAAAAAGGCGTTTAAAATCTCTAGCCTTTTTACAAAAAATTGAATAAGAAATTACGATTGATAAGAAAAAAAGGTCTTTAATTTGCTACTGTAATTCTGAACAACAATAACAACAAAAACAAGAAGAAATAAATAAAAAGAAATAAAAACATTTAAACATGCCTACGTACTACGTGCACAGCCAGTCCTAAGCCTGGATAAAATGTGAAGGGATGTTCTTATTTTCATGTCAGTCGGAAATTTCACTGTTACGATATTTATTTGTAGTCGGAAATACGAGCGTCTCCACGGAGGGGGTCTAGAGAATCGAAAAGTTGGATGATAAAAAATTTACCGTGATGTTCTGTGTGAAAAATTATGGAGCTTGCTGTGGGCCTTAAAAATATTGTTGTTTCAAAACGGTATGTGTAAATAAGGCACACATTTTACCAGCATCAATAATTTCGCAAAGTTAACTTGCCGATTCTGGAGTTTCGTCATATATGTCATACAAAACTAATTATTTGTATTTGGTGGATTTCATTCACAAAAGTACGCTTTTAACGGTATTTCTGAAGTTCTAATACAAAATCTGCTATTTATTAAATTTTTAACTCAACAAAACCGAAATTTTACTTGGTAAATTCCTTACATAACATGGTCACTCGTCCTGCGAAGCTTACAGAATTTTTGGTGAGGAAGGCGGAATGAGGTTCAAATGGCTCTGAGCACTATGGGACTTAACTGCTAAGGTCATCAGTCCCCTAGAACTTAGAACTACTTAAACCTAACTAACCTAAGGACGTCACTCACATCCATGCCCAAGGCAGGATTCGAACCTGCGACCGTAGCGGTCAAGCGGTTCCAGACTGTAGCGCCTTTAACCGCTTGGCGCGGAATGAGGACTCAAGCAGCTGGTTGCCCACTTTTCTGTCAGAGTCTTTTAAACACGAACATATTTGCCTTTATTGTGCTCCAACAGGAGCATTTTTCAGCTGAAATGGAAATGGAAATGTCGTGTGGCTACGGCCTCCCGTCGGGTAGACCGCTCGCCTGGTGCAGATCTTTCGATTTGACGCCACTTCGGCCACCTGCGCGTCGATGGGGATGAAATGATGATGATTAGGACAACACAACACCCAGTCCCTGAGCGGAGAAAATCTCCGACCCAGCCGAGAATCGAACCCGGGCCCTTAGGATTGACAGTCTGTCACGCTGACCACTCAGCTACCGGGGCGGACTTTCAGCTGATTATTATATAGTTCATTTTATAAAGATGAAATTCCAACTAGATGAACTTTGGTGGACTCATCTGTATTAAGCAACGAATTTTATCAACTGTAGACATCAAGAACAACACTTTAGTTATCGAGACTTTAAACGCCTCCTCGAACCATAGGAAAATTTCTGTAATTCTTTCAGATGAACACGCCCATTGTCACATAAATCTTTATCTAATTACTAACAGAAACTCGGCGTTGCCCAGATATTTATTCATCCCAGTTTTATGTCAGTTCATCCCCTCTTCCCTCATCTCTCTTGTCCACTTAGTCCTGCCTCGTCTCTCTATCCACCTCTTCCTTCTGCCCGTCCGTCTCCCTTTCCATCTCCTCCATCTGCCCCCTCTCTCACAACACATCCTCTTCCTCTCCATCCTCCTCTCCTTTTCCATCCATCTTCCCGTCTCTGTCCACCTCCTCTTCCGCTTTTTCTAATAATACATCGAATTCACAATAACACCCCTAATTTATGTATTTATTAGTGTTCCATTAGTCATTCACCACCTTCCCCCTTTCTCTGTTTACCTGCTGCTCCCTCTCTCTTTTAATCTGCTTCTCTCACTTCTCTGGATGCACCTCCTCCCCCCTCCCCGCCCCCATCACGTTCTCCTCACTCCGTATATCTCCTCCTCCGCCTGTCATGCCATCTCCTCGTTTCCTGTCTATGAAAAAATACGTATATCTGCCAAGTTTGATGCTGATTGACGAAACGATGTTGAATTTATTTAAAGGTAGGCCAACCCTCCGTCATCCAGCATACGTTGGCTTTTATAAATGCCTTCACCACGAAAACCTACTTACATGAGCGAACTCCCAAGCTGATCAGTCAAACGGTGTGTAATTATGTTGTAAGGTACCCTCCATCCACCATACACCGTATGAAATTTCACGTAGACGGTGAGGTTCCCCTTGTTTTGAAGATCAAGTGTACAAAATTTCATCAAGATCGGAGCAACACTGTGGTTTTTGTTGAAATCCGTAAGTAAAGTGCCCTCCACCATGCACTGAACGAAGTTTTATGTAGACAGTGACCTTCCTCTTGGTTTGGGAAATAGGGATTCATTTTTATACGCCCCGCTCCCTCTATGCCGACTTCGTTGCGAAACATAAATAATAGGTTCGAACAACAGAAGTCATGTAATGAATTCTGTCGTATAAGGGGCAACATAGCTATTAAATAATAGCAACGAGATTACGAGAGCAGTCACTTTCAGTGTTACGTAAAATAACGTTATACATTGTAAATTATCACCACACAAAATGAAGGTGATAAGCAATGTGGGACTTTCTTCCGTTCGCGTTTGAAACTCTCGGAGAACTCATGTGTGGTGAGGAGGGTGGGACCCCTCGTGGCGAGCAGTTACTGCAGCCGTTTTGGCAGAAAGGGGGATGGTCTAGGTGACAAGCAGAAATCAGATCTTGGCGAGTACTAACAGTAAAATGTTTTTTTTGTATCTATAAACAGTGTACAGATTCATGAATAAAATGCCAACAAGTGAATTGCTACACTAATAAAACTACGTCTTTGTTCGAGGATGTTACCGCAACGATCTTGCAGCGGTACAGATCGAAGCCGTGATACAGAAGTAATCAGCAAAACGATCTCTGATACTTTTCCCATTATTATTCCCTTTTGTCTCATGTGCAGGAGTACTTTCCATACTGCACGTCAGTGTGTCACCGAAATTGTAGCCATCATGTTTGCGAAGTGCGCAACATGCTTGAATGACAGTATCTGCCACATTCACATTAACTTCGGTTGGACGACGAAAAATTCTCCATTTATTAACTAAAGTGCCAAATGCACGTCCTAAATAGCGACGTCATCGTGACATCCTCTAAGTGAAGACTTTTTGTTTATCAATCAGGTTTCTTGTGGGATATGGTCTCATTAAGTTGTTACTCACCGCGAAAACCTCAACAGCAACAAACACGTGACGTATTTCGGCCACAACGATCAGTGAGAAGTAGTGAAGCAGCTGGCAAATTCAAAGTTTGATTCTAAATTTTTTTAGCTAATGCAGTAGCTTTGAATATGTTAGAGTCTCCTTGATGACCAAATGACCCAGCGTTTATGAATCTTAAACAATAATTGCTGTCTGCTATGGCCGTCAGTACAACAGAAAAGTACTTCTTGCAGTTGTAATAGCCGCTGCCTGATCTGCACAGTTTAACGATTGTGACGTGTTGTCCGTCTATGGATCCCGTACAGTGAGGGAAGTTTGCTGTCTTCTCGTGTTGGTCGCTAATATTCTTCCACTCTTCTGTGGTGAGTTGTTTCATGTATTCCTCTTTTAACATCTGCCAAATGATCGTGCATGTGTGCCCAATAATGCCAGCAACTGTAAATCGGCCGAGCAGAAATTTAAAATGTAGAGAACGCTTCGAATTCCCATGCCCTAGATACCTGCAAAATTTGACTTGATGCATTATAAATGGTTGGCGAAAGCCTGCGGATTTTCTTTTTACTAATTTTTTGCACTTTGAGTTTCGGGAAATCAGTCCCATTTTAAAGTGTGTTTTCTGTGCGCTATGCCATTTATTTGTGATGATTTACATGTGTGATGTGCTAAGTGATTTGTTGTCTTTACTGTAATGCATAAAAGCACATGAAATTTTTAATTAATGAACGATCTGAATATAAAGACCAATTAAAAAATGCACTTTCTTTTATACGTTACAGTAAAGACAACAGAACAATGGAGCACTTCACACATGCGAAACATCACGAATAACTGGCGTATCACAGAGAAAAAGCAACTGAAAATAAGAACCGTTCCCCGAAACACATTGTGGAGAATATAAATAATAAGAACATTGTGTTTCAAGAAACGGCGTAAGGGAGAATTACACATTATTGTCGTTGGATGTACAACTCCACTGGTTGAGCTGTAGTAGCTCGTTCAGTTAACGTACGAGGTGTACAACCTAGCTTCCGCCGTTTGCCGATAGGTGGCGACAACGGTAAGTAGCGGTGGGAAGAAACAGATCACATACGTCAGGCAGTAAGCTTGGACCTCGGTCAGCATAACCTCATTCAAACATTAGTCGATTTGTGTCTGCATCATAAAGTTGTTCTTGATTGAAAATGTCAGTTTACGAGCCTAATCCTCGTCATTTGTGGGAGGTGTTACTCTTTTGTTCCAATATGAAGGAAACAGCGGCTGAGTCTCATCGAACGCTCTCAAGTAGGTACGGCCAGGGCGCTATTAGTGATAGAACGGGTCGCGAGTGGTTTCAACGCCTCAAGAACGGCGATTGTAACGTCGTAGACCGGCATAGTGGTCGAACAGAGAATGTTTTCGAAGATGCAGAATTGGAGGCGTTGCTGAGTGAAGACCCGCGTCAGACTCAAGAAGAACTGGCACAATTAGTGGGAGTGACACAGCCAGCCATTTCAAAACGTCTCAAAGCAATGGGCACGATTCAGAAAGAAGGAACTTGAGTCCCGTATGAGCTGAAACCGAGAGACGTTGAAAGGCGTTTGTGTGTTGGTGAACGGTTACTTGAGAGGCAAAAACGGAAGGGATTTCTGCATCGCATTGTGACCGGGTACGAAAAATGAGTTCATTACGTTAACCCTAAACGCAAACAATCACGGGGATATCCCGGCCACGCTTCCACGACGACGGCCAAACCGAATATTCACGGCTCCAAGACCATGCCCTGCATCTGGTGGGACCAGCTCGGCGTCGTGTACTGTGAGGTTTTAAAACCAAGTGAGACAATGACAGGTGCTCGATATCGGACGCAATCAATGTGTTTGAGCAGAGCATTAAAAGACAAACGGCCGGAATACAGCGAGAGGCACGATAAGGTGATTTTGCAGCACGACAACGCTCGACCCCACGTTACAGAGGAAGTCAAAACGTACTTGGAAACGTTAAAATGGGAAGTCCTACCCCAGCCGCCGTATTCTCCAGACATTGCTCCCTCTGACTATCACCTGTTTAGATCAATGGCGCATGGCCTGGCTGACCAACACTTCCGGTCTCATGAAGAGGTCACAAACTGGATCGGTTCGTGGATCGCTTCAAAAGATGAACAATTTTTTCGACGTGTGATTCCTACACTGCCCGAAAGATGGGAGAAAGTAGTGGCCAGCGATGGAAAATACTTTGAATGATACATGCGTGACCAATTTGCTTCATGAAAGCCTCAAATGTTGGGGAGAAAGACGGCGGTAACAAAAGTTGTACACCTTGTAGTTTGCGTGGTGACTTTAATATTAATTTTACAAGTGACTGTGCAACAAAAAGAATGCCGAAAGATATCCTAAATTCACATCATCTAATGCAGATTATATTCTTTGTGACATGAGTGCAGGGGAACGGTAGCACAACCAAGGACAACATTCTGGTTCATTCTTCATTGCTAGACAGGCATTCTGTTTGTGAAAGGGTGAATTGCCTTCAAAACATGACACACAAATGTTAATGGTAAAAGAATCTGTGCGTTCAGTAATGTTAAATATAATCGCAAACTATTTAGAGAAGTTAATCCAGCGCCAACAGACGTTTTTTCGAACCTCATTAAAACACAAGAGTGGCAGGACGTTTATACTGCTGGTAACATAGGCGACTGACAAATGTAACGCTTTCCTCAACGCATTTCTCATGCTGTTTCGAAGTCGCTTTCCATTAGAACACTGAAAACAGGATGCTAGCACTAACAGGCAATCTAGGTGGCTGACTAGTGGGAATTTATAATGTTAGAAACAGCCACAATCGAGTTGCAGTAGCCCATCACGAACAGAACTGTAAACTGCTTAAAAGTGTTATTAGAGAGGCAAAAAGCGTGAAATGCAAATACAATACCTAATCCTCTGCATAAAATTAAAACCATTTGAGCAATGTAGAAGGTGAATTAAAGAAAAATTTAGTTTGTATGGGGTATCACATAACTCTCATAGAAGACGGCTTTTCGAGACTGCTTTCTGAAACACGCTTCAGTTATACTGACAGAGGGGGGACTGACTGAATAATCAGATCGCTGCAGACTAAGGGCTGTCGTAGATGTGACGTGGTACGTAGCGGAATACTAAAGCACAGTGATGCGTATGTTATACTAGTAATTTTTCCTTTAAAAATGGTCGGTTTCCTGAACGATTTAAGTACTCAGAAGTGAGACCACTTTATAAAAAAGGAGAAAGGGGTAATGTCGACAATTTTAGACCTTTTCTGTGCCATCGATGTATGCTGAAGTTATCGAAAAGACTGTACATATAAGCTTAATAGATCATTTTAGTTCACAAAATTTGCTGCCAAGCCATCAGCTTCATGTGCTTTAACAACTGAAAATGCTGTATCCTTTTTTCTCCGTGACTCACTCGAAGCACTAAACAAAAATAGGCGAACACCGGGGATGTTTTTTGATTTAAATAAGGTGTTTGATTGCGTTGGTCACAAAATGGAAAAAAAATGGAAATGCCGTGTGGCTAGAGCCTCCCGTCGGGTAGACCGTTCGCCTGGTGCAGGTCTCCCCAGTGGACGCCACTCCGGCGACTTGCGTGTCGATGGGGATGAAATGACGATGACAACGGCAAGACAACACCCAGTCCCTGAGCGGAGGAAATCTCCGACCTAGCCGGGAACCGAACCCAGGCCGTTAGGTATGACCTTTCGTCGCGCTGACCACTCAGTTACCGGGAGCGGACGGTGACAAAATGTTATTACAGAAGTTGGGCCGTTATTTAATAATACGAATAAAACCCAACTGGTTCACTCATATCTTAAGAACATACAGCGAAAGATGATGTGTCCACTGTAATAAGAACGGGCATAACATGGACTCTGACTGGGAGACGGTTATGTAAGGCAGGGGTGGAGGGGGGGGGGGGCTGAGTGGTCGGTGCTGGTACCGTTCCTGTTTCTTATATATGTGAATGATATATGTTTATATATGACAGGTGATTATGAGATATTTCTGTTTACTGATGACACTAACTTCATAGAGAAGTTTGTTGAGTGCAACATAAGCAAAGTATCAAATGCTGCAGTTCAAGACTTGTAGAAATAAAATTTATGCTGAATTACATTAAGTTTTACAGTTTCTATCACTCAGTTTAATCAAAACTGTCGTTCTGATTTACACAGAATGGGCAAACGATTAGGGAATCTGGACACTCAAAATTCCTAAGAGATACGTTGTCATGGAAAGCCCGTCTTCAAAAAGGTGATGTTGCTTTATGTACTATTAGTACAGTATCTGCAGTAAGTGGTAGTCGAACGTGGAAATTAGTCTACTTTGTTTATTTTCATTCATTTATGCCATATGTTATTACTTTCTCTGGGGTAACTCCTCCCGTTCTCAAAGCGTATTTTTGGCTCAGAAATGGGCAGTTCGAGCAAAACGTGGTACACGATCGCGAACCTCTTCTCGACCCCTGGGATTCTGACACTGGCCTCTCAACAGGCATTTTCTTCAGTTCCGTCCGCTGTTAACAATATGAACCAACTCCCGAGAAGCAGCAGCTTTCCGCTCGGTTAATAACAGGCAGGAATCCAGTCTGCACTTGGTCCGCAACTCCTTTACTACTGTGCAGAAAGGCATGTTGTACTCCGGTGCATCCATTTTCAGTAAGCTGCCGCGAAGAAACTAACTCACTCCTTCTAGTGTGTCAGCGAGTTCCCGGATAAAAGAAAGAAAATTAGTGTGTTATATTGTTGATTACGCTAGTTTTTGCTCATCATCGTGTAGAGGTTATCTGTTGTCAACGTTTCTGGTGTTAATTTCATGTACTGTCTCGTTCCATGACCACGGACATTTGCTCGTAAATTTGATCCTAATGAACTAGACGTGTAAAATAAAAAAAATGAATAAACTGCTTACCAGAATGAAATTTTCACTCTGAGCAGAGCGAGCGTTGATGTGAAATTCCTGGCAGATTAAAACTGTGTGCCAGACCGAGAATCGAACTCGGCACGTTTGCCATTTTCGGGCGAGTGGTCTACCAGCTGAGCTACCCAAGTAGGACTCGCGCCCCGCCCTCACAGCCGTAGTCCCGCCAGTACCTCGGCTGCTGCCTTCCAAACTTCACAGAGGCTCTCCTGCGAAACGTGCAAGGCCGGCGCTCCTGGAAGAAAGAAACTTGCGGAGGCGTTGCTTGGCTTCAGCCTGGAGCTACGCCGTGTCTCCGTAGTGTCCTTTCTTTCAGGACTCCCGGTCTTGCATGTTTCGCAAATGGTTCAAATGGCTCTGAGCACTATGGGATTTAATATCTGAGGTCATCAGTCCCCTAGAACTTAGAACTACTTAACCCTAACTAACCTAAGAACATCACACACATCCATGCCCGAGGCAGGATTCGAACCTGCGACCGTAGCGGTCACGCGGTTCCAAACTGACGCGCCTAGAACCGCACGGCCACTCCGGCCGGCCATGTTTCGCAGGAGATCCTCTGTATGTTCGGAAAGTGTTAGACGGGGCAGGAAGTAAGGCTGTGCGGGCGTTGTTTTCGGCGAAATTACCCCGGACACCACTGCCCATATACGCCTCCTGTAATTATACGGCGATAATTGTCCTCATACCCTCTTAGAGTAAACAACAGCAATCGCGACGTGATGCAGTTTTCAACAATACAGGAATCTCTTCGACGTCCCGTGTCGTGTCTTAGCAACAGTCTGAGACGAGTCGAATGGCGAGCATCACGAATGGTTCTGTCCGCGTTCAGCAAAACCTTAAAAAACCGTGAAATGCTGTAGCGGCACGGGCAACGCCAATAGCCGTCTCTGGTAAGTCTTGAACCAGCATCTGTTTTGCGCCAATCCTTGGCAGCCAAAGCACAGGCGTTAAATCGCTGCACGATTCCGCGGACGCATAACATTACTTCTCACATCACGTATGTTGGGTGAATACGGTCTTCGACACAGCAGTTATATTCGAGGTAATTTAGTTTTGCAAAACAGGTGTCCAGACTTTTTATTACGGTTCGTCTAAAGCAGTTTGTGTTGGAGAACCGTTAACTTCATAAATCTTGTAATCAGAGTAAGCTGGGAATTACTACAAATTATACATGGTGCCACGAAGATGCCCATCCGAAGTGCTTGCTGTATTCGCTCGCGTACACAACGTGACGTGTTCAGTACATCACCGTGCTGCCGTGAAACACACATTTTCCAGGGAAATATCGTAAGAAGTAACGTATTTTAAACACTTCCTAACTTATTTTAAATGAATTTCAGGCATTAAGTTCTATGTTGAAACAAATCTAGTGTCCGTTTCTACCTGTCAGCTTTGACCAATGAATTCCCGAGTGAAGGACGCCATGAGTTTACGATGTTCAAGTGGCTTGTTATTAAATTTTATCTGTGGTTGTCTTAGTGTCTGACGTAAACTACGTTGTTTATTATAGACATATCTCTATTTACCAGTTTGTGGTTAGTCAAGAACCTAAGTGCACAGCTTAAGTTGCTGCGTGTCAATCAAGTAGCAATCGTATTTATAATCGTATTCTCGTAAATATATATGGCTATTTTTTCCTAATACGGCATGATTTCCGAAGGCGTGGTTAGACAGGAACTTAAAGAGTGTAGCTGAAATTGCTGCGTGTGGGGCGACCCTCAGCTGCATCTATAATCTCGCTTCTCACAAATATTTGGCCGTTTTCTTCCGAATGTGCCACGATTGCCGAGGGTGAGGTGTGGCAGCAACCAAAGACGACAGCTACATAGGTCAATTGTAGTTCTCCATCCCTCGGTTCGTTGTTTTTCGTGGTTTTTCAAAAGTGTTATTTCTTCTAGGAATATTTACTTATTTATTGTCTGATATACACTAGGTTAAGTGTAGTTGTCGATTCCAACGTTAGTAATGTTTTTCGTGCTTCCAAGAGCATAGCAAGCGATACGAAAAAGTTAAACCCTTGACGACATAATTAACAGCCAATAAAAATCATGAAAAATAATAGAACGTGGAATCAACAAATGGAGTGATACCATATATGGCAATACTCAAAGAATGAACAGTACACAGCTACACCAACAACAGTAGTACCGAAAGCAACACCAAAACAGATGTTGTTGTGGTCTACAGTCCAGAGACTGGCATCGTATAACAAACCATTGCACACTCCTGCTATGCATTCTTTTAGAATTTTCAAGTCGGTGTCGCTCTAATCATTGACTCCACGTTACTTTATTACGTCATTTTCAGGAGGCGTGAGTCCCTAGTTCTTTTAGGACTTATGTACTCCGCCAATTCTCTCTGGTAAGGATCCCACACCGGGCAACACTATTCTAAAACACGGCGGACAAGCGTAGTGTAGGCAGTCTCTTTAGTAGATCTGTTACATTTTGTGTCCTGCCAATAAAACGCAGTCTTTGGTTAGCCTTCCCCACAACATTTTGTGTGTATTCTTTCCAATTTAAGTAGTTTGTAATTATAATTCCTAGGTATTTTGTTGAATTTACGGCCCTTGGATTCGACTGATCTATCGTGTAACCGAAGTTTAACGGTTTTCCTTTAGCACCCATGTGTATGACGTCACACTTTTCGTTATTCAGGGTGAATTGCCAGTTTTCGCACCATACAGTCATTCACCATGATGACTTCGCACGGCGCCGCTAATGTTTCAGGCTGCCCTGTATTGCACTTCTTGTTCTTCAACCGTTCACTCTTTCTATTTTGCTTTTTTTTTCCATAGTCCAGTACAGCCTCTCCCTGTTTTCATGATTGGTCTGTGTTCAGTTTTTGACGCGCTTTCCAATGGGCCATCTTACCACTAAATATGACGGAGGTGCTATGGGGAGTTGTAAGTAGCGACCTTGACTTAGGTATGACGTCATTGGTGGAAGCCGACAGTTCGAAACGGAAGCGAGAATTTATCCTCTATTTTCGACAGAACTCTTATTTGCCATTTCAATCATTGCTGTCTACTTCATGGAGCGAAATGCCTTTCGAAATTGTTTTTCTGTTCAAGGGGACCACACCCTGCCTATCTAACCCATGTTAATTTAGGCAAGTATTTGAGCCATTTCTGAAATAAATTATTTGATGCAAGACGTTAATATTTCTACTGTATGTTACATGATGCTAATAGAGTCAACTGTACTAAAACCTACTTTATCCATTTTATAGTCTTCACGATATAATTTTTAAATTTATTAACAAAAAATATTAAGTTTTTTCAGCAGAAAATACTTTTTTGTTAACCTTCTAATGGGGAAATATTAATGAATGTAGTACCAGAGGTGGCTTTTCATGTTATGCAAAGTCTCTGAAAATTTCATTCATTTATCTATGACAGTTTCAGATATAAGGGGCATATGTACTGAAAATTTTAGTTTGCGGAAAATTGACTTTAAAGAAAAAACTTTTGAAATTTGTTATTTACATTTAATTAAAACTGTCCTTCTGCATATGCTGGCTGTTCTTTGGCCTCTAGCAGGTCTTCCAGCTTCTTTTTCACCTTGCTGGATGTCTGTCTAGCTTTCTTGACCATATTAGATGCAGACCTGTCTGCATTGGGTATCCTCATTTTATCGCAATGTTGCAGCCCAGTGATCATATTTTCACCAGGATTAATTGCCAGCTTTTTCAGTACTCAACACTTTCCAATATTACCACAACTGAATGTAATAGCAGCATCATGAACTCCTAGTTTCATTGTATGCATGCCTACAAATACAGTTTTAGGAAGGTGGTTCCAAGTTATGCTGTTGAAACATTCATTTGGGTTCTGTGTCTGCCCCTGCAGACATTTCGTTAGAAGGTCAGGATGAGCCAAGTCTCTGAAAATAGGTTTAATTGCTGTAATAACAGCAGCAGGAAGAAAATGCTGGTGAGAATAAGATTCTCCAGTTGCCTGAGCCCTATTGTATTTGCACCACGAATTTTCTCCTGATGGACACAATCCACGACATGGCCTATCATCAGTAGAGGACTTACGGAAGAATGTGGCCCAAACATATCTCTTCATTGCCTACAGATTTTCTTTATTTCTCCTAATTGCCTGCCAATAGTATACCTGCAAGTTTTCTATAACAACTACTCGCAATCACACTTGAACAATACTAACCGCGTTTTAGAAAGTGTGTTGTTTACAAACAGCAGAAACAAAAAAACGCCGGCCGCGGTGGTCGTGCGATTCTAGGCGCTCCAGTCCGGAGCCGTGCTGCTGCTACTGTCGCAGGTTCGAATCCCGCCCCGGGCATGGATGTGTGTGATGTCCTTAGGTTATTTAGGTTTAATTATAAGTTCTAGGGGACTGATGACCACAGCAGTTGAGTCCCATAGTGCTCAGAGCCATTTGAACCATTTTTTGAACAAAAGAACACCGACTGTTGCATTCCAAGGATAGCCAACACATTCGGAAGTAAAAAAAAAAAATCCGAACGTGCAATGTAGGGGATATAAAGATCTAAAATATATGCAGAAAAGTTGGTGACAAAAAAGTGGGCGTGGCACATGAACACACGTGGTAGGAAAATGCTGAAAAAAATTTTTTTCAGCACAATCCTTTTCAGATTTTTTAAATAAAACCTAAATCCATCGAAATATGATGAAAATAAAAAATCGACTCTTTTCGACCTGAACAACGGGATCGTCCCTTCAAGTGTCGTTAACTAAGGTGGGGGTGCTTTATCGCCTTTGTGCTAGTGCAGTTCGCATCCTTAATAATAGTTTAGTGCTCCCACATTTCCTTGGCTTCTCGTCTCCTTTGTAATGAAGTGTTAGCGTTCGCTCAAATTCCAGCTGCTGATAGGTGATTTATTTCGCATTCAGGTCGTACTGTGCGCCATGTGCCAAAGGACATAGTCGTCATTGCTTGTAAAAAAACAAGAGCTGAAATCTGTTAAACCTTTCTTTAAAGTCAGTACCGATATTAGACTGTTGTTTATCTGGTGTTACATTTACACTTACAAGATAAATTTCGACTTCGAAGTGCCATTATCAAGTGTTTTAAGTGTTATACAGTGCCTAAGATGGCATACTGTCGTATTTAAAATACACTATTAGACACATTGTCTAAGGGTCGATAATTCTGGTAAAGCCTACTGCTTTGTTTCATCACTGAGTATACCATCTTGCAAATAAACGACAGTCTAATGGCGGTACTGACTTTAAGGAAATATATTATGACTGTGGCCCCGCATTATGAAAAATAAATCGGTTAAACATGCTTTGGAATGTCTCCGGTTGGAAACCGTAACATATCAACTATGATGGTATTCAAATTTAAGTTATTTACTCTTCTTTCTCCTGGCCTGTGTCCTATATCTTCACAGGGTCAGTATATTAATCTGTTAGTGGTATAAGGTGGCACGATTAATTACCTCTGTCAACTTATATGTCTTACAACGAATTTTATGCTGTGCTGCGATGATTGTCATTACTTAATTTTCCTCAAAACTGCCGGAACGAAGTGCTCACGACAAGTCAAACCTCTTCATGCAAAATATGTGTTTTTGCTAACTCATGCCCCGATCCCCAGAACTCCTGAAGATAGACGTTGACTGTGGATATTGTATCACAGACACAGTCCTTTTGACTAAACCCGCCCAAAGGTGTAAACAGCCATGCCTATTAGACATCGGGGGGCCGACAGGCGATCAGTTCCAGACATTCCATCAAGAAGAAGGTACACGGCTCCTGTTGTCTGTAGTTCAACCATTCCTAGACGGTCAATACCGCGGTTCGATCGCGTCCGCATTGTTACTTTGTGCCAGGAAGCGCTCCCAACAAGGGAAGTGTCCAGGCGTCTCGGAATGAACCAAAGCGATGTTGTTCGGACATGGAGGAGATACAGAGAGACAGGAACTGTCGGTGTCTTGCCTCGCTCAGGCCGGCCAAGGGCTACTACTGCAGTGGGTGACCGCTACCTACGGATTATGGCTCGGAGGAACCCTTACAGCAACGCCACCATGTTGAACAATGCTTTTCGTGCAGTCAGAGGACGTCGTGTTACCACTCAAACTGTGCGCAATAGGCTGCATGATGCGCAACTTCACTCGCGATGTCCATGGCGAGATCCATCTTTGCAACCACGACACCGTGCAGTGCGGTAGGGATGGGCCCAACAACATGCCGAATGGACCGCTCAGGTTTGGTATCACGTTCTCTGCACTGATGAGTGTCCCATATGCCTTCAACCACACAATTGTCGGAGACGTGTTTGGAGGCAACCCGGTCAGGCTGAACGAATTAGACACACTGTTCAGCGAGTGCAGCAAGGTGGAGGTTCCCTGATGTTTTGGGGTGGCATTATGTGGGGCCGACGTACGCCACTGGTGGTCACGGAAGGCGCCGTAACGGCTGTACGATACGTGAATGCCATCCTCCGACCGATAGTGGAACCATATCGGCAGCATACTGGCGAGGCATTCGTCTTCATGTGCGACAATTCGCGCCCCCGTCGTGCACATCTTGTGAATAACTCCCTTCAGGATGACTACATCATTTGACTAGAGTGGCCAGCATGTTCTCCACATATGAACTCTATCGAACATGCCGGGGGTACATTGAAAAGGGCTGTTTATGGACGACGTGATCCACCAAGCACTCTGAGGGATCTATGCCGAATCACCGTTGAGGAGTGGGACAATCTGGATCGGCAGTGGCTTGATGAACATGTGGATAGTTTGACACAACGAATACAGGCATGCATCACTGCAAGAGCACGTGCTACTGGGTACCGGTGTGCACAGCAATCTGGACCTCCACCTCTGAAGGTCTCGCTGTATGGTGGTACAACATGCAATGTGTGGTTTTCATGAGCAATAAAACGGACGGAAATGGCGTTTATGTTGATCTCTATTCCAGTTTTCTGTACAGGTTCCGGAACTCTCGGAACCGAGGTGATGCAAAACTTTTTTTAGTGTGTATAAATTGCGTCATATCAATGGCTGGAAAAATTTGGAGGGTTATTTCTGTAAACATACAGGTTGACAGAGGGATAGTGCAATCGGCGGTGCTATTTACAAAACTATACATTACTTCAGTAAATATATTTAATTTTTAGCTCATGTCAAAATTCTGTACGACTGATGGGCATCTTTCAGTAATATTCGCTGCGAGATTGTTTTTCCCGCCACGTATTATTTACTCTCTGAGCGTTTTCCCGCGACGAATAATTGCTCTCTGAATGGCGTATTTATACGAGCAGCTGTCGGTTTGCGACGCTTGTCTTGTTGCGCTGCCCTCGAGACTTACATACGTCGCGAATCCGAAGCTTGCAGAATTCTGTAACAGAGTTCTGTAACAGAAGCTTTTATTTTCGGTTTCCAGCGTCCACCAGAAAATTCTCTCGGCGAAAAGGTAAGAGATACTCAACTTTTGTAGCGCAAGACGTGGCTGACGCGTAATCAATAGTGATTGTGCTCATAGGTAGTTGCGAAAATGTGTGATGTTGGTGTTCTTCTAGGATGTTAAGATTTTTGCGTCTTCATTAGACATGTCAACATATATGAGAAACATACGTGGTCTAACTGCACGCAGTTTCTCGTGTTCTGCAGCTTCTGGGACAGTCATTTCCTTCGTGATCACCCATAAGCAAAATCGCTACGATAACTGAAATGGTGTTTCTTTTGGTTGTCAGTGGCTTGGAACAGTAAAAAACTAGCTGCGTGTGTCTTTAGTGTCGCTGCTCCGTAGTGAGTTCCTGGTCAGTTTTATGTTCATAATCTACTGCCTGTCGAGTTAATGTTCAAAACTTGCAAACATTCTGTTGATGGCAATGACTGCCTTGTACGTTTAGTACCACTCAGCTGGTGCTATAGTTCCGTGAGGCGTTTTCTCTAGAATTCGTTTAGTCAGTCTTGGCACTATGTGCAATAATGTAAATTATTTGTTAGCAGGTTGTGTAAAAGTTTCATGAGTTCATTTTTGACAGTGTATTTGAGCGCGCAAACTCGCGCATGCGCACACCTACACGCTCTCATGTGCGCGCACGGACGTGTGTGTGTGTCTCTCAAGATGGGAATTTTGCGCACCCCCCCCCTCCCCCCAAACCCCGCCCCCCCCGCCATACAAACAGTCACAGCCCCCTCTTCACGGAGTAATATTAGATGCAACTTCAACGGCATTTAAATGAAAAATTCGTATTCCTCTGTTACAAGTTTCAGGTCACAAATATAACGCGGGTTTCTATCAGTTACGTAGTCTCTTGTCATAATATAATAAACGGTAGATGTCTTACGTTTCGTGATCATTTCTGAGAAGGTATTTGTTAATGTGTGGCTGCAATTGAGGTTTTTCTGTCGGGTTGTAAATTACATCATGAGAACTATTGGGACAAAAATTCTACTTTATCGCAATCCAGACTGTCTACTCTAATCATCCTGATTCAGTGACCGTTTTTTCTCAGCAGTTGTCCGCTGAAGCGTATAACCATTCTGAACGGATATTCAGATACACCCGATCTGTGTTGGTCAGATGGAATCTTTCAATACAGATACAGCAGAGTTCGTATCCCGGCAAGAAGTGCAGAGCGCGCCTATACGCTCTACATCTATCTACATTTATACTCCGCAAGCCACCCAACGGTGTGTGGCGGAGGGCACTTTACGTGCCACTGTCATTACCTCCCTTTCCTGTTCCAGTCGCGTATGGTTCGCGGGAAGAACGACTGTCTGAAAGCCTCTGTGCGCGCTCTAATCTCTATTGTTAACTGCACAACGCAAAGCGTCCCTCTACAGTAATTGCTGATCACAGTCGCAGCGAAATCTTCTTTACGTGACCTGATGAACGTAGAAGAGTTTCTTCTTGATAATTCTAAACCACAGGTTATCAGAAACCTTAGGAGCTCCCATATTTACAGCAAACGCAGCAGGGGCCTATGGAAACCAGGCGGCGAAAGAAGCAGTGATCTTTCAGGTAGGAATACGTCCTCTTGAAAGTACAGTCAAAGAACTTATGCCATTGTGTAAACATCTACAATTGTAAATCTAGTTTAGTGTCCGAGGGATAATTGTTTGAAACAGGGTTGTGGCAGCTGTTCCAGAGAGTGAGGACCCGATGCTCGATGGCCTCCAACCACTTTTGAGGAGGCGGGTGTGCGACGCCTTCGGTGAGTGATCTTCGTTTGATAATCGAACGTCTGTCTCGTGTAGGTCATCACGGAATACCCGCCCTATTTTGTCTTTGTGCTACAAGTAGCCATGGGGCGAAACGTCTCCACACCACGTACACTATGCGATCAAAAGTATCCGGGCACCTGGCTGAAAATGACCTACAAGTACGTGGCACCCTCCATCAGTAATGCTGGAATTCAGTATGGTGTTGGCCCACCCTTAGCCCTGATGACAGCTTCCACTCTCGCAGGCACACGTTCAGTCAGGTGCCGGAAGGTTTCTTGGGGAATGGCAGCCCATTCTTCACGGAGTGCTGTACTGAGGAGAGGTATCGATGTCATTTGGAAAGACCTGACACGAAGTCGGCGTTCCAAAACATCCCAAAGGTGTTCTGTAGGATTCAGGTCAGGACTCTATGCAGGCCAGTCCATCACAGGGATGTTATTGTCGTGGAACCACTCCGCCACATGGCGTGCATTATGAACAGATGTTCGATTGCGTTGAAAGCTACAGTCACCATCCCCAAATTTCTCTTCGACAGTGGGAAGCAAGAAGGTGCTTAAAACATCAATGTAGGTCTGTACTGTGATAGTGCCACGCGTAACCACAAAGGGTGTAAGCCCCCTCCGTGAAAAACACGACACACCACAACACCACTGCCTCTGAATTTTACTGTTGGCACTACACACGCTGGCAGAGGTCATTCACCGGGCATTCTCCATACCCACACCCTGCGATCAGATCGCCACATTGTGTACCGACACTCCACACAAAGTTTTTCCACTGTTTGATCCATCAGTGTTTACACTCCTTACACCAAGCGAGGCTTTGTTTAGTATTTACCGGCATGATGTGTGGCTTACAAGCAGCTGGTCGACCATGAAATCCAAGTTTTCTCACCTCCCGCCTAACTGTCATAGCGCTTGCAGTGGATCCTGATGCAGTTTGGAATTCCTGTGTGATGGTCTGAATAGATGTCTGCCTATTACACATTACGACACTGTTCGACTGTCGCCAGTGTCTGCCAGTCACCAGACGAGGTCGGCCTGTACACTTTTATGCTGTACGTGCCCCTTCGCATTTCCACTTCACTATCACATCGGAATCAGTGGACCTAGGGATGTTTGGGAGTGTGGTGATCTCGCGTACAGACTTAGGACACAAATGACACCCAATCACCTGACCACGTTCGAAGTCAGTGAGTTCCGCAGAGCACTCCTTTCTGGTCTCTCACGATGTCTAATGACTACTGAGGTCGCTGATATGGAGTACCTGGAAGTAGGTGGCAAAACAATGCACCTAATATGAAAAACGTATGTTTTGGATATGTCCGCATATTTCTGATGACATAGCGTATGTACGTGCATTCCAAGTCACAAAATTGCTGAATTCGTGCACAAACATCATACACTTGTTTTCTCCTCGACTAAGGCAACGCAGAAGTCTGAGTGCCAGAATTCACGCATATTTTGGGCACTCTGTCAGGATCATTTAATACGAGTAACGTCAGCATCACCAACTATGATAATCGTTCTACTGAGAAAGGGAAAATTTGTGACTGGGACTAATTAACCTTAAACGACAGCATTTCAGACGAAAGTGAGACGTATTTATCAATTTAATCCACTAATATTATTCAGTAATAATATTGCAACAGAGTTTCTGTGTTTATCACACCCACATCAAATAATGTCATAGACCATCTTTTTCTTTTCTGTGCAGCAACTGCGCTTTACTTAATATCTGCGTAATCAATGAATACGTGATCGAAATTACAGAGTTACGATATCAAAAACTTCAACTCGCTAAATACAGTGACGGAAAAATATCGCACTACATCTGAAAAAAGGTTGTTGTTGTTGTTGTTGTGGTCTTCAGTCCAGAGACTGGTTTGATGCAGCTCTCCATGCTGCTCTATCGCGTGCAAGCTTCTTCATCTCCCACTACCTACTGCAACCTACGTCCTTCTTAATCTATTTAGTGTATTCATCTCTTGGTCTCCCTCTACGATTTTTACTCTCCACGCTGCCCTCCAGTACTAAATTGGTCATCCCTTGATGCCTCAGAATATGTCCTACCGACTGATCCCTTCTTCTAGTCAAGTTGTGCCACAAACTCCTCTTCTCCACAATTCTATTCAATACCTCCTCATTAGTTATGTGATACACCCACCTAATCTTCAACATTCTTCTGTACCACCACATCTCGAAAGCTTCTATTCTCTTCTTTTCTAAACTATTTATCGTCCACGTTTCACTTCCATACCTGGCTACACTCCATACAAATACTTTCAGAAACGACTTCCTGACACTTAAATCTATATTCGATGTTAACAAATTTCTCTTCTTCAGAAACGCTTTTCTTGCCATTGCCAGTCTACATTTTATTTCCTCTCTACTTCGACAATCCTCAGTTTTTTTGTTCGCCAAATACCAAAACTCCTTTACTTCTTCAAGCGTCTCATTTCCTAGCCTAATACCCTCAGCATCCGCCGATTTAATTCTACTACATTGCATTATTCTCGTTTTGCTTTTGTTGATGTTCATCTTATGCCCTGTTTTCAATACACTGTCCATTCCGTTCAACTGCTCTTCCAAGTCCTTTGCTGTCTCTGACAGAATTACAATGTCATCGGCGAACCTCAAAGTTTTTATTTCTTGTCCATGGATTTTAATTCCTACTTCAAATTTTTCTTTTGTTTCCTTTACTGCTTGCTAAATATACAGATTAAATAACATTGGGGATAGGCTTCAACCCTGTCTCACTCCCTTCCCGACGACTGCTTCCCTTTCATTTCCCTCAACTCTTATAACTGCCATCTGGTTTCTGTTCAAATTGTAAATAGCCTTTCGCTCCCTATATTTTACCCCTGCCACCTTCAGAATATGAAAGAGAGTATTCCAGTCGACATTGTCAAAAGCTTTCTCTAAGTCTACAAATGCTAGAAACGTAGGCTTGCCGTTCCTTAATCTATTCTCTAATGTAAGTCGTAGTGTCAGTATTGCCTCACGTGTTCCAACATTTCTACGGAATCCAAACTGATCTTCTCCGAGGTCGGCTTCTTCCAGCTTTTCCATTCGTCTGTAAAGAATTCGTGTTAGTATTTTGCAGCCGTGGCTTATTAAACTGATAGTTCGGTAATTTTCACATCTGTCTGCACCTGCTTTCTTTGGGATTGGAATTATTATATTCTTCTTGAAGTGTGAGGGTATGTCGCCTGTCTCATACATCTGAAAAATGATGTATGTTCCAATTTCTTGCCAGTCGCATAGGAGTGGCGACAGCTGCGCCGCTACGAGACAGCAAATGAGGTTTGCTGTAAATACGCGCTGCAACGGCCGTGGGCGTTGGTTACCTTTGAGACTGGACGTGACGAGTTGATGTTAGTCGAGAGTGCCTTTAAGGCGAGAACGACGCCATTATCAACTGGTGACGGCTGTCCAGGAGACCCTCCATACTCTTGTCCATTGCTGCCACTGTGTGGTCTCTGCGTGGACCCCGGGTCGTGTCGGCATCCCTTGAAACGGACGTGTCGGCGCGCCCGCCAAACGGGCTGTCGGTGCACCGGCCTCGGAGGTCGGCCTTTCGGAGAGTGACCTCGGGTCAGTTTTGTGGCAGAGAGTACTTCGCAGCTGGGGTGAAGAATGGCGCGCCCTTCCTTCACCCGACAAACTTCCGGCCAACGCGGAGGCTACCGGTGCGGGGCGCTTCTCCTCGCGGGTCTCTAGTGAGGACTCTGTCGTCCTCTGCCGGCTCTGCATGGGCCACACCAGGAGGACGCACGGCTGTTTACTGAACCGCGAGGATCCACCTTTATGTCTCTGCGGGTCTGCTTCGGCGGTGGTCCACATCTTGCCGGACTGCCCGCTTTTAACTCCGCTCGGGCTGACGTTTGCGCTGCCGGGTGCGCTTCCTGCACTTTTATCGGACGATGTTGCAATGGCAGATTTAGTTTTGAGTTTTATTCGTGCAGGGTTTTTTTATCGCTCGATCAAAGCGTTTGTCCATTTTTTTATGTCGAGTCTGGCCTTTGGCCTACGGTTTTAGACTGGGGTTTTTAGTGCGTTTCTTGGTGGTTGGCTTTTTCTTTCCGTCCAATGTTACACTCGGTGTGATTTTACACTACTGGCTATTAGAATTGCTACACCAAGAAGAAATGCAGATTATAAACAGGTATTTATTGGACAAATATATTATAGTACAACTGACATGTGATTACATTTTCACGCAATTTGGTTGCATAGATCCTGTGAAACCAGTACCCAGAAGAACCACCTCTGGCCGTAATAAGCGGCCCTGGTATGCCTCGGCATTGAGTCAAACAGTGTTTGGATGGCGTGTACAGGTACAGCTGCCCATGCAGCTTCAACACGATACCACAGTCCATCGAGAGTAGTGACTGGAATATTGTGACGAGCCAGTTGCTCCGCCACCATTGACCAGATGTTTTCAGTTGGCGAGAGATCTGGAGAATGTGCTGGCAAGGGCAGCAGTCGAACATTTTCTGTATCCAGAAAGGCCTGTACAGGACCTGCAACATGCGGTCGTGCACTATCCTGCTGAAAAGTAGGGTTTCGCAGGGATCGAATGAAGGGTAGAGCCACAGCTCGTAACACGTCCGAAATGTAACGTCCACTGTTCAAAGTGCCGTCAATGCGAAAAAGAGGCGACTGAGACGTGTAACCAATGGCACCCCATACCATAACGACAGATGATACGCCAGTATGGCGATGACGAATACACGCTTCCAATGTGCGTTCACCGCGATGTCGCCAAACACGATGTGACCATGCTGTAAACACAACCTGCATTCATCCGAAAAAAATGACGTTTTGCGATTCGTGCACCTAAGTTCGTCGTCGAGAACACCAGCACTGTGATGCAGCGTCAAGGGTAACCGCAGCCACGGTCTCCGAGCTGGTAGTCCGGGCTGCTGCAAACGTCGTCGAAGTGTTCGTGCAGATGGTTGTTGTCTTGCAAACGTCCCCATCTGTTGACTTAGGGATCGAGGCGTGGCTGCACGATCCGTTACAGCCATGCGAATAAGATGTCTGTCATCTCGACTGCTAGTGATACGAGGCCGTTGCGATCCTGCATGGCGTTCCGTATTACCATCCTGAACCCACCGATTCCATATTGTGCCAACACTCATTGGATCTCTACCAACGCGAGCAGCAATGTCGCGATACGATAAACCGCAATAGCGTTAGGCTACAGTCCGACCTTTATGAAAGTCCTCCTTACATGAGGCACAACAACGTTTCACCAGACAACGCCGGTCAACTGTGTATGAGAAATCGGTTGGAAACTTTTCTGATGTCAGCACGTTGTAGGTGTCGCCACCGGCGCCAACCTTGGGTGAATACTCTGAATAGCTAATCATCTGCATATCACAGCATCTTCTTCCTGTCGGTTAAATTTCGCGTCTGTAGCACGTTATCTTCGTGGTGTAGCAATTTCAATGGCCAGCAGTGTAATTCCTTTTTTCTGGTCTCTGTCTGTGTCTTTCATGTCCTGTGTCGTCTCTTTTCATCTCCATTTGTGGGTGTTTCAAGTTCAGTTTGGTAAGCCGTACGTGAGTAACCAGTATCTGGCACGTGCCTATCATTCCGCCTGAAGGAACGCTCGTCATTATCTTAATACTACTCCGATGAAGAGAAGGAATAAAATCCTTTGGTAAGTTTCCATTCCAGTGGCTCAGTGTTAAAAATACGATGGGTTACTGGAATTCCACCAAAATTCCAAAAGAATTGGCAATCTATGTTTGTGTTAATTGTTAACCTTTTCTCATTCGAAGAAGCATTACCGTTTGTGAGTAACGGCCACATTTCTCTTGGTGACTGGTTTAATTGTACGTCCTTTGTCACAGTGTAATTTGCCAAACTCATCTCACAGCAGCTATTGCGACAGAATTCCGAAACGGAGTGCCTCACTAACAAGTAATTGGCAATCACAGAGCAACAATAGCTTACGAAAAACCTCATAGTGTCGGTTTGCAGTAACATACAAGAAGAAATTTCATGTTTATTTTCATACTAGGAAGCTCTTGTTTCGCTAGCTGTCAATAACTCTAAAAAAATTACAGTCACTGGAGTGAAATAAATAGAAAGGGAAGTATAAGTACTGATATATCGCCATAGATAAGAAAGTTCTGTGTGCTTAAGAGTTGACAAAACACTCTCCTCCTTGTGTGCTATCATTCGCCAAACTTTCATTTCGATGTCTCGAGCAGTTTAGGAGATATGAGAGATGTTGCGCTACATGGGATTCATTTTCTCGAGATCGGAGGCAGATAGAGACCTCCTCCCAAGTCTAAACAAAAATTCAGCATGTTAGCTAAATTTCATACGCAGCAACATATGGTGTAATACGTACCAAACGCAAAATCACAGCGACCCCTAATTTTCGTTGCAAACTTTTTGAGTCTTGCGTAGTCTTACTAAAACGTGTACATCACAAATGGTTCAAATGGCTCTTAGCACTATGGGACTTAACATCTGTGGTCATCAGTCCCCTAGAACTTAGGCCTACTTAAACCTAACTAACGTAAGGACATCACACACATCCATGCCCGAGGCAGGATTCGAACCTGCGACCGTAGCGGTCACGCCGTTCCAGACTGAAGCACCTAGAACCGCACGGCCACACCGGCCGGCCGCGTACATCACAATAAGAATGGTCATTATCGAGATGATGGGCACTTCGACACGAAGCTGATACATAACGATACAAGTAAGGCAAAAATCGAATATTTTCAGTCAATAGTTTCTGTAAAATCGTTTGAGGAAGATAACAGGTTGCGCGCGCCTCGGTTCTGTCAGCGCAGAGCGTCGCCAGCCGGCGCGTGCGAGGTGTGGAGTGCGCGTCGCAGTACGCTCTGGACACCCGCGCGACTCGTGCGTGTCGCGCTGTAGTGTCGGGTCACGTGACACGCGCTGTACGCGTCTCACCTCGCCTAACACTGCCACTCAACGGCGCATTTATTGCTGCGCCGTCACGTATGCGACTTAAGTAGTCGACTCGCATCGGCCATGCATTGCTCTACTGTAACAATACATTCTGTGCAACCGCTATCTACATGTCAGGGGAGACTGTGCAGCCCTGATTCGTGCCCAAGTAATGATGAATTAACGTAGAGTACAAAAACAAAAAGATACAGGAAACAGGGCGACAGCCTTCAAAAATTCCTCAACTTTGGAATCGGACCTGAATGTGTGTGTTTAGAAGCCACATCTGATTGTAACTACTGTGTTCAAAATGTATAAAGGAACATGGCTGAAAGGGTTCGTGTACTCATAACTGCTGTGGCTGCTCTTATAGCGTTCTGCTCATGTTTTCCAACAATACGTTTTTGTTTCTTTCTTTATTTCTTTTCTTGGTACTGTCACTACTCTCCAACACAATACTTGGAGTCATTTTACATTTCACGACGCTTCTGCAGAAATAGCAACGGTTCAACTACGGAAAGAGAAACGTAAGGATATAGTGCATTAAGTATTCGGTAGATGGCATGCCACTATGATCACCATTGAAAGGGCACTATTCCAGGAGTAAAGCCCTTTCATAAATGATGCCGCTGTAACGAGTGGCAGTAACACATTTGAGGTATCGACAATAAAGCTCTTCTCACACAAAAAAAAAAGTATCTGTGTGTGTAGGATCCGTTACCGCTCTTAACTCATTTTGTCAAAATTTGGACTAAGGCCCTTTCAAAAATGATTGTTCAATCAACTGTACCCTCTTAGAGTAAGCAAGACAAATGAAACCCTCTTAGAGTAAGCAAGACAAATGAAGACGTGACGCAGTTGTCGACAATACACGGCTCTCGTCATCGGCCCACGCCGTATCCCAGCAACGGTTTGAGTCGAGAGGCGAGCAAGGCGGCTGTTGCTGTCCCCGTTGCCAGCAGAGTCCGCAGAAACAGAGAAATGCGGCAACAGCACGGAGCAGCGGCAGCGGTCTGTGGCGAGTCACCGACCAGCCTCCGGTCTCTGTCTGCCAAAGCACGGCCACCGAAATGACTGCACCTTCCTGCGCATGCGTAACGTTAATTCTACACTCGTGCATGTCTAATAAATATGGAGATCTTAGACACAGCACTTATATTAAGAATAATATAATTTTACAAATCAGTCGAGCGGATTATTCGTACGAATCTATCTAAGGCAGTCTCTGTAGGAGAAAGGTTAATTTTATGTATCTTTTAATTACAGGAAGATCGGGCGTCAGCAAATTATAAATGCTCCTACAAAGCTGCCTTTCCGACTGCTACGTTCATTCGATCGTTTGGATGATGTTCGACAACGTTAGCACACCGCCATGGTTTCTTGAAACACGCGTCCTCCATGGACCTATCGTAAGGCATAATTTATTTTTAGAAGATTTTCCACCAGCCTAGATATGAACTTCAGGCATTAAGTACTGTTCCACCCGTCAACTTTGACTAGCGACGTCGTGACATCAGCGGTGTACGATGCGAAAGATGAAAGTGTCCCGTCATTGAATGTTATCTGTGGTTGTCTCAGTGCCTGAAGTAAACTGTGCCGATTGTTGTAAATATGTCGCGATTTCCGAGAGTACGGTTAGGCAGCACCGCAACCTAAGCGCGCAGCTTAAACTGATGCCAGTGAATCAAGCAGCAATCGTATTTTTCATACTTGGTTCTCATAAAATATTTAGCTACTTCTTTCCCATAAAGCTATATCATTTCCGAATGTGAGGTCGGGCAGGAATCGAAAGAACAGCATAATCGGTGCGAATGGAACGGTTAGCTCGCATATTTA